>NC_069380.1:87768055-88086111 GCF_027475565.1 Acinonyx jubatus | reverse complement strand
ATCTGTTATCAAAGTTTTTGATACTTGCTATTATGATAAGACAAAAATGGTATATCTGTGTTTTTAGGGTTTGCATTTTTAAAATGTTTTTTTAATGTTTATTTATTTTTGAGAGATAAAGAGAGACAGAACTTGAGTGGGGGAGGGGCAGAGAGAGAGACACACACGTAATCTGAAGCAGGCTCCAGGCTCTGAGAAGACAGCACAGAGCCTGACAAGGGGCTGAAACCCACGAACTGCAAGATCATAACCTGAGCTGAAATCAGACGCTTAACCAACTGGGCCACCCAAGTAACCCTCGTGTATAGCACTTTTAATATATCATGCCACTCCCTTCTAGCTTGCCAAGTTTCTGTTGAAAAATCTCCTGTAGGTTTATGGGTTTTCTGTTGGTAGTTGCTGATTTTTTTGTCCTGTGGTTTTTTAATTTTTTTCTTTATCACCATATTTTGCAAATTTAATTACAAATATTTTGGTGTGGGTCTGTTTTTGTTCATTCTGATGGGAGTTCTCTGTGCCTTCTGGATCTGGATATCTGGATCTATTTCCTTCCCTGGATTAAGGAAGTTTTCAGCTATCATTTGTTCAAATAAATTTCCTGCCCCCCTTTCTCTCTCTTCTTCATCTGGGACTCTTATAATATGTATATTATTAGGTTTGATGCAGTCACTGAGTTCCCTAGGTCTATTCTTGTTTTTGCACAATTCCTTTTTCTCTCTTTCATTCAGCTTCATAACTTTCCACTATTCTGTCTTCTCAGTCATTAATTTGTTTCTCTGCTTCTTAGCCTGTTGTTCATTCCATCAAGCATGTTTTCATTTATTATGCCCTTTATCTCTGCTATGTTATTCCTATCTCTGTATTAAAGGGTCCCACTCACGTCTTCCACTTTTTCAAGTCCAGTGAGTTTTCTTATGATCATTGCTTTAAATTCTCTATCAGGCATGTTACTTATATCTCTTTCACTTAGATCTCTGGCCATGCCCTTGTCCTGTTCTTTAATTTAGGATAAATTGCTCTTTCTCCTCATTTATGTGTCTGTTTATGTAGATTAAGAAAGTCAGCTATGTTTTCTGCTCTTGAAAGTAGTGACTTTATGAAGAGGTCCTGGAGTGCCTGCCCTGTAGTATAGTGTCTTCTGTTCACCAGAACCTGGCACTTCAAGTGAATATTCTATGTGTAATGCTTATTGCCCTACTGGGTCTCAGTCACTTTTCCTTCAGTGCAGTTGTTCTTTGCTGACAGTCTTCCTGTTGTGGGCTATGCTTAGTCTCTATAGTGTTAGTAGGACCCAGGCAGACCAGCTCTGAGGGGGTGTGTCTGCTGTGGAATTTGGGAGTGGGGCAGAAATGTAAGCAAAATTTGAATTGGGCCACCAGTCCTACGACAGATCCCTGGAAGTGCTGCAGTGGCTGGAGGCTAAGTGCCAGGGCAGCCATGTGCACAAGGCTGGGTATGGCGCATATCAATGGCCAGGCATGGTGTGGGACAGTGGCTGGAGAGGCTCAGCTGGGCGTAGCATGGAGGCTGGGCAGGATGTGCTGTGGCATCTGTGCACCAGGTGACTGGGTGGGATGCTGGCATGGCTTTAATAAAATTTACCCCAAGCCCAGGGCTGAGGCTAGCAGGCTTGGAGTGGGCTAGTCTTTAGGAGAACTTGTGGGCTTGGCACACTGCTGGAAAGTTAGGTAGCAAGTGTTTGTGCAGCCCTGTCTCCCACAGGTGACTCTGTGTTTATGTTCGGGCTGGGGAAGAAAAATGACACCTGCCAGCTCCCGTTTTTGGAGAAATCTCCTAACACACTCTGAAAGCAGTGTGAACATATCTGTCTCCCATTTGCCCCTGGTGTTGCGATAACTGTTGTTTTCATGGTTGCCTCTCCACACAGGCTGCTGTCTCTTTAAGGGTGGCAACCCAGCTATCACTCACCCTCCCAGCCTGCCCAGTGTTGAGAGAGCTGACTTAAAGTTCCAGGCCCCAAGTCCCACTGTTTTTACAAACTCAAGCAATTCTGCCTGTGTTTGTTTTTTGTTTTTACTTTTTATTTAAATTTTAGTTAACATACAGTGCAGTATTGGTTTCAAGAGAATTCAGTGATTCATGACTTTACATACAACACCCAGTGCTAATCACAAGTGCCCTCCTTAATACCAATCACCCGTGTAGCCCATCCCCCACACACCTCCCCCATCAACTCTCAGTTCACTGTCGTTAAGAGCCTCTTGTTTGTTTCCCTCTCTTCTCTTTCCCCCCCTTCTCCTATGTTCATCTGTTGTTTCTTAAATTCCACATATGAGTAAAATCATATGGTATTTGTCTTTCTCTGCTGACTTATTTCACTTAGCATAATACACTCTAGTGTGCCCCATGTGAGCTCCTGCTGTGAGGGTCCATTTCTCTGCCTTTTCCATGCACATAGCTCCCTCACTAAGGGCAGCCTCCCTCTACCTTTCTGAATTTCCTAACCTTTCAGCTGCAGTTTCTTCTCATTTGGTTGTGGAGTTTGTTCTTCCAGTCTTCAGATTGCTCTCTGGTTTATTGACTTGGATGTGGATGGTACCTGGTTATAAGCATGGGGTGGGGTGAGCTCAGGGTCCTCCTAGTGCACCATCTTTCCACGCTCCTCCAATTTACCCTTTTTGATATAAAAAACAAATATTTTTTCCATTAGTCATTCTTTTTTTTTTTTTTTACTTATGGTTTTGCCATACAAAAAATATTTTATTTCTATGTATATGAATTACTCTTTATTTTTATGATTTCTGGATTTTGTGTTATGGTAGAAAAGAATACAAAACAAAACCTTCTCCACTCCAATATGATCAAAGAAATCTCCTCTGTATGGGTGTGTAGTGTGGTCTTGTTTTGTTTTGTTTTTCCTAATACTTTTATGGAGGTGGGGGAAGAAGCAGTATTTTTTCTATTACTTTTATGGATTGTTAGTGAGAGCACATTTTACATCTTGGATACATCTGGCGTTTACTCTGGTATAAAGACTTGTGTTTTAAATCCAATCTTATTTTTCCTTAATGCTTCATAGTTGTCCTTATACCACCTTTTTCCCACTGATTTGAAATGCTACCTTTATCAGATACTAAACACTTATTTAGGTTTATTTTTAGGCTTTGTGTCCTAGAATTACACCAGTTTGTTAATATGCTGTAATAGTACCCCACCGCCCCCCTCCTCGTGGTCACTTGTATTTTTTTTCCTAGGCATTTCCTAGCTAGAAACAATCAATCTTCATTTTTCCACATGAACTTTAAAATCAATTGTGTGTTGCTTAAGAAGATTTTGTTACTATTGTTTATTGGGATCATAGTTAAATATTGATCTAGAGAGAACTGACATCATTCTGATACCGAATCTTTCCACTCATGCAAATAGTGCATCCAAGAATCTTTCCATAAGTTTAGTTCATCTTTTGCTTTTTTTCATTTTCCAGCTGCAGTAGGAAATAATGATAGTGATGGGTTACATCCTTGTCTGATTCTTTATTCTTCTTGCCAACTATTCCAAGACTTACATACAACACCCAGTGCTCATTACAACTGTCCTCCTTAATACCAATCACCCATGTACCCCACCCCCCATCCACCTCCCCCATCAACTCTCAGTTTGTTCTCTGTAGTTAAGAGCCTCTTGTTGTTTCCCTCTCAAAAAGCTTTTGCACACTATTTTTAGAGCACTGAATCATATTTTTTAAAGAGACTCAGTTGGAAAGAACCTCTTTCCAACAGAAAGATTGGTTAACAACAGAAGAGTTAAGGAGATCATAGTTCAGTGGAATATCACAAAGAGTTGTTACATGGAAAATTGTATGGTATAATATTTGTAAAAACACTATATAAAAATTGCATCTATAGTGCTATTACAACCATTTGAAAAAGATCTGCAAATTGGCAATAGAAAAGGAAGTTAGACATTAATAGTGGTTGTCACTAGGTAGCAGGATTAAAAGTAGTTAGTTTTCCTAATTTTTCTTTCTTTTCCAAATTATAGTGAGCTCGGTACATATGTTAAAATGGGAGGAGAACTTTTATTTTAATAATTTGTGACCCAATTCAATGACTAAAAATGGAGTTGGAAGTAAGCCCCTGTGGGCATAGCTTAACATTAATCTGTACTTGAACTACTTCAAAGGAGACAGATGAGCTGGAAAGCAAGAGCAACCTCATGAGGTCATAGCTGTACCTATTGGGTTCTTAGAGCCGCGTTGTCAAATAGAACGTAATGTGAGTCTTGTGACTTCCAATTTTTTGGTATACACATTTAAAATAAAAAGAAACAGGTGGAATTCATTTTAATTATATATTTGTTTTACTTAACCCAAATAAAACCAAAATATTATTTCAGCATCTAATTAACATTAAAAATATCATTTTACATTCTCTTTTTCTACTAAATCTTAGATATCAGATGTGGATTTTATATTTACAGCACATCTTAATTTAGATTAGCCACATTTCATGTGCTTAATAGTCATATATAAATGATGGCTTCCATATTGATCAGTGCAGATCTACACACTCTGCTCTGATTTGTAGATATCCATAAAACACAGGTACTGGAAAAGGGTAGTGTGTGTGTCTAGACACAAGGCCAAACAAAAGGTGTCTAAAGTGTGACAAAGCTCATGGAGGAAAAACCGTTAGTTAAAGTAAAAATCACCTTAATTAAGATGATTTATGTGGCTTCCCAATGATCCCCCCCACCCCCCACCTCCACCCCCCACTACCTTTCATTGGGCAAAACCTCCCAACCCGGACATAAACATTAGGCACCTTGCTGCCTAAAGAGAAAAATCCAGTCTTCCCTGCCATGGGTGGCAGGCTAACTAACACCAACAACCTTTAATCTGGTTATGTGAATTCTTCTGGCGGCACTGCCTGCAGCAACTTCTACAGCAATGCTGTCCAATACAGAGGACATTAGCTACGTGTGGCTATTGAAGTTAAATGTGATTAAAAATTCAGATCTTCAACGGCACTAGTCACATTTCAAATGCTCTGTATGTTGGCCAGGCTATACCGATTGGGGTAGATGTAGGGGAATCGACTCTCAATTCTTAACTCCAGCAAGTGCTTTTCCCTAAACCTGTGCTGCGTTCAGAAGGGCCTGGGGCCCTGCTCCTTCCTATGGTCTCCCTTCTTCTCTAACAGAACACACCTCGCACTGGCCCAGACTCACCCTGAGTTGCGCCTTCTTGCATGGAGCCAAAGCAGATCAAGAACCCATTGCTACAAGGAAGCACCTTCTATTCCCTCCATTTACCTTGCACCTACATCTATAAAGAATAAAAACTGGACACAGAATTGATGCTGAATACCGGCTCACTACAGCGATAAGTGAAATTCACCCAAGTACTTTGCATAACTTGAACTGTTTTCAAAAATCGATCTTATTAAAAGTTTGCTTCCAAAACATTTTATCTTTAGTCTAAGAACTGATCATTGAAATTTAGCAATACATATAATTTTGCTAATAATCCAGAAAACAATTAACACTTGAGTGAGAAAAATACGTAAACTTCTGATTCCGTTACGAAGATGGATGCTAGAGAAAACAATACAATTTAAAGCATTTAACTTTTTTACATTAGGCTAACAGTGAGACTGAAAATATTTCAGGTGAGAATAAAAATCTCATGAGGGACATAAAATATAGGTTCAAGGAAAAATTTGAAATGATGTAACTTTTCCGTTAAAAGCGAATGATATTAAATTGTGGGTTCAGAGTCCATTGTATTCGTCTAAAATAAGAGGTTTTGTTTTTTTAAATGTCAGCACAGTGTGCCAAAAATTTTTCTTTGCAATTACGTAAACCTAAGATGAAAAATATGCAGATGTTACTTAAAAAAAAAAAAAGGATCTCTTTCAAAAGTCCTTCCAGGCCGGGGTTCCAGCCCGGTCCTGGGGCGCTTCCGCCGCGCCCAGCGTTCCCACAGCCCAGGCGCTTCGCAGGACGCTCTTCCGGGCAGCCGCGTCTGCCTCCGGCCTACCTCTCGGAGTGGGCGGACGGAGCCCACCGACTCGACGCTCAGCTCCGCCTCCTCCCGGGGGCGGCCCCGCGCCTCACTCTGTAAAAGTGTTCCGTGTTCAGGTAGAGTCGTTAGGTGTTTATTCTACCTAGCCCCTCATTTGCCTTACTGTCATCCCCACCCTGGAATATGAAGTCCACAAAACCTGGAAGCGTCTCCTCCTGTCTCCCGGCTGCGGCCCCAAATGTGCTACAAAGCAGTACAGAAACTAGCTTCGCCCCGCGCCCACGCCCTCCGAACGCACCACGGGTCACGTGCCCGAACGGAGAAATATCATCGAGTCCGTCCTCCAGCCTCCCAGAGAGGACTCGGAAGTGCCCTAGAGCCAGCGCGGGCCCTTCCGGCCGGGCCGTCCGCGCTTTTGTCCCGCCGGCGGCCGGGCTCCCGCGGAGCCGCCACACAGCTAGTACGTGAGTTCGCGGCTGCCCGCGCTTCCGCCCCGGGCCCTCGCCTGCCACGCCCTTCCCTTAGTGGCCAAGTCTTGGCTGCCCCTTGGGTCTTGGGCGGGATATGGAGGGAAGCGTTCCCCCTTCCTATACACACCTCAGGAGGCACGTTCCGGGGGGAGTGGAACGGAGGGAAGACCTCAGGCCAGCCGAGGGGTGTGGGGCGTGCCCCTGGAACAGGCTGGTCTCTCTCTGGGCCCCAACTCCGGCCGTCCGAGCGGCCAGGGCCGGGCTGGGGTTGCCCAGCGTCCGGAGAAAGACTGGGGCCTGGCTCTTGTCTTTCTGTACTATTCGCTGCTTTCTCGGGCCGGAGGGGAGTCCTGGACATGAGCCCGTTAAAATAATTCCCCTGGTGTGACTCCCCCTTGCAGTTAAGTTTGGCCCTAGGACGTGAGAGTGATTACGAGCGTTAGAGGGACCCCTAGGGGTGATCTGCTTCAGTACTCCCCTCCCCCCCTCCCCCCCCCCCCCCCTTTCCGTCCCTTGGTTGGGAAGTTGAGCGGTTGCAGCCACAGGTGCAGATCCAGCCCCGGGGAGGAGCTTCCAGACACTTGCTCTGGGGAAGCTCACCCGTGTACTGACTGGGGTACGACCAGAGGAGGCGGCTTGCCGTGGACTCTGAAAGTTGAGGAGTTGACTAGGTAGGGGGAATATGGAAGAGGCTTCTAGACTCAGGGACGACCGGGATGTGAAAGATGAACGGGAAGTGCCAGGGCTGGGTGTGCTGCTCTAAAAACGTTTAGACCAGGTGGCCACTAGGTTGTTTTCTATTTGAAAGCCCGAGGGTTTTGTTTTGTTAATAATTTTCTAAATATGTTTACTAATATATTTAATACTCCTATGGTTTAGATGTTTAATATAAGCAGTTATCAGTGACAAGGTTTGCTCCCGCTCAGTCATCTTCTCATGCCCAAACCCCTAGACAGTTACATTTGTTAGAGTGTAACCATCCAGTTTGTTTATGCAAATACTGGGCAAATGTGAATGTAGTTAGTTCCCCTTTTTTCACAGAGGTGATAGGGTCTGCTCCAAAGTTCTGTCCCCTTGCTTTTTTTCTTCTGTATTTTAGGCATCATCAGAATACAAAGAGCTTTGAAAACAACAACAAAACAGCACTGTGGTAACAGATTGACTATTGTTTGAGTGTTTTTAATATTCCATATTTTTTTAGATCTGTTTGGAGCCATTTGGGTTGTTTTCAATTTTTTGTTACTTCATCAATGATGCGCTCAATGAGGTTCTACTAGGACATACTTTAGCAAGGGTTTTTAAAGAAAGGATCAGTCAAAATAATTTTTGTTTTACATTAACTCAGCCAGTTACTGGTAAATTGTTAAACATGCCAAATCATTATTATAACAGTTCGTGTAGAGTGCTTAAAGAACAAATAAGACCAAGTAGGTTTTCTCTCCTGATCTTGTGTTTATGATGCTTATTAGCTTTATGCTAGCCTAATAATCTAATTCTGTTAATGACTCCCTTCCAGCCAGTCTCTGCCCATTTAGCTTCAGAAAATCTCTCAGTCTCCCTTTCAGAATCTCCTCTGCTTACCATTTTCCTCAGGATGACTAGAAATCTCTTCACCACTACCAGGTATGAGAATGTTCTATTTCATTTTTTACTTTAAGGAAAAATCACCTTTCATCATTATTTCTACTTTTAAGCAATAGAACCAACTCATGTTAACCATTTACAATGCTGATATTCATAAACTAAATGCAATAATAACTAAAGCACACATATTCTCTCTATTCATCTGTATTCCTTGATTCCATCTTTCATGTGTCTCATTCTCCAATTTCCTAGGTATTCTTTCTTCTGAATTGGTAAGAATTTTGTGCTCACCTGTCTTGTTTTTTTGGTCATTTCCAAGCCAAATATATAAAAAGAACTTAAGGTACAGAATCCTGATGTGACACTTGATGGCAAATAGACTTGTGGAATGTTTGGTATTCTGGAAATCTAGAGTAGCTGCTGGTGCATTGCTCATTACAGCCTGTTAATAGGCACGACTTTTTGGCCAGAGTAAGCCACGATTCTTTTGTGAGTTGTCCAGTATCTTTAAGAAGGGGCGTCTGACTCTTTTGTGCAGGGACAGCAAGAATTAAGGGCAGGTTCTTATTATGTGCAGAGGCTTTTTTGGGCATTGATAGAACATGAATGACAAGTACCAAGGAGTTCAGAGGTGGTAGGATGTGTAATTTGGACGGAGCAGATGGCATTCTAAAGCTAGCACTTTTGACTGATGTTACCAGACTGTTGGGTCATGCTTCCTGCTGACAACTAGAGAGGAGTTAGAGAGGAATTTAAATTCCATTTCGTTAACGTACAGTGTAATATTAGTTTCAGGTATACAGTTTAGTGATTCAGCACTTCCATACATCACCCTGTGCTCATCATGACAGGTGCACTCTTTAAGCCCCGTCATCCCTCCATTGCTCCCATCCCTCATCCCTCTCCCTTCTGGTAACCACCAGTTTGTTTTCTTTAATTAAGAGTCTGTTTCTTGGGGCGCCTGGGTGGCGCAGTCGGTTAAGCGTCCGACTTCAGCCAGGTCACGATCTCGCGGTCCGTGGGTTCGAGCCCCGCGTCAGGCTCTGGGCTGATGGCTCAGAGCCTGGAGCCTGTTTCAGATTCTGTGTCTCCCTCTCTCTCTGCCCCTCCCCCGTTCATGCTCTCTCTCTGTCCCAAAAATAAATAAACGTTGAAAAAAATTTAAAAAAAAAAGTCTTTCTTGAACTTTTCTTTTCTTTCATCTCCCGCTCTCTCTCTTTCTCTCTCTCTTGCTCCTTTGCCCATTTATTTTGTTTCTTAAATTCCACATAGGAATGAAATCATATGCTATTTATCTTTCTCTGACTGACTTATTTCACTTAGTGTAATACTCTCTAGCTCCATCCATGTCATTGCAAATGGCAAGATTTCATTCTTTTTTATGGCTGAGTAGTATTCCGTTTTATATGTATACCACATTTTCTTTATCCATTCATCAGTGGACAGACACTTGGGCTGTTTCCATAATTTGGCTATTGTAGATAATGCTGCTGTAAACATGGGGGTGTATGTATCCCTTTGAATTAGTATTTTTGTATTCTTTGGGTAAATACCTAGTACTGCAGTTGCTGGATCATAGGGCAGTTCTATTTGTAACTTTTTGAGGAACCTCAATACTCTTTTCCATAGTGGCTGCACTAGTTTGCATTCCCACCAACAGTACAAAAGTGATCCCCTTACTCTGCATCCTCCCCAACACCTTTTGTTTCCTGAGTTGTTAATTTTAGCCATTCTGGATGATGAGTGATATTGAGCATCCTTTCATGTGTCTGTTGGCCATCTGTGTGTCTTTGGGAAAATGTCTGCCTGTCTTCTGCACATTTTTAAATTTGATTATTCATGTTTTGGATGTTAAGTTTCTCTATATGTTTTGGATACTAACTCTTTATCCATACATAGGTAATTTGCAAATACTTTCTTCCATTCTGTAGGTTGCCATTTAGTTTTGTTGATTGTTTCCTTTGCTGTGCAGAAGCTTTTTATCTTGATGAATTCCCAATAGTTTATTTTTGCTTTTGTTTTTCTTGCCTCAGGAGACATATCTGAAAATAAGTTGCTATGGCCAATGTCAAAGAAGTTACTACTTGTGTTCTTCCTTAGGATTTTTATGGTTTCCTGTCTCACATTTAGGCCTTTCAAATCCATTTGAATTTATTTTTGTGTATGGTGTAAGAAAGTGGTCTACTTTCACACGTTGCTGTCCAGTTTTCTAACACCATTTTTCGAAAAGATTGTCTTTTCCCCCTTTGGATATTCTTTCCTGCTTTGGCAAAGATTAATTGACTGTATAATTGTGTGTTCATTTCTGGGTTTTGTATTCTGTTCTGCTGATCTGTGTGTCTGTTTTTGTGCCAGCACCATAACTGTTCTGTTCCATGGAGCTTTTTAATATTCCTTGAAGTCCAGAATTGTGCTGCCTCCAGCTTTGCTTTTCTTTTTCAAAGTTATTTTGGCTATTCAGGGTCTTTTGTAGTTCCATACAAATTTCGGGTTTGTTTGTTCTAGCTCTGTGTAAAATGCTATATTTTGATAGGGCACATGAGTCTTCTTGATTGGCTTTAGTAACCTCCTCCCAGACTTCAGGACTCGGTTCTCTCTAATTCATTTGCCCACTGAAACTAGTATGAGTGATCTTTTTTCTTTTAATTTTTTATTATGAAAAAATTTAAACATACAGAAAAGTAAAATAGTACAATGAATTTCATACACCCATAGATCAGCTTCAATAATTATTTTAATTCTGCTACATTTGTTTCACCTTTCCCTTTGTATTTTTCCTTTATTAAAGTTTTTTAAAGGAAACTTCAGACATAATGCCATTACATTCTAACATACTTTCAGTTTACAAACAAAAATGACACTTCTAACAGCCACAGTGCCATTATCATACCATCCTAAATTCTGATTCCTTGATATTATCTAACAAAGGTTGGCAAACTGCTCGGTGCTGCATTCTTGTAGGTGATGTGTCCTCAGGATGTCACTTCGGGAAGCATATAATGTCAATCTGCCTCCATTGGTGATATTAATTTACCACAGTTGGCCAAGACATTGTCTAATTTCTCTACTGTATAATTACTATTTTTCCCTTTCAGTCTGGGGTGAATATTTTAAGATTGTGCATATGTACTGCACCTTCTCAAAATTTCCCCTAGATTTAGAATCCAGTGATAATTCTGCCCTGATCCAGTCTTTGCTCTGATAGTTGCAGAATACTAATTTATTTTCAACTCTACTGTTTTCTCCACGTATACTAACTGGCCCTGGCATTCTCCTGTAAGTAAGCAGCTTCTCTTTCTCCCCTGTTTATGTATGGACTCATGAAATCCCATTTTCAATGGTGTGAAGTTCATTACTGTACATAATTATGGAGCCTATAATGTGTGGCCAGGCTGGCTTGTGGTCTTATGACACGTCCTGTCATTTTTAAGCATCTCCTTACTTGTTGGCATAACAAGATGCCCCAGCTCACCTTGTGTGTATCCTGCCCTAGCCTAGAATCTGCCATTTCTCTGAGGAGCTATAGTTCCTTTTAGTAGGTAATGGTCGTAGAGACTAAGAACAGGGTGCTGGATGTGCTTATTACCACTAAGATATTTTTTGCCTCTTGGCTTTTCAGCAGAGAGCTAGGGAATATGTGTGCATACCTGTGAATACACAGACATGTGCACACACACATATATATGTTTAGAAATCATGAATTCACACTGATCTCTGATTCATCCCTACAGGTTCTTTCTTGTCTTCCCCTATTCCATATTTTTAGGTCTCCTCTTCCTCCAGGAGAGCCTTGGCTTGCAACTAAATCAACATATTTACTCAATCCCCCACCACATCTAAAATTGTTTCAAAATTACTTTGCCAACAGGGCACCTTGGGTGGCTCAGTCAGTTAAGCTTCTGACTTCAGTGCAGATCATGTTTGTGAGTTCGAGCCCTTCATTGGGCTCTCTGCTGTCAGCACAGAGCGTGCTTTGGATCCTCTGTCCCCCTTTCTCTCTGCCCCTCCCCTGCTTGTGCTCTCTCTCAAAAATAAACATTAAAAAATTATAATAATTTAAAAAAATTACTTTGCCCATATTTTTGCAGAAAACAGACCTGCTTAAAAAGTGTTCAGTTGTTGACAATAAATTTCATATATTAAAAAAAAAAAAAAGTGTTCAGTTGTTTTCAGTGCTTCCACACCACTCCCTCCTTCCCAAGACAGAAAAGTAGATAGTCACATATTATGTAATAATTGTGTGCCTAAGTTACATGGGTTAGTTGTTTGTTTCTTTTTGTTCCCTTCCTCAGGTTACAGTTTGTTTTTGTTCCCTTCCTGTGGTTACAGTATTCATGTCAAACACAAATGAGTTCATTTGTTTCCGTTTGCTTTCTGGTTTAGCTGCTTTTCCTTTTTGCAATTCTCACTGATTTAATTTTATTCTTTAAATATGCAGCGTATTATCATGCTTCCATAAGTAAAAACTGTGCAAAAAGCTGTTCTTAGAGTGTCTGTCTTCCCTGTCATTTTGCACTGTCCTCCCCACTCCTCCATTTACAGGTAATGGGGCTTTACTGATTTCTGGCTTCTCATTACTATGAAGATAAGCAGATATATGCTCATTTTCTTATTTTTCTTCCTTATATATAAAATGTAGCATGTATGCTTTTTTTCCTCTTTACATCCTGAAAATTGCTCCCTCTCAATCAATTTATAGAGATGTTCCTAATTTTTTTTAGTACTCCATTGCGATTATGTGCCATAGTTTATTTAATAGATCTTCTATGCTTGGACGTTTAGGTTGTTTTCCAAATTCTGTAGTTACAAATAATGCTACCATGAATAGCTTTGTGCACATATGCTTTTTTGTATTGTTGGAAGTGGATCTTCGGTATAAATTCCTAAATGGGATTTCTGGATTGAAGTGTAAATGCACACAGTTGTGTTAGATATTGGCAAATGCTCCTCAACAGGGCTTATGCCAATTTGCATTCCCATTAACATATGAGAGTGCCTGTTTCCGCAGCAGCCTCACCAACAGAGTGTATTGTCAAGCTTTTAATACAACAGATGAGAAATGGTATCTTAGTGTAGTTCTCATTTGCATTTCTCTTATGAGTGACATTGAAAACATGTTTGCAGGACATTTTAATATTTCTTTTTGTGAATTGTTCATTCTTGCAGATTTTTCTCTGGAACATTTTTCTGTAGGAATTTTAGTCTATATTTTTCAACTTTTGAAAATTTTTTGTATGAGAGATATTAGCCCCTCTATATGATGCACATGGTAAATATTTTCTTTCATTTTTGCCACTTCTCAATTTTGTTTATAGCATTTTTGACATGTAATTTGTATTTATACAAATTTATCAATCTTCTCTTATTGCATATGAGTCATAGTTTGAAAACTTTTTCTGTAATCAGATTATAGAAACATTCACTCATGTTTCCTTCTAGTACTTGTATGGCATCACATTTTTATAATTAGAGATCTGCTGCACTTGGAGTTTATTCTTGAGTATGGTGTAAAGAATGAATCTGATTTTATCTTTTTCCAATGGTTTTATAGTTGTTCCAACACTATTCTAAATACCATCTTTGCCTCAATAATTTGATCTGACATCTTTATCATATGCTTGATTTCTGTGTGTAATTAGGACTATTTTTGGACTTTCTATTCTATTCCATTTGGCCATACACCAGTACCATGCTGCTTTATTTATAGAGGCTTTTTGGTATATTTTAATACCTAATATGGCTAGTCCCCCCCTTATAGCCCTTCCTTTTTTGTTTTTCTCTATCAAGTTTTGTGTGTTTATTTATTTTTTTAACTTTAAGTAGGCTCTGTGCCCAATGTGGGGCTTGAACTCATGACCCCAAGACCAAGAATTGCATGCTCTACCAGCCAGGTGCCCCTTTTATGTTTATTTTAGAGGATTTGGCTTTATGGCTATAGGAACTTGAACATCTTTCTTTCCTGAGGGCTGAAGATGAATAGAGGTGGATGGGCCAAGGCCAAAGGGAATGATGGAGCATGGTCCCTGATAAAAGATGTGCTGCAGCTGATGATTATGGGATTCCACTGCCTGTCCTCACATTTCAGCAACATGAACTACTCTGCCCAAAGTAGTAGAGACAAGTAGAGTACTTTCAAGACGAACAAAGAAGCCCTGCTTGAGCCCTAAAATCTGTTCTAGGAAGGAATTTACCTTTCCTGAGTCCTGTGCTTTATACCCAGGTTCCAACTCCAATCAAATAACCCAACCTCAGTAAGTAGTAATAATTATGCATATAGTACTCACCAAGTAGTTGGCATTGTTCACGACACTTTATATATGTTATCTCACTTAATATTCATGTCAGCCCCATTGCCCTCATTTTACAAATGAGGAAACTGGCACAAAGAGGGTAAATCACTTTCTTGAGATCATGCGGTTAAGTATTTGAATCCAGGTAGTAGTATTTCCTTTGCTTGGTGGTTTGCATTTTAGCTTCTAATCTTTGATATGCTCTGACTGCTGTTAGTCTGTTCATAAAGTAAAAATGATGCATCTTTGCCTGGCAGGCTGGATGGAGCATGCTCTTCCATGTAGAATTCCTCCCTGACTACCCACTTTCCAGGGTCAGGTTTTCCTTGGAGGGAAAGTCCAACAGGCCAAACCAACTCCACAAAGCTGTAGTTTGCTTTCTTTCTCATGTCTCTCATGACTGTCTTCATGTTTTCATTACCGTCTCCCCAGTACCTCCACCTAGGTGCTAATTTCTTCTCTTTTTTTTAGCTTTATCTGTTTAGTTCTGCTGATTATGTCTTCTTACCTTTTGTCTTATTAATCTTTCTGTTTTCTCTTATTCAGAGATTTGTTCTACCCTCTGTTTTTTCATGACTAGGTGATGATCGTCTGTGGTCCTGTGCATCATTTCAACCCATTTCATTTGCCCTCCTACTAAACTGTCATGCAAGAATAGAAAAACTCTTTGTTCGATTGAAAATCCAAGGCTCTAACATTTTAACATCAGCTCCACAGGGGTAGAAATCTTGGCATGTCCCTTTTTGTTCCCTGCAGTTAAAAATGGTACCTATCACACAGCATGCAGTCAGTAAATATTTGTCAAGTGAATGAGTGAATTTGGATGTAATTTTTCCAGTGTCTTCTAAACAAAGTGAACAGGTATCATTTTCGTTTTCTTGATTTAGTGTCACATTTGAAGACGAGGGGCACTGAGAATGAGGAATCAACTGAAAAGTATGGAAATGATGGAAATGCAGAATCTGTGTGGCCAAAAGTGGAAAGTTTTCACAAGGATCATATACAGGAATCTAAGGTTGGTGAAACTTGTGATTGGGATTGCAAGGTAGAAAGTCGATTGGAAAATCCGGAGGGAAAAAGGAGGATGGAAGACAAAAGTGGCACCAGGGAAAAGATTGGCAAAGCCAAGAACACAGCAAATGTAAAGATGGAACAGGAAGATGAGGCATCTGAGAAAAGCTTGTATCCAAGCTCAAAACATATTACACACCAGACTGTCCCTATAGAACAGATAAGCAGTGAACAAGACAAATGTGTGGAGAACCTTAATGGAAACTCTCATCCTGGTCTACAGCAGAAAACCAGTGCTGCTAAGAAATCACACAGATGTGAGGAGTGTGGGAAATCGTTCAAATACAATTCACGCCTTGTTCAACATAAAATTATGCATACTGGGGAAAAACGCTATGAGTGTGATGACTGTGGAGGGGCTTTCCGGAGTAGCTCAAGCCTTCGAGTCCACAAACGGATCCATACTGGGGAGAAACCGTACAAGTGTGAGGAATGTGGGAAAGCCTACATGTCATACTCCAGCCTTATAAACCATAAAAGCACCCACTCTGGGGAGAAGAACTGTAAATGTGATGAGTGTGGGAAATCCTTCAATTATAGCTCTGTGTTGGACCAGCATAAGAGGATCCACACAGGGGAGAAGCCCTACGAATGTGGTGAGTGTGGGAAGGCTTTCAGGAACAGCTCTGGTCTCAGAGTCCACAAAAGGATCCACACAGGGGAGAAGCCCTACGAATGTGACATCTGTGGGAAAACTTTCAGTAATAGCTCTGGCCTTAGGGTCCACAAAAGGATACACACAGGCGAGAAACCTTATGAATGCGATGAGTGTGGGAAGGCCTTCATTACTTGCAGAACACTTCTAAACCATAAAAGCATCCACTTTGGAGATAAACCTTATAAATGTGATGAGTGTGAGAAATCATTTAATTATAGCTCTCTCCTCATTCAGCATAAAGTCATCCACACTGGAGAGAAACCTTATGAATGTGATGAATGCGGGAAGGCCTTCAGGAACAGCTCAGGCCTTATAGTGCACAAAAGGATCCACACGGGAGAGAAACCTTACAAGTGTGAGGTCTGTGGCAAAGCGTTCAGCTATAGCTCAGGCCTCGCAGTTCATAAAAGCATTCACCCTGGGAAGAAAGCTCATGAATGTAAGGATTGTGGAAAATCCTTCAGCTATAACTCACTTCTCCTTCAGCATAAAACCATTCACACTGGAGAGAGACCTTATGTTTGTGACTTGTGTGGGAAAACATTTAGGAACAATTCAGGCCTCAAAGTCCATAGGAGGCTCCATACTGGGGAAAAACCATATAAGTGTGATGTTTGTGGGAAAGCCTATATCTCACGCTCTAGCCTTAAAAACCACAAAGGAATCCATCTTGGGGAGAAGCCCTATAAATGTAGTTATTGTGAGAAGTCTTTCAATTACAGCTCTGCCCTTGAACAACATAAAAGGATTCATACAAGGGAAAAACCTTTTGGATGTGATGAGTGTGGAAAAGCCTTCAGAAATAATTCAGGCCTTAAAGTACATAAACGGATCCACACTGGGGAGAGACCTTACAAATGTGAAGAATGTGGGAAAGCCTACATCTCACTCTCAAGCCTTATAAATCATAAAAGTGTACACCCTGGGGAAAAGCCCTATAAGTGTGATGAGTGTGAAAAAGCTTTCATCACATACCGAACCCTTATAAACCACAAAAAAATCCATCTTGGGGAGAAGCCCTACAAATGTGATGTATGTGAGAAATCTTTTAATTACACTTCACTCCTTTCTCAACACAAAAGGGTCCACACTAGAGAAAAACCTTATGAGTGTGACAGGTGTGAGAAGGTCTTCAGAAACAACTCAAGCCTTAAAGTGCATAAAAGAATCCACACGGGGGAGAAGCCCTATGAATGTGACGTGTGTGGAAAAGCCTACATCTCACACTCAAGCCTTATTAACCATAAAAGTACCCACCCTGGCAAGACTCCCTACACATGTGATGAATGTGGAAAAGCTTTTTTCTCAAGCAGAACTCTATTAAGCCATAAAAGAGTCCATCTTGGGGAGAAACCCTTCAAATGTGTTGACTGTGGGAAGTCTTTCAATTACAGTTCACTCCTTTCTCAACACAAGAGGATTCACACAGGGGAAAAACCTTATATATGCGATAGGTGTGGAAAGGCATTCAGGAACAGCTCAGGCCTGACAGTGCATAAAAGGATTCATACGGGCGAGAAACCCTATGAATGTGATGAGTGTGGGAAGGCATACATCTCACACTCAAGTCTTATTAACCATAAAAGTGTCCACCGTGGGCAGCAGCCCTATAATTGTGAGTGTGGGAAATCCTTCAATTACAGATCAGTTCTTGACCAACACAAAAGGATTCACACTGGAAAGAAGCCATACCGATGTAATGAGTGTGGGAAGGCTTTTAATATCAGATCAAATCTCACCAAGCATAAAAGAACCCATACTGGAGAGGAATCTTTAAATGTGATAAATGTGGGAAGTCACAGTGACACATCACAGAAGAGAACTCATGAGGGAGGGAATGCTCTGGAAGGGACCAAGATGAGCATATCTGTAGGAGGCAGAGCTTACCAAGTCTCAACTCAAATGGAAGAAAAACCTTATGAATGTATGAATATCATATGAATATGAGGTATTTGTTCATGGCTTATAATTTACATAGTATAAATGAAACTGAGTACTCTTCAGTATGATCTTCAGTCATAGCCAGCAAGGAAGCCTGCAATGTCAAGGTAGTTGAGCCTTTATGGAACACAAAATAGTTGATACTGGGGATAAAACCTATCAAAGTGACAGAGTATTTGAAAAACCTTCAAAGTAAGCAGACATTTCTGGACATAAAGCACAGGGATAAGGAAAGGACTTCACTTAGAAGTCATATAGTCACCATCAGAAAGTTCATATTTGGTTAAATTGTGTGAATAGAAATGGGGGAAATTCAGCTATAGCTTTGAATCCCAATTATACATTGGTCAGTGGAAAAAATACAAGAATGGCCTCCAACAGGCAAATTCAGGGAGAGATAGGCTTCAGGGAATGTATATTTAAGAGGAGTGATCGTGAAGTATAAGCTTGATATAACTGAATAATTTGTGAGGGGTGATGACATTTTGAAACAAAATTGGGTTTTGTTGTAGGAAGAGTGGAAAATGTAGACATGAATCTAACAGGAAATAGAGTCATTAAAAATGCAAGCTGATTGGATTATACTGTTGTAATGTTGTGATACATCAGTTGAATGGACAAAACTTTTTAAAAATTTCAAATGGGCCCCCTCAATGAATGATGAAGTGTGAGGAGTGAAAACCTCACACATTGTGCTACAAATGAAAGGTTCTACCATAGAGAGAAATTCAGCACATTACATAACTAATGGAACAGGTCTTCATGAATTTGCACCTGCACAAAAATCATTGACTCAGGGATTCCTATGAGTAGGAATGCTGAGAAGGTCATTGTATTGCAAGAGCTAAAAAGCTGAGTAGCTGTTGATAATAGAGGGATCAGAGGAAATTCATGCTTAATAATCCTGTTAAATGTTTGATTGTTTTGGAATGTGTTATTGTAAAGATTTCATGCACTACATGTGTGTCTTGTCTGTTGTAAAATGTTATGAATACTATGTTCAGGGCTCACTCTTTCTTGGCCATGAAGAGCCAGATGGTTGTGGTGAGGTAAGATGGAACTCCAATAAAGAAATTCCTCAAAAGTAAACAGACTGTGACTGACTTCAGATGGAGCAGTATGGCAGAGAAAGCCATTCGTCATATCTTTGTGGGGTAAGTTAGACCAGATCCAATGCAGGGAGGGCAGCAGGAGACTTATACCACGGGTCTAGTAGCTCAGGTTTCACAAGAAATTAGGTGGTGTCTTCACCAGGAGAAGTGCAAAATGGATTGATCCTCATACTGGGGCTGGATCATAGCTCCTAAGAATGGGCAGGCTGTGGGACTGATCTGTCACCACACAGAAATAGTTATCTTGGGGAAAGATAGAAATTAACAAAATATTATTTATATTAACCAGGTCACTCAAAGGGTAAAAGGAGAGTCTTTTGAAAGTTAAGTACGCTGTTGAAGAATACTCCAGGTGGGGCCTGTCTATAGAGGCTGAATTCTAGTCCTGTCTCTCTGGCCCCAGAATCCACTCTCTTTACAAAAGCACAATCTCTAGCTAGTTTCCTGGCTTTCTAGGATTTGTCTCTAGCCCTGCTCTACCTTCACATATTTTTCCATGCTTCACTCTAAGAGTACAGTTCTTTCATTTTGTCTCCAGGCCTCCACCAGTAAGTTTTGATGGAAGGAGGGGGGATGGGTCTAGGAAAAGGAAGGAAAGACCATTTCCACCACTCAACTCCACTTTGGAATGTCACAACCACACATGTTCTCAGTCCTTCTCTACATGGAACACTGGCAATTTATCCAGCAAATGCTCATTGAATATCTGCCAGTTATAATCCCCTGTCCTAGGAACTAGGCAGCAGCAGTAAATAAAGGTAAAGGAGAAAGTCCACAAGCAAAAATCACACTAATGGATGCTGAACTAAACTGCATTGCTCAGAGGAAGGTGACCACCACCAACGGGCAAGAAGGAGGTGGTGGTGATATTTGGGTGGGACAACTGAATTGGGTTTATAAAGAGGGAGGAATGGGATGGGGTGCCTGGATGGCTCAGTTGGGTAAGCATTTGATTCTTGATTTTGGCTCAGGTCATGATCTCATGGTTCGTAAGTTTGAGCCTCACGTGGGGCTCTGCACTAATAGTGTGGAGCCTGCTTGGAATTCTCTGTCTCCCTCTTTCTCTGCCCCTCCCCCCCAAAAAAAATATTTACCAAAAAAAGAGAGGGAGGAGTGATTAAAATCATCAGAAAAGCTCACACATCCTCCAAAGTGGCTGGTGGCTCCAGGGTTGGTACATAGTGGGAGGAAAGGGAGGCCATAGAATATCAATTCCAAGGAGTCACCAGGTATCCATCTTTCACTCCCCTGAGGCCACCAGTGGCTTGAGCCCCTGCCCCCCACAGACACCGACCTATTTGAGCTCCACTTGGACCTAATGTACCACCTACTATTGGGAGAGAAGTGCAATAAGGGAGAGGATGGTTACCATTCAAATGGGGATTCTGAGTGCCCCAGCCCACTAAGCACTGGGATACGCTCCTACTGAGGCCTGCACTGACTGACCCACAGGAAATGGGCTTCAGGGCCTCCTGGCCTAGGCCTTCATTCCATCTACGGCCAGATAACATGCTGCTCAAGCTCATCTCAGATGAGGAGGGGTCTTTTGAGTTTCCAGTTGTCCCAGGTGGACTTTGTGTTGCAACTGTGCCAGTTCAGTCTCACTTCAGGACTTGAGTTCATTCAGGGAACACCATCCCCCACCTCTTTCCAAAGAAAATACCTGATGTGCAAGAAGGAAATTAAACTTGCCAACATAGAGGTATATCAAAAGACTCATTTTTAAGTCAGTGTCTAATTCAAAGGGCTAAAGATAGAATTGAAATGTTGGACAATAGTAGATAAAGCTGGAAGATATGCCTAAAAGTGGCCTAAAGTGCTTATATTATTTCTGAGGAGGTCAAGATTCTTTTTAACTCTGGATTTTTAAAAAAAAATTTTTTTTTCAACGTTTATTTATTTTTGGGACAGAGAGAGACAGAGCATGAACGGGGGAGGGGCAGAGAGAGAGGGAGACACAGAATCGGAAACAGGCTCCAGGCTCTGAGTCATCAGCCCAGAGCCTGACGCGGGGCTCGAACTCACGGACCGCGAGATCGTGACCTGGCTGAAGTCAGACGCTTAACCGACTGCGCCACCCAGGCGCCCCTTAACTCTGGATTTTAAGTTAACTGTGTGGTAAAATGTCATGGGCAAACACTTGAAGGATAGAAATAAAGTTTATAAATCTAAAGATCTGGATTGGAAAACCTCAAAGTCTGTAAGAGAAAAACTAACACTGAAAAGGCAGGGTAGTACCTTCTGGCAAAGGTAGGCTACGTTGTCTGGGTCAATTTCATACCAAAAACAGTGAAAAAGTGCATTTTTAAAAGTTTACTTAGAGTGTACATGCAGGTGTAAGTGGGGGAGGTGTAGAGAGAGAATCACAAGGTGGCTTTGCACCCAGTGTGGCAACCCACATGGGGCTCAGTCTCGCTAACCGTGAGATCATGACCTGAGCTGAAATCAAGACAGTCACTTGACTGGCTGAGCCACCCAGGTGCCCCCCAAAAGTGCATTTTTAAAAATGTAGGTGGCATGTTCTCCCCTTCCCCTGAAGAAAGCATTGAGGATGAAAAGTGTAGTTTCAACAGATGGTGATTTAAAAATGAGATCTTGTCATCAGTGAAGGGAACATCAAAGCAACTTATGTCCTAAACTGTTTGCAAACGCAGCACAGCTGGATCCCGCTTACCTGGTCACACGGAGTGAGTGAGACAAGGTCAGGCCCAGACCTACCCGTGGTGGTGAATCTTAGAACTTTCTGAAGGTAACTTGGGTTCCCAATGTGCTACATCCTCAAGATAAACCCATCTCTCAGTCCCAGGAGACTATAGAGAAAGTGGCCTTGTAACTGAGCAGAGCGATAGCAAAGAAAGGGAAAGACTATATCCCTAACACCTTGTGGTCAATGACCAGCCCTTGCCAGCAAAAGCAAACACAAGGCATCTTTGGAAGAGGAATTGCTCAATCTAGACCTCAGGGAAACTTTTAAAGATAATTTTTTGGGAGCAATTAATAAGCAAGCAGGGATAATCGGGTGTCCTAGACTCTGGGTCTGGAGTTCTCTCTTGTCCAGCAAGAAAACAGACACAAGATTAAAATGCGAGAGGGGCTAATGTCCAGGAGGAGACAAGAGCTTGGAGTAAGGGGCCTTGCTCTGTTTTTATTAGGATCAGAAGGCTTACAAGCATAATGGACGTGCACAAAGAGACAATGAAACCGTGAACATTAGCTCATGGGTGTGAGGGAAAGGGGGGTTTGAAGATATATGGTGTTAGGGGTTTGGGTCAATACAAAACAAAATCCTGGTGCTGGGCAGAAGGTTGTTTACCAGAGGCAAGAGGCCACATCTGTTTATCTTAGCTGGTTCTGGAGACAAGACAGCCTGTTACCTCAGGGTCAACAAGGCACCTTTCTTTTGCTAATTAGCTCTGCTCCAAGCAACCTCACCCTGCTGTGGTTTATAGCCCTGTTTACTTGTTTACCTATTTTGGTCCTTAACTGTGAAAGCAGCTTTTTGCTATTGTACTAAATTGGGGGCTTGTACTAAATTTCCACCCTGAATACCTAATCTCCTTTTGCTAATCTTGGATGCTTTCATCCTGAGGTTTCCTATTCCTATACCTTTGTTCTATACTGGGGGTGCTTTGCCTTGTTTACCTAATCTTGTTTACCTAATCTTGGATGCTTTCATCCTGTGGCTTCCTATTTCTTTATGCCTTATTAACCCATCGGTGCAAGCTCAGGGAATTCCTAAGCTTTTCCCCCACAATCAGGAACAAGGAAAAAAAGGCAACATGACAAAACCAGCAAAAAGATCCACATAGACTTCACATATTATCAAGTATATATGTGGAAAAAAAAAACTTTAAAATATTTAAAGATGCCTTTGGCTACAGATTGTGACAAAGTTAAAAATAGAATTAGTGAACTGAAAGATAAAGGTGAAGAAATTATCCAAAATCCAGCATGGGGTTAGAAAAAATATGTAAAAACACGGAGAAGGGAAGGTTTCATTGGGAAGTTTTATATATATTTAATAGTAGTCTCAGAAGGCAAGGACAGAAGGGGCAAAGAAAGGGACTGAAGCTGAGAATTTTCCAGAGCTGATGAAAAATACAAGTCTACAGATTTAAAAGCCCAAAGAATGCATTTACAGAAGTCATACCTACATACATCATAGTGTAACTGCAGAAAAAGAAAAACAATTTTTTTTTCAGCTAAAGAAAAAATATTCCCTTTAAACGACAGACTTCCCAGAAACAATGGAAGACAGAGTGGAATGAAAACATGAGTATAAAGACAGAAAATAGCTCTCAGCCCAGGCTTTTATACCCACTGAAAATATCTTTTAAGAGCGAGGACAAAATAAACACATTTCAGGGCTCCTGGGTGGCTCGGTCAGTTAAGTGTCCTACTTCAGCTCAGGTCATGATCTCACAGCTTGTGAATTCGAGCCCCACATCAGGCTCTGTGCTGACAGCTCAGAGCCTGGAGTCTGCTTCCTGTGTCTTCTCTCTGCATGCCCCCTCCTCTGCTCGTGCTCTGTCTCTCAAAAATAAATTTAAATGTTTTTTTAAAAAGAGTGAGGACAAAATAAACACATTTTAAGACAAAACTCGTTTCATTTTCCCCTGGTGACCATCACTAAAGGCAATTCTAAAGAACGCATTTTAATACAGAAAGAAAGTGATCCCAGATGAAGTTCTGAGATGCAAAAAGAAATGAAGAGCAAAGAGAGTAATAAGAGATATGTAGGCAAATGTAAATAAACATTTTATACAAAACAATAAAGATTTACAGTTGTTAAGATAGACTTACAACACCAGACAACAATAATATCTGTGAAGGGAGAGTAAAAAGAATTTATTGTATGAGGTAAGGTTTTGGTTAATTTCATACATATTGTAAAATCTAGGGGAATCATAAAATAGAATATATTTTTATACTAGTAAAGCAAAAATGAAATTTTAAAAATTAAAAGGAAAGTAAAAAAATGGGTAGGAGAAGGGAAAAAAAGTAGATCTTAAGCCAAAATGTTAATATTTCCATTTAATTTAAATAACAAAGATTTTCAGACAATGTCTTGGTCTGTTCAGGCCACTGTAACAAAATGCTACAGACTGGGTAGCTTATCAACAACAGAAATGTATTTCTCACTGTTCTAGAAGCTGGAAGTCCAAGATCAGAGTGGTTGGAGATCAGCATGGTTGGGTGAGGACTCTTGCAAATTTCAGATTTCTAATTGTACCCTCACATTGTGGAAAGGTCTAGGAAGTTCATTGGGAAGTGGCGGGGGAGTGTCTAGTGTAATAGCACTAATGCATCAGGGCACCACTCCCATGACTTAATAACTTCACAAACACCCAACTTCCTAACACTCAGACACTGAGCATTAGGATTCCAAATGTGAATCTTGGGGGAATGCAAACATTCACCCTATAGTAGACAGGACAAAAACATAAAACCCCATGCTATGCTGCATACAAGAGACTCACCTTAAATATGAGGACATAACAACATTTGAAAGTAAAAGAATGGGAGGAAGTTATTTGAAATAGTAACCAATAGAAACTGCTGTGGCTCTGCTAATATTAGATGAAATACATACTTTAAGGCACAAAATATTCCTGAAGATAAAGGGAATCATTACATTAAGACAAAAGGTGGGGTGCCTGGGTGGCTCAGTCGGTTGAGCGTTCGACTTTGGCTTAGGTCATGGTCTCATGATTTGTGAGCTTGAGCCCCGTGTCAGGCTCTGTGCTGACAGCTCAGAACCTGGAGCCTGCTTCAGATTCTGTGTCTCTCTGCCCCTCCCCTGCTCGCACTCTGTCTCTGTCTGTTTTCAAAAATGAATAAATGTTAAAAAAATTTTTTTTTTCAAAAAAGACAAAAGTCCAGGGAAGAGAAAATGCTGGGAAGACATACAGTTGTAAGTTAGCATCTACCTAATACCATAGCTCAAGAGTTAGCAAATATATGCAGAACTGAAAGGAGAAATATAAAATCCATAATCACGATGAGAGATTTTTGATACCTCTCTCTCAGTAATTAATAGGACAAGAATGCTAAACATTAGTAAAGTTACAGATTTTAACACTATGATTTAACAAGCAATCTAATGGATATATACATGGAACACTGCACCGATGTATTAAGGATACATATTTTTTTCCAAGCCCACATTAAACTTTCAAAAATTGATCTACATGAGCTACATATAAATTTTATCTCAGTGAAGCTGGGGGAAAAAAACTGACCATATGCTGGACCATAAAGTAAACCTCAACAAATTTTAAAGAACTGAAAATATACAGAATTTGTTCCCTTGAGTATAACTTAGAAATTAATAATAAAAAGATACTTAGGACGTCCCCATTATATTGAGAAATTTATAAATAATTTTTAATGTTTTATTTATTTTTGAGAGAGAGAGTATGAGCAGGGGAGGGACAGAGACAGAGGGGGGCAGAGGATCCAAGCAGGCACTGCACTGAGAGCAGTGAGCCCAATATGGGGGTTGAACTCAATGAGATGTGAGGTCATGACCTGAGCTGAAGTCAAATGCTCAACTGACTGAGCCAACCAGGTGCCCCTATAAATACTTTTGTTAATCATGGTTCCAAGGAAGAAAATACTTTGAACTGAATACTGCATATCAAGACCAGTGAGATGTTGCTTAAGCAGGGCTTAGAGAAACACTTATAGCCTAAAAAGATATTTAAGAAAATCAGAAAACCTAGTAATTAATCACATAAGCACCATCTCAAACAGAACAATAAGAATAAATCCCAAAAGTGTTAAAATAGGAAAGTAATAAAAGGTAGACATTTATGAAAGAGAAAAACAAATATACAATATATAGAGGATCAACAAAATCAAATGTGTGTGTGTGTGTGTTTGTGTATTTCGGAAAAGACTAACAATAAAACTGACAAACTTCTGGTGAGACTGATTAAGGAAAAAAGAAAAATAACCAAAGTCAGGAATAAAAAGGGGGGAATAAGGAGAACTACAAAATTTTTCTTCTCTGAATCTGCACTGACCCCCTGACTCCCTGATTCTGAGAGAATAACCCACTCCCTCTAAATTCCTTGAGTCAACAATTATGAGAACAGAATGTTAACATAAGATGAGCCAAATCACAAAGAAACACAACTCACTTCTGAAAGATTGTGACACCTACATGACCAAAGCTCACCAAAACTGCTGTGGACATTTGCTTTTGTTTATTTCCCCTATAAAACCCCTCTCATTCCCATGTTTGGAGAAACAGTTCCTGTAAGAACTTTCCCTGTTGCAACCATTTGAATAAAGCACCCATTTCCTTTGTAGCTTGAAGCCTCAGAGAATTATTTTTTTTTTTAATTTTTTTTTCTTAATGTTTATTTTTAGGAGAGAGAGGGAAAGCAGGGGAGGGGCAGAGACAGAGGGAGACACAGAATAAAGCAGGCTCCAGGCTCTAAGCTGTCAGCACAGAGCCTGATGCAGGCCTGAACTCAGGAGCCTTCATTTGAGCTGTGAGATCATGACCTGGGCCAAAGCCAGCCACCTAACTGACTGAACCACCCAGGCGCCCCATGAAGTCTCAGAGTTTCTAAAGTTTGATGTTATAAATGCTACCAGTATTAAAACAGTAAGATATTACAATTTCATTACAATAAGTTATAAATATTAATGTGAAATGAAAAAATTGCAAAAAAAAATGTAACTTACCAAAACTTACTAAAGGTCTCACAACTTATACATGTGGGAAGTTTGGGAAAGACTATGGAGTGAGTTCAGTCTTCAGGGAACTCGAAGGAGGAGAAGCAAGAAGATAGAGGAGAGAGAAGCTGGGGGGAAGCAGGAAGGGGAAACCTTAATTAACAGTGAGTATGGAAAAGCCTTCCATAGACATGTACTCTCTGTTTCTATTAGTGAATTTGAAAGTGAAAGCTTGAAAAATAATTTCATCTGTATTTATGTATAGAGACTCTAGGGGTGAAATGGTACTGAGTACCACAGTCATGCAATGCAAGGGAACTTTTCGTTCATGGGATTCAAAAAGGAGAGAGGGTCAACTGAGGACCAGTTAGATGAGGACAGACAGTGGGGACCTGAAGTCTGCATCAGGACTTTGAGAAATTGGGTACAATTGCTTCCAGGGGATTACTTGGGCTGGGAGGTTTCTCATGCTTTTTCTCCAGCCTCAGCTGAGTGCTTCAGGATGGAGACATGGAGAAGGAAATCACAAATTTTAACTCAATTCTTCTTTCTACTGAGTGTTCCCATTTAGCCCTGGGCGTTCTTCTCAGGTTGTGGATAGTATCAGTTATGCTCAGGAAGGAGTTTGTGTGAATCCCTTGTAGAGAGACTACAAAGTGTAGTGACCAAAACATGATCTTTCAACCATGAAGCCCAGATGCAAATAAGGATTCTTTCACTTACTCCCAGATGACTTTAGGCAAGTAATTAAGTCTTCTGTTTTATGTTATGTGTCCTCAGCTATCTCTTTTTGGAATAATAATAGCAGCAACCTCCTAGATTGTAATGAGGCTTGGAGAAGTTAGTGTTATTAGAGCCCTCAGAAGTGTGCCTGGAATGAGAAGCTTTAGCATAAAGGTGTGTGAAGAAAGTCTCGCCATGTGGTGGCCCCTGGTCCCAGGACTCCAGCAACAGGATGCTCAGGTAGTGGAAGGCAGCCCATCTGAAAGCCAAGAAAATCTCCCTAGGACCAGCCCACACACAGATGCAACCTACGATGAGATTCCAGAAAAATGATTGGATTTGGTTAGTCAGCAGTATCTTGCTTCTAAGCAAGCAATCCATTGTTTCTAAGCAAGCATGCTTTGCTTTTTCAAGCTGGAAAAGGGGTCAGCAGAAGAAGCCTCCAGCTCTACTCCAGTGACTAAGAGTGTTGGGTAGGACAAAGGCTGCTTCACACTTGCTTCTCCAGCTTAGGCAGCCTGCCCACTCATCTATATGCATTTTGCTCCCCCCCACCTCCCTGTGTTTTCCTAGAAATAGATGGACTAGAGATTAATGCAGAAAGGGTTGGTGGGAGCCAAGCCTCTACCATCGTAACCATGGATGTTTGGGGGTGAGTGTCCCTTAAGATCTCAAAGGCTAAGAGGAGGTCCTGGAGTTGACAGGGCAAAGCCCTGGAGGAGAGCAGGAGAAATTCCTCTGGTCTTGGATGTAAACCTTAGGGCCAGTATTCCAGTGAATGCAACAATTATAATTTATTTCTTTTCCAGTCTATAATTTTCCCATCTGTAAAATGAGGGGAAAGACCCAACTCATAGGGTTGCTTTAAGGATTCATGAAAAAGCATTTTGCATTTTGCAAATCTCTATAGAAACATTATTATTAAATTTACTAATGATCTGTTTTTTAAATTCTGTCTTTTTTTTTTAAGTTAAAGGAAGGAGATAACAAAAACAAGAGCAAAAATTAATGAAACTGAGAACAACACAATAGAAAGGATCAAAAGTCAAGGTTAGTATTTTGGAAAGAATGCTAAAATTGACAAATCTCTGATGTAATAAAGAAGAAAAAACAGAAAGCACAAAGTCACAACAGATGCCATAGATTATTTAGAAACGTACTTTAAAAACTTTAAATGTACAAGGACTTCCTAGTTATAGTTTATGATTGCATTATGGTCAGAAAACAGACTGTATGATTGTTGTCCTTTGAAATTTGTTGAGATTTGCTTATGGCCCAGCACATGTTTGATCTCAGTGAGGTTTCCACTGGCACTCGAAAAGAATGTGTTCTGGAGATGCTGGGTGCACTGATCTAGATAAAGCCATTTGATCAAGTTTGTAATGTATTGTTCAGATCTTCTCAGCTCTTAATGGATTTTTATCTGCTTGTTCTATCAATTAATGAAGTAATTGTTGAGTTATACATTTCTACTTATAGTTCTATGAATTTTACTTTATATATTTGAGGCCATGTTACCAGATGCATGCAAATATGGAATTGTCGGGGCACCTAGGTGGTTCAGTTGGTTAACTGTCTGACTTCAGCTCAGGTCATGATCTCACAGTTTGTGGGTTCAAGCCCCAGGTCCGTCTCTGCACTGACAGCTCAGAGCCTGGAGCCTGCTTCAGAGTCTAGGTCTCCCTCTCTGTATAGGTCTCTTTCTCTCAAAAATAAAAATAAAACATTAAAACAATTTAAAAATATATAGAATTGTCATATCTTCCTGGTGAATTGAAATTTTATGAAGTAAGCCTCTATCTGTAGTAATGCCTTTTGCTTAAAGATCGGGTTAGAATTCTGTTAGGATTCTACTACAATTAGCCTATTATTCAGGCTTTCCTTCTATTGGTTTGGAAGTTATACACTTTTTCTCTTCTTTTAATGGCCAAGGAATTAGAAGATCCATTCTTGATTTACAAAAACCTAATTCTAATTGGAATTTTATCTTCATACTAGACAATGAAAGGATCTTAGAATACTGTAACCTCATTTATGTCTCATTTTATATGCTATTGTTTTTGTGAATTTAATTATGTATATATAAAGTATACAGATACGTGTCGAAATGCATTATTATTGTTCTCTATACCAAATAGTTATTGAGATTTATCCACATATTTACTATTTTTTTCTCTGCCTCTTCAACTTCCCATGTGGGGTTATTTTCCTTCTGTCTCAAAAAATATACTGTATGACATTCTATCCTGTTAATGGTAACTAACACCTTCCAATTTTTGTTTGCCTAAACATAGCTTTATTCCACTTTCATTCTTAAAAGATATTTTTTTCTAGGAATATAATTCTAAGTTGAGTGTCATATCCTTTTGTCACATTGGAGGCATCAAGCCACCAATTTCTGACTGCCACACTGGCTGGTGAGCAGTCAGCTGCTCATCCTCCTGTTTAATGCATTGTTAAGTTTTTTTCTGTGTCTTTGATTTATTCCAGTTTTACTATGTTATGTTTGGATGTGGATTTTTCCCCTAGTAATGCTGCTTCAGATTCTTTGGGCTTTTAAATTTGTGGATTTGTATCTTCAGTTTTGGTAAATTCTCAGCTGTTTGTGTGCCCAAATGTTATCTCTAATCCCTTCGCTTTCTGTTTCCTTCTGTGACTCCAATAAAGGCATGTTAGACCTTATCACCATATCTCCTATGTCTATTAACCTGCCATTTCCATCCCTCCGTCCCCGACTCCCTGCCCAGGCTTCATTCTGGATATAACTTATATTTTAGTTCACTAAGTCTCTCGTTAGCTGTGTAATCTGCCATTAAATAGATAGTCTGTTTTTCAGTTTGAGACTTTCCATTTGTTTTCTTTTTTATAGTATGCCAAGTTCTCAAATTTGTCTTTACTTTCCTTGAACATTATTTTATTTATTAATTTTTAAATATTTATTTATCTTTGAGAGAGGGAGGGAGAGGGAGGGATAGAGAGAGAGAGAGGGAGGGAGAGAGAAAGAGTGTGTGAGGGAGGGGCAGAGAGAGAAGGAGACAGAGGATCCCTATCTTTGAGAGAGGGAGGGAGGGAGAGAGGAAGGGATAGAGAGAGAGAGAGGGAGGGAGAGAGAAAGAGTGTGTGAGGGAGGGGCAGAGAGAGAAGGAGACAGAGGATCCAAAGGAGGCACTGCACTGACAGCAGTGAACCCAATGTGGGGTTCAAATCCATGAATCATGAGATCATGACCCAAGCTGAAGACAGATGCTTAGCTGACTGGGCCATCTAGGCACCCCTCCTTGAACATTATTTTAAAAGCTGTATCTGATGACATTTGGCAGTGGCTTTCTCTGATGCTGGTCTCTGAGTGTGTCACAGATTCCCTGCGTTGGATTCCCTCTGTCCAAATACTTAGAGTGGTTTCTGTTTTCCTACTTAGAGCCTGACTGATACACTGCTGTCTGCCAGTCTCTCAACCCTGGGCCTTACAACTTCCTACACAATTGTTTTTCACAGCCTACAGCTCTCCTTTATATTGTATTAACTTTCAGCAAAAGGGAACTTGGTTCAGGAGCCAGGATTCTAAAGTAAATACAAATTGGAAAAAAAGAATCCCTTCTCCAAGACTCCTAGCCTTAGTAAATAATTTTTTTTTGTTTTTTTAATGTTTATTTATTTTTGAGAGAGAGAGAAAGACAGACAGAGCACAAGCAGAGGAGGGGCAGAGAGAGAGGGAGACACGGAATCTGAAGCAAGCTCCAGGCTCCGAGCTGTCAGCACAGAGCCCAATGCAGGGCTCGAATTCACAAACTGTGAGATCATAACCTGAGCCTAAGTTGGACACTTAACTGACTGAGCAACCCAGGCACCCCAGTAAATAATTTTTTGGTAACATATTTTTGGGGTGCACACTGCCATCCTCCCAATTTTATTTTAGTTGGCCTGTTAGCAAGCAAGTTCATCTTCTCCTTCCACAAAACAATATCTGAGATACAGATGTTAGCTATTTACTAATAATTAAGTCATCTTGAAACCATTCCAATTACATATTTAAAATTTTTCATTCTGAAGTCACTTATGCCAAAAAAAGTTATTTCTTAGACCTTGTCCTCTGAAGATACAATTTAAACAAAACAAGCAAGACGCTGCAATGAGCACAATTCTTGGAGCTCATAGGTCCCAGCTTCTTTTTCAGGAGGATTTTTTCCTCTAAAAATAAAGATAAAATCATGTTACAATAGAAATACTATAATAGCAATACTACAACTAACATTTTCTTCTTCCTATGATCTTATCACCTCCTCCCCATAAAAAAAAAAGTTTTTTAGCCACTTTTATGGGAAGAGTTACATCACTTCCCAGTTCTTCTGTCACTACCCCCCCCACATCTAGAACTTTAGATGTTAGCTTGTTTCTCTTGTCTGGATATGTTGACCAGTGAGGGCCTTCCTCATCCACCAGCTCCTTAGCTGTCTCTGAGGTTAACTGGTTTGTCATGGCCTATGCACTCTCTAAGACTCTCTATGACTAACTGTGCCTCAGTGCCTAATCAGTCAGGAGCAAGGGATGGTGGACAAACACCATACTAACACTTCTGCATAGAACACAGCCTTGATGACTCAATGGGCCCATGCCACTTGCTGTAGGGCCTCCGCCTGGGGATCGCAGCTCACCTCTCCCACCTTCCTGACACTCTTTATTTTAGCCAGTTCCAAACTGCAGTATTTCAGGTGGGCTGCAGACTTGTGGAAAGGTGCCATAAACACACACCCATTATAGGGTTAGAATAAGTTCCTCATTTAGTTATCCAGCTTCAAAATTTTGTCAGAAGCAAGACAGCATCAAAAAGAAAAAAAGAAGCAAGATGGCATCTGGGCAGAGAAGAAGCACATCACAGTGATGCTCACCTTAGTACCCAGGGGCCCTAATGGGGTAAAATCTGACCATATCTGGAACATTTTTTTCTTGTCAGGACACAACCATTTTAAACTCAAGGTATAACAACATGTAACATCCTCATTTCAAACATCTGCAAAGTCCCTTTTGCCATGTAAGGCAGTATATTCACAGGTTCTGAAGATTAGGTCATCTTCAGAGTCCAGTACTCTGCCTACCATAGTGAAGACCAGTAGCTGTCTACCAAACTCTGTTTTCCCTTCTATGGACACACAGCTAGACGACATTTTCTGTTCTTTTTGGCAGATGGGTGAGGCCACATGACTAAGGTCTTTCCAAAGGAATGCAAGCAGTATTGTGTGTTCCTTCCATACCAGGCTTGCAAGAACCTCCTACGCATGCTCCTCCTGTTCTTTCTTCATTCTCAGGACTTTAGAGGATGTGTGGAGCCTGGATAATCACTGAACTGAAAACCCATTCTGGACTGTTAAATTCAATTAAATTTAAACTATTAAATTATGGAAACTACATCATAGAGCCATTGCATTTTGGGTCTACTTGTTATAGTAGTTGATCTGGTTTATTAGTCAAGCCTAACTAATACACCAACAAATGAGAATATTTCTTCATAGTCCCTTGACGCTCAATGTCCATATTGAATAAGACTTAACTATACTTTCCTAAGAAGACTGAGATCATCTGAAATAGACAACCACAGTTTTTATCTCTCCCATTCAAGCATTTATTGAACAACAGGTACAGGGCAGGTACACTACTAATACCTGTGATGCCTGCTTCTTTTGTCTCTGTGGGCATACTTTCCTTTCTTTCTTGTTGCTTTTCCTAAACTGGGTCTCCTTCTTCAATTGTACTGCCCTCACCACCTTTCTCCTCTCCAATGGCATCTTAGCTTCTGCTTTCAAACATGCTGGCCTTGACCCCCAGTGTTGAGGTAGCCTTGCCTTCACTCTGCTGTGCCATCAAACTACTTCTCTCTTCCTTTGCTTCTTTTCACTGTGAGACTTCATGAGAGTAGATAAACAACTGAGGCCTCACTTTGGGAGAAGTCCAGAGGTGGGAGGGAGCAGGGACTGACCTGGTCTGGGGGCTCAGGGAAAGACAAAAATGAAAAGGCAGTGTTGTAACTGAGGGCTGAGAGCTGAGGGCTGAGGCTGAGTAGGCATTACCCAGCAAAGGAGGAAGAAGAAATTTACAAGCAGACACACTGCTAGAAAGAAGCTGAACTTAAAAGGCACCAGCAAATACAAGTGGTGAGTGGGGTGGGTCAAGGTCGTGTGTGAAAGAGAAGGAAAGTGCTCTGGGGACAAGATAAGGATTGGAGGTGGGGTATGGAGAAGAGTTGAGGAGTGAGGTGTACTAGGGAGGGGGCTAGAGCTCCAAAGACAGTCTGAGTGGTCGCCTCCGTAAAGCTCCTTGGGGTGCCAGGCCCCGCCCTCGGGGCCACGCCCAGCGGTCCCAGCTCAAACCCGCAACACAGCCAAAGCTATTGTCGCTGTCAGAAGTGTGACCTGGAGCCTGCTCCCTGCTCAGCCGCTCTAGGAAGCTCGGGGACCCAGGTTGTGACTACAGGCCCATTCTAATTTGTAAAAACGTGAGGACAACCAAAATACAAAAGCCGTGAGGACAACCAAGAAGATGGGTAATGGCAACCAAGGCTCCTCTTATCCCAGCTTATGACCGGAAAGATTTCCACCCCAGCGGGGGTGCTTTGGAGAAGGCAGGGATGTGTGGCGCCGTGAGCAGGGAAGCCCTGAATCTTATTCACTCTCCCTATTCTAAGGGCCATGCTGTTCTGGACCCGACCCCACAAAGATCCCCTGTATGGACGAGGCGTGGGCTGTCAGCGCTGCAGAAGAGCTTTGGCACTAACCACTCCGTCCAAGCCCTGCATTAAGAGACTGGAACAAACACTAGCATAGTTTCTATCTGCAAGGCCATGTGCTTGGGATGTCCACTCCAGCCCCCTGAAGTTCTTGCGTGGGAAAGCTTAAAGCTGCCAGAAGAATTTAGTTTCTTCCAGCCAACACTTGCAGATAAGGTCCCTGTCTCCCAGTCTCTGTAGGAGGATAGGAGCCTTGCTTCCATAAACACCAGTTAGCAAATCCAGATGGCCTAATCCTGCTTGTGTATATCTCCATTTCCCTGATTCTGAGCACCACCCCCACCACATGCCCCCCAGTGACTGCACTCAAAGCAAGATGGGATTTTCAATCTTGGGATTCTTATTTTCTCCTGAGATTGAGAACTGTTTAGTGCTGAGTGTGGAAGAGGGATCAGGTGGGAAAGCAAATGAGCCTCCTGTGTGAGGAGGTGCAGCCTGGCTCTTTATAGTTCCCCACCTCCCTTGCCTCAGGGTCTGCTTGTCAGAATGGTGGCGGCCAGGGAGTGGAAGAACAGCTCCAAGCTGTAACAAGGTCCTCTGGCTAAAGTTATTTCACTGATGTGAGCTTCTCTTTCTACCGTGGCACACTAATCTGTAAACTGGTCTTCAAACTTTTTTGTGGGTAGAAATCCATTTTTCAGATAGAAATTTAGATAGTACTCCCAAATAGATGGAAGTAGAGGTTTTCTAGTAGAGTGGGGAATTGGGGGTTTGCCCACTGGGTCTAACAGATTCTTCTGAGAGAGTTGAATCACCTCCAAAGAACCAGGTACAGCAAAGACTACTAAGTACTCCAAGGCACCCAGTGTCTCCTTGTTCCATTTAGTAATCAGACCCCACCCAGCAGAGTTTTGTCAGGGCATATGTCCAGCTTCCCTTCAAGTTTCTGGCCAATGGGATGTGAGCAGGAGTAAAAGGGCAGCTGTCAGTTGATTCCCTAAAAAGGAAGCTCTTAGTCCTCTGCTTACTTTGCCTCTTCCACCTGGCTGGGAACGGGGACAGCTGGAGTGACATCATGAACCCACAGGTAGATATCATGCAATGGTGATGTAAAGCCACCATCTCAGCCTCATTCATTACCCAGTATGACCTTGTGGAGCAGAGCAACTATTGCCCTGGACCACCCACCTACCCACCACTGTACTATCATCTGAAAGAGAAACAGAGGCCAGTCTTGTAAAGCCAGTGTGTTTGGGTCTTTTTTGAAAGTGGCTCAGCCAGTTGCTTAACCAGGAGACCAAGGAGCTCAAAGGAGCTGTTTGATAACTTCTACATTACCTACTCGAAGCTCAACTTATGGAAGACCATTTCACTTTTGACACATGTTCCCATGTGGCTTTGGCCCACTTTGAAAACTTCCTCAACTCCACCCCAATATGGAAATCTGTATGTTTGTTGAATGAGAGGATCAGAAGAGTTGGTTCATCCAATCAGTCATAAATGTAAATGCTAATTTCTAAAATGGTGTAAGAACACAAAGGAAATTAGAAGCAAATCTGATTTCTATTTCCTTTTCTCCTTAAATCATTTCCTGCCAACTCCTACCTTTTATTTATTTTTACAATTCTTCCTGACTCCTCTTTCCCCTTGGATTTTCTCTGACATGCCTAAATAAGTTGTTCAAACATGTGACATTACATGGGTTGTCAGTGATGGGTCATGGAAAAGTAGGACACAGCTGACTGTTGGCGACTTGAGTACCAGGAGATGGTGAAACCACATGAGAGCTATACACTGTGTTACACTGTGGCAAGGAGCTTCCTGTTGAGATACTGCTAAACCTCACAGGGAAAATGAAAAAAGGTCAAGGGTCACCTACAGATAAAAAAGCAACTGTAAGAAGAAATGTAAAGTGTTTAGTAGACTTTTTGTTCAAACTGAAATCTTAATAATTGCCCTCCTTTATGAGTCAGCAATAGGTCTAGGTGTCTCACATACATGATATCTAATCTTTACAGATTTATTCAAGGTAAACATTCTTATTCACATTTTATAAATGAAACTGGAATTCAGAGTAAAATTAGGTATTTGAACCCAGCTTTGACCCTTACCCCCATATCACCCTGCCTTCCACTTTTGACAAGAAATATAAAGTATTAAAAACTGGCCTTGGAGCATGTAATTAGTTTTATGCATTAATTTAGCTGACCATGGTGCCTAGATATGTGGTCAAACATCATTCTGGATGTTTCTTTGAGGGTGTTTTCAGAGGAAAGGTTAACATTTAAATTGATGGACTAAAGCAGATTGCCCTCCCTAATGTGGGTGGGCCTCATCCAATCAATTGAAGGCATGCATAGACCAGGCAGATTGACCTCCCCTGAGCCAAGAGGAATTCTGCCGGCATTGGACATTCAGACTCGAACTGTAGCAACAGTGCTGTTCCCTGGGTCTCTAGCCTACAGGCCTACCCTGCAGATCTTGGACATGCCAGCCTCTATAATTGCATAAGCCACTTTCTCAAAATAAATCATTCTCTCTCATATATATATATATATATATATATCATATGTATATCATATATATATGTATCATATATATATCATATATATCTTTCTATCTATATCTATATCATCTATATATCTATCTATATATCTATCTATATATATCTGTGTCTCTTAAGAACCCCATCTAATGGGGTGACTGGCTGACTCAGTCAGTTAAGTGTCTAACTTTCGCTCAGGTCATGATCTCACAGTTCTGACAGTTTGAGCCCCATATGGGGTTTTCTGCTTTCAGCATGGAGTGCACTTTGGATTCTCTGTCTCCTCTCTCTGCTCTTCCTCTGCTCACATGCATGCTCTCTTTCTGTCAAAAATTAATAAACATTTTTTAATTAAAAAAAACCCATCTAATACAGAGGGAGAGAGGATTATAAAATAGAGGGAAGAAAACAGTGTTCCCAGAGATGAATGGTGGTATATTACAAACCAAAATAACCAGAGAGAAAGTGAAGTCAATTCACTGTTATAGGCTATTCTGAACTGCTTTCTTGCAGCTTCAGTGGTTTCTCTGGGAACGGCATAGCCACATATACCAAGGGGTAAGGGAGTCAATCTAAAGATGCTGAGGCCACATTAGTGCCCTCTCCCAGCTTGTAATGATGCATCTGTGGCAGAATTTCTCTTCCTGGACTTATAGGAGGACTACTTTTCCCAGTCTCCTTTACAGTTAGGGGTGATGATGTGACTGAGCTCTAGTCAATGAAATGTGGGTGGTGTGATGTAAACTACTTCCTGGCTTGGCCCACAAAAATTTCTGTAATCCTCCAACTCTCTTGTCTACTGTTCCAGCAATCTGGGAAGTCCATATTCAAAATGAGTTGACTAGAAGATAGAGGAGGGCCACCAGCACCATATTAAATTTTGTATGAGCAAGAAATACCCTTTTAAAAAATGTTTGTTTATTTTTGAGAGAGAGAGAGAGCATGAGGAGGGGAGGGGCAAAGGGAGAGGGACACAGAAGCAGGCTGAGCTGTCAGCACAGAGTCTGACAGAGGGCTCAAACCCTCGAACTGTGATATTATGACATGAGCCAAAGTCAGATACGTAACTGACTGAGCCACCTAGGTGCCCCAAGAAAAAGCCTTTTAAGCACAATTAACTCACTGAGATTTGGGGTTTATTGGTTCCCTCCTCTTAAGCTATTTGGTGCTGACAAAGGCAGCATCCATTAGTCTCCGTATTAGTTAGAAAAAGAGAGGCTGCTATAACTAAGAGAGTCAATGATGCAATGTTTTTAAAATATACCATGGGCGCCTGGGTGACTTGGTTAAGCATCCGACTTTGGCTCAGGTCAGAGCTGACAGCTCCAAGCCTGGAACCCTTTCGGACTCTGTGTCTGCCTCTCTCTCTCTGCCCCTCCCCCACTCATGCTCTGTCTTTCTCTCAAAAATAAATAAACATTAAAAATTTTTTAAATAGACTAACCAAATGATCTGTTTACACAAGCTGTGCCAGTGTGATTATTCTCACAGGTGTCTCAGTTTGATGATAACTTACATGGACACCCTACTTAAAGAACAAAGAACTTTGTATCTCTCTCACTTCACAGTCCAAAGTGAGCACTCCTGCCTGGCAGCTCTGCCCTGAGTTCCTTTTATTTAACTGTGCTCTGCAGACTTCAGGACACTGTTGTCATCTGAATGGGTGAAGTGCGGCTGCTGCCATGCAGAGATTGTCATCAGTGACTTTTTGATTTTTGAATCTTTTGATTCCCATGGTTAAAGAAAGACCAAAGTGGAGCGCACAGTTTGAATATACCTCTAGCCCAACACTCTGAGTCACGTAATCAAAACATAAAACTGTCCTGATTTTTCCAAAATGCTGACTCTGACCTTAAACAAAACTTAAGCCTTCTTCATGTCAGTATAACCTATAGCTTCCTAGTCAACTACATATGAGTACGTTTATGCTGTGCTTCTACCCTAAAAAGAATATCAATTTCTAGTAACCAATCACAGTAGAAAACAAATGTGTTTCCTCATGCTCTATAAATTGAGCTGTAACTTCTGAGAGCCAGCTATACCCACTTTTGGTTTGAAGTCTCCCTGTTTGCAAATAGTTTGTTTCTGGCTCAATAAAATATTCATACCAAGTAAGTCTCTCTGGATTTTCTTTTGATACCATTCTAGACTGTAAGCACAAAGAGACCAAAGTCCTAGTCTTTTTTTTTTTTTCTAACTTCTTATTTTGAGATCATTAGATTCACAAGCAGTTGTTAAGAATACAGAGATCCATGAGATTCTGGGGTGACTCAGCTGGTTAACACTGGTTCTTGACTTCGGCTCAGGTCATGATCTCATGGTTCCTGGGTTCAAGCCCCATATTGGGCTCTGCACTGGCAGTGTGGAGCCTTCTTGGGATTCTCTCTCCCTCTCTCTCTCTGCCCCTCCCCCCCTCCCTCTCTCTCTCAAAATAAACAAACATAAAATAAAAGAATACAGAGATCCTTTACCTAGTTTCTTTGCAAAACTGTAATATAATATCACAACTAATATGTCAATATTGGTGCAAGCCAAAGATCTTGTACAGATTTCCTCAGTTTTACTCGTACTCATGTATGTGTGTTATTTAGTTCTATGCAATTTTATCACAGGTGAAGATTTGTGTGAACACCACCACAGTCAAGATGCAGACTGCTCACTAATACTTCCTCTCAGGCCTAGAGCAATGCCTGTCACAAAAAAGACACTCAGTAGATACTCACTGAGTGAATGAATGGATGCTGTACTAGCCAGGGTGCTCAGAAGCCATAACAGCAATGCAAAAATCCACCAATGTAAATGACATACATATAACAGTCCAGAGCTAGGACTGGAGGGACAGCTGTGCCGTCTACCTCTGGGCCAGGTGATTGCTGCAGCCCCACCATGTCCTCAGCTGATGGGCAGGGAAAAGTTAGGGTGTGTCCAGTCCTTACAAGTACAAGGCCTGGAAGTTGCACACATTGCTTTCCCTCACATCCCTTTGGCCAGAATTTAGTTGCAAGGACACACCAAGTTATAAGGGAGGCTGAGATTGATTGTACTATCTGCTTGCCATTGATCTTCCCCTCCCAGCGCTTGGCAAGGTTCCTCATGGTATAGAATACTTCCATACCCTAATGATGCCCAGGGGAATGTGGGCAGAAGTAACAGTGTGTCAGTTCTGAGCCAAGGCCATAAGTGGCCTCTTGTGTTTCTCCTCACCCCACTAGCATGGCTGTCGCCCTGCATGAGAAGAGCCTGCCCCAGGAAGCTATTGGTTCAGAGGATGAGACAAGTGAAGCCAATCCTAAATCTGTCCATGGACTGATGCAGAGCTGTCTCTGCTGAACTGCAAGAAAAATAAATGGCTTTTTTTGGGGGAGGCCACTGAGATTTTGGGGGTGCTTGTTATGCAGCATAAATGCAGCAGAAACTTAATGCAGTGGCCATGAGTTCAGCCTTAACTGAGGAGTTCTACTGTTAAAGGGAAGAACACACGTTAGTGTACTGCGAGAATTCTGTGCATATGAGAGGGGTTCCTCCCTGGTCAGGGCAAAGACAACTCAATCCTGTGAGGAACTCCTTTAGAAGTCCAGGGCATTGCCTAGCCAGTTTAGTTAGCATGAATATAATGTAATGGGAAGCACTTTCCTGGGACTGTATTGTGGATGGAAGCCCTAGAGACAGGCTGACCTGGGGCCAACTGGAATGGTGAGAACAGACTGGGAACTCCTTGGTCTGGAGGCATCTTGGAAATGGAGGGTCGGTTCTGTGTGGGAGAATGATGATAAAGGAAAACTGTGTCTTAACAAATAAAACTGTCACATTAACCAAAACTTTGGGAAGAATTTTCTCTGTGAGTCAAGAGGTGGTGCTAATAATAGAAGCCTGAAATAAATGTTTTGCCATACTTAATAGCTAATCAGTGTTTGTTGCCAATATAACTGTAGAAAAAGCTGCCATTCTAATCTGCATTATATACAAGATTTGGAATGCATGGAAAGAGTACTGATACATATACCAGATCATTCGAACTTTACCTCTAAAGGATCATTTTTCCACAGTGCCTTGGCATCTCAGCATTCACAGTTTGAGTGATAAATGAAGCTTTTTAAAGAAAGCAGCTCTCTGTACTACTTGCTGATTAATCTGCCAGGAATTTGGGTGTGCAGAATTGGCATCAAATTTCTTCTACCCGGGAAACTGCTGGAAATATTCAAGAGTTAAAAAGCTTTCAAAAGCACAGCAATTTAGGTGTAAATATCCATTTTGAGGTAGATGAATTAGTCCCTGATAAAGTAGTGACTGCTTACTCGAACTGAGGAAAATAAAACATTTCTTCAAATGAGGCGCCTGGGTAGCTCGGTTGGTTAAGCATTTTGACTCTTGATTTTGGCTCAGGTCATGAGATCCAGCCCTCTGTTGGGCTCCGTGCTGACAGCGTAGAGCCTACTTAGGATTCTCTCTCTCCTTCTCTCTCTGCCTTTCCCTGGTTTGTGTTCTCTCTCAGAATAAATAAACTTAAAAAAAAATTCTTCAAATACAAATATATCCTAAATTTTACTTAGGTTGTTTTTGTCTGTTTGTTGTTTTTGGTTTTTGTACTTATCTTACTACTTTTTATTATGAAAATTTAAAAACACCTAAAAATATTGAAAGGCTAGAACCACAAATGCCTTTCACCTAGATTCAACTGTTGTTAATGTCTTACCATATTTGCTTTTTCTCCTTCTCTCCCCCCTCCCCATATACCAAAACACACCAGTTTTGAAAATAAGTTATTAATATGACATCATGATCTCTAAATACTTCAGCATGAATCTCCTAAAAACAAGGGTAATCTCTTATATAACCACAATGCCACTATCACACCTAAGAAAATTAATAATCATTCTATTATCATAACTAATATCAAAGCCATATTTAAATTTTCCCAATTGTCTCCTAAAGATTTCTATGCAATTCCCCCATGATCTAATCAAGATTTGTGGATTCCATCTGGAGGTTAATCTGGAAACTCCCCCCACCTTAACTTCTGTTTGGTTTTGACTTATGATGTTGACTTTTCAAGAGTCCAGGCCAGGTAACTTCTACAAAGTCACACATTCCTGGGGCACCTGGATGGCTCAGTCAGTTAAGTGTCTGATTCTTGATCTTGGCTCAGGTCGTGATCTTGTGGTTCTTGGGATCAAGCCCCCTGTAGGGCTCTGTCCTGACAGCACGGACCTCTCCCACTTGCCCCCCCCCCCCAACTCCCTCACATCTCAAAATAAATAAACATTAAAAAAAAATAAAGTCACACATTCTTCATTTGTCTGATTGTTTCCAGATGGGGTTCTTTAACTTTTACTTTTAAGACTGTACTGTCCTTAAAATAGAAGTTAGGTCTGAAGGCTTGATCAGGTTTAGGTTAATTTTTTTTTTTTTTTTTTTTTGGGAATACTTCAGAGGAATCTCATGAGGATGGTCGTACATTGGGTTTTCCCACTACTGGTGATGCTAAGAATGATGACTTACTTGGCTGAGAAAGTGACTGCCTAACCTCCATGGAAAAGTATCTGCCTGGAAACAGAGACAGAGGCAAAGTTCACAGGCTAATGCTTTATGAGAGGTACAATCCTATGAATGCAAAAAAAAAAAAAAAAAAAAAAAAGGCGGGGGCAGAAAGGGAGGGAAAATGAATACAATGTAGTTTGTTGCCAAGCTGGCCATGATTTCATAAGCAGCCTTACTTGGTCGTGTGGGACATCTTTGGAGGTGCTCTGTGGCACCACTGCATCTGGGTGGAGTCCTTCTTTGGCACAAAGCCCACAGTGTACTAATACCCCTGTACTTCTGGAATGTGTTGCCAATGCCTCCAGGCAGCCACTGGGAAAGCCAGGGCTTCTGTGGGTTCCACTGTGTTGGACTTGGATATAGGAGCTTCTATGCACCTGGCAGGTGTAATGACAATCTTGCCAAAGGCAAAGATGTCCGTCATTGTAGGAGGTGAACTGACAAGATGGAAGCTGAAGCTTTACAACCATCATTGGGACCTCTTTACCAGGAGGGCAAGTGGGTCCTGAAAGGCAGGCAGGGCCAAATGCATTTGTGGGGATGGGCATACATTGTATCCAACACCAAAGGAACATCTTTTTCTTTGAAATTAGTAATGATATGTGGAGTGGTACTTTGCCCCTATAGGAATAAATATCCTATTGCCCAACCACTTTTTTTTAAAGTTATTTTTTGTAATTGATTTTTTTTTTTTTTTGAGAGAGAGAGAGAGACAGTGCAAGTGAGCAAGAGGCAGGGGTGGGGCAGAATCCCATGAGAAGCAGAGAGAGGGACAGAGAGGGACAGAGAGAGAGAGAGAGAGAGAGAGAGAAGCAGGGCTCACCTGGGCTCGTGTTTTACCCAGCAGAGCTCATGCTCACCCGATGTGGGACTCAAAGTCATGAACCGTGAGCTCATGACCTGAGCTGAAGTCAAATGCTTAACAACTGAGCCACCCAGGTGTTCCTAACTACTTTTTATGTGATGGTTTTACTACTCATTGATTATTCTTGCCTGAACCAATTATTACATCAGAAGTTGCAAGATATGGGGCCTAGCTGTGCCCACTGCTACTATACTATGATGCCATTGCCTCTGGGCTCTTCAGGAACACAACTAGGAGTGTGTGTGTGTGTGTGTGTGTGTATGTGTGTGTGTGTATATATATATGTGTGTGTGTGTGTTCATATTGTTATTGGCATTATTAAATAGCATTTTTCTTAAAATGCTTTTTATATTTTATCTTTTCTCTTTCATATTGAAAATTCTTGGTTCCCAATAATATTAATGTATTTATAGTGAGAGTGGTGTGTTCAAATTACCCAAAATAACTTTCTTGTTCATTGTTGGTTCAGTAACTAATTTTATATAGAATTAGGTCATTAGTTTCTTTTAAGGTCCAGGCTTAAGGCATTTCCCTTTTGTTGTACTTTTGTTTCAGAGTATATAAAATACATGCTTCAAAAATCAACACTGTATCAACACATTTAGTCACAGAAGCCTCACTCCCATGCATTATCCTCTCCACTCTGTTTCATTTTCATTAATTTCTGGTTTCTCCTTTCTGGTATTTCTTTTTGCCAAAATTAGCAAATACATAGATATAGTTGATCCTTGAACAACACGAGGGTTAGGGGCACTGACCCCCCGTGTAGTTGAAAATCCATATACAACTTTTGACTCCTCCAAAACTTAACTATTAATACCTTACTATAATAAGCATTATATACTATATTCCTATTAAAAAGTAAGCTAGAGAAAAGGTTATTAAGAAAATCATAAGGAAGAGAAAATAGATTTACTATACTGTACTGTATTTATAGAAAACAAATCCATGTATAAGTGGGCCCATGCAGTTCAAACTGTGTTATTCGAGTCAAATATATATTTTAATTGCCCCTTCTTTCTTACACAAAATGAATACTATATATTCTTGTTCTTTGTCTAGATTTTTTTCTTAATAAAATATATCCAAGGAATTGTTCCATACTGGTTCACAGATAACTTAAATGCTGAAATTCATTTACTGTGATCTATCTATCTATCTATCTATCTCAAGTGTATTAGTCAGGGTAGTCCAGGCAATGTTGCAGTAACAAAGAAACCCTAAATCTTTACAAATAAAGGTTGGTTTCTTGCTTACATAAAGTCCTATGTGGTTTAGGGCACTATCCTGTGTTTAATACATGACTTGGGACATAGGTCCTCTATGGTAGCCAGGCTGGGTAGCCAGGGCTGGAAATAGCCCAAGCCAGAGCCCAGTCACATAGCCCCAAACCAGTACAAGGAAGGTTGAAAATATGTCTCACGTTCATGAAGACGAAACAGAAATGGTGAATTATATAGTATTCTCTGCCACACCAGACTTTACATTCATTCTCTCATATAAATCCCATAACAGCTCTACAAGTTAGGTACTTTTATTATGTCCATCTTACAGCTAAAGACATTGAAGCTTCAAGCCTTTATATGCCTTTCAAAATTACAGTCAGGATCAGTTTCAGATCCAGGTGTTATTTGGTATTGTCCACTAAAAAAGCACAGCAAATCCATCTCATCTATCGATAAATGAAAAATTTGGAGGCACAGTGGAGATCAGAGCAATTGGTGTAGGACAATAAATATTTAGGCTTTGGATTTATAAGCTTTTTTTTTTTTTTTTTTTTTTTTTTTTTTTACAAAAGAGTGCAAAATAAAAATTAAATTCCTGGAACAATACAGACTAAAACTCACAGGACACAATGTTTCAGTAACATTGGATGATAAAACAGTTTTATTTATAATTTCTGAATCAAGAGCTAATTGTTAAAGGAATTTTTTAAAGTTCAAAGTGAGACTGTAAACATTTTTTCTTCTTCTTCCTAAGTAAAAACATAGTATGTTCACTGCATGAGAGAAATAATGACTCTTTCAAAACCATTTGGGATTGCTCTGAGGAATTACACCAGGTAATCTCCAAGGATTTTTTTTAATGTTTATTTATTTTTGAGAGAGGGAGTGTGAACAGGGGAGAGGCAGAGAGAGGGAGACAGAGAATCTGAAGCAGGCTCTGCATTGTCAGTGCAAAAAGCTTTATGTGAGGCTCGATCCCACAAACCATGAAATTATGACTTGAGTGGAACTCCTATGCTGGGCCAACTGAGCCACCCAGGTGACCCATCATATCCAAGGATTTTAAAGTTCAAAAACCTTCCTTTTAGAGGAGGAAATGAAATAAATTTTAAAGGGCATTTGGACAGTGCCTTTAGTCCCATATTATTTATTGCATTTATATAATATATTTATATTATTATGTTTATTGCCCAAGATTGGGTACAATACTGGATTCCAGTGTGTGTTTTTAGTAAGTGACTGCAGCAAAATGAAAGAACTCCACTTTAAATGAAGCACTAGTGATCCATATATGCAAGAGACTGCAGATTCCATGAAAAGGTAAGGTAGTTCCAGAAGGTGACTTTTCCAGAACAGGACAAAGCTCACCCTCACCTGTGAGTGTGAAGCAAACTCATCCTGGCTGTTGATCCAACACAGTTGGATCCAACACAGTTTTCATAATACGATCCTGCAAGTAACAACATCTTAGTTAGCAGTGGTTTTCAAACATTTTGGACCCTGACTATAGTAAGAAATATGTTAGCCATGTATACACACATTCACTCACGGATGCAAAGTTTCATGAGACATAATATAGGCAAAACACTCTGATCCTCTCCCCTTAACCTACTCTACTCTATACCCTATCTTTCCCCAAATGCTGGCATGCCTGGATTCACAATCTATAAGACTGGCTGTGTGAAATCCCTATGCTATTATTGCCTGTTGCTTTGGCTGGTCAATCAAATTGGCCTGTGTAGAATATTTATTTTCTCTTTTTGTCCCATAGCTCCCAGAAGGAAGAGGGCCTCAGTGCTTGGATAGGGTACTATCACCTCAGAATCAGTAACCAAACCCTGGAGCTTGGAGGACTCAGTGCTATTTATAGAAGTTGCCCCTACTGCTTTAATTCCATCTTCAAAACTGTTCAGGTTCACTTAGCATGTTGACATGTCACTAGGATCGCCAGATTTAGCCAAGCAAAGCAAACAAACCAAGATGCCCAGTTACATTTGAATTTCAGATAAACAATGAATATTCTTAGTGTATGTTCCATGCAATAACAGTAAGTCCTTGTTCATCTGAAGTTCAAATGCAACTGGGTGTTTTGTATTGTATCTGACAATCCAGCTGGCTGCACACCCTGTTTCCCTTTACCTTGAGTGTCCTAAATCTTAAGAACAGATCTAGGCTGGACTGCATGTGGGCCCTGCTCTTGGGAGGGGGCACATTTTGGCTCAGTCTCCTTCTGCTCTCCTCAGTTTTAACTGTTGGATACTCACCCTATAGCCCCCTGCAGGGTTCTCTCATCTGGTGGGCACCTGCTTAGACATGGCACTGGGGAGACAATGTGGCACAAATGCTGCTCCCGTTGTGTCCACTTGACCTTCAGGTCCCCCTGGAACCTTGGCATCCAAGTCTCAGGGATACAGGCTATTCCACTGCCACCTCTAGCTCAGAGACAAAGGGACAGTCGCCATCCCTATCCAGTTTTTCAACAGAATCCCAGTCTCTATTTCCTGTAGCCATTCCAATCTCTATAAGTGATCTTTTCCACAAAGGAAGGCCTATAGGGAGGACAGAGAATTGCTTCCCACTCCACTCCTCCCCAGCCTACATCTTTAGCCTCTTCCCTGCTTCCAATCCTGTATATCTCAAAGAAAAGTCTTGCCTTTCCATGAAAGCACACTATCTGTCCACACAGGCCAAGCCTCTTCATCCCCTCAGAATTAAGACCTTTGGACTTGGTTTTTCTTCTCGTTTACCCCTCTCCCCAGGAAAATTGGTCATTATTTGAAATTGCTCACAAATGAATGGTTTAGGGAAGTGCTAGGATCTTCTCCGCCTCCTGCTATTCAGGTTGTTCTGGCTGTTCCCATAACATTTGGTTAATGGCAAGAATAAATTTCACCTCTTGGTCAAAGCTTGGGCTATGAGTTTTGAGCTTGGGAGCCTTACAGGGCCTCTCTCCATGGCTTGTGTTGTGTTGTAAGGCTGTTGCTGTGTTTCTTCATTGGGCTGTAACCAGCCTGAGGTCAGGGGCTCCACATTTGTGGAGTCAGTACATAAAGTGGAGTCGGCTGCAGGTGGACAGAGAATTGAAAAGTATGGGCCATGATCCTTGCTGTCCCTTCCTTTTGCTTTCATTACACCTTTTCAATAAACACATCTTCCTCCCTCTGATTGCCAAGATGCTTCAAGACATGCTGCCCATGCCACAATTTCTTCTGGGGTCTTCCTTCCCTTTGTTAACACTTTCTTATCCAGATCTTTCTGCCAGGGCCGTCTGGGTCTTCTCAAGTGGGTTTAAAAAACTAAATACAACAAAACTAATCATTGTTAATGTCTAAATGGTTGACCCTGGGATAAATTTGAAATCCCATATTAAAAAAATAAAACCTCACAGATATTTATTAAGTTCTGCTATGTGTGCCTTAACACATAAGGTTAAGACACAAGTTCCTGCATTCAAGAACCATACTGGAAGTCAAGATCTGAATACATAAAAAAGCCATTTAGGGATGACCCTAAGAGACTAGTAGATAATAAAATGCATTTGAAGTGACTTGTAAAGGTCGCATAATGACACTGTGTTTCATCATTTGTGGAATCACAGAAACTTTGATCAGATTATCCCTAAAGTTTCCTTACTTGTTCCAAATAAATTACCAACTAGATTATTTAAATTTTATATAATAAAATAACAAGATATTGTATTCACTAAGTGCCAGGCACTATTGCTGACAGCTGCTCCAGTCTTTACAACAATACCATGAGGTGGCCATTATTCGTTTCCCACTTGGCAGGTATGGAAATTTAGGCATTGAGGTTAAGAATTTGCACACAGCACAGAGCTCTGTGGTAGAGCTGGCATATGAACCCAAGGCAACAGGCTCTTGAGTGTACATGACACAGCTGTGCCATAGTGTCTCTCCGCAGGCCTAAACTCATGCTTTCCAGTACTTACTTTTCAGGCTGCACTTCCTCACATTTTTAATAGGGAAACACCGCACTGTTCTTGGAATGCCCATACTATTCTCCATTACTCAACAAACTTAGCCCTCTAGGTTGAAACTTGTACAATTTGTAACCTAGTTTCTAACATTTTCTTGGCTGTGTATCTTTTTAGGGGTTTGGTTTACTGAAATCTGTAAATTCCACTCAGATTTTAGCTCAGAAGGCCTGCCTCATTTACCATGTCATGTTTATCAGGTTAAATCTTCTACATTTTGTATCTCTCTTCTAACCTTTCTTAAGTTTGATACCACACCTTCCCAGGTGGCATTTTCATATAGTGCTTCACTAAAACTTGGGTTTCCTCTCTGGCTGCTCATGACTAGCCTATAGCCACTCACACTCCCCTGGAGTCTCTCCAGATACTGCTGGGGGTTGGGTGGAACTGAAGAATATGGAAAGGAGTAAGACAGTTATACCATAATGAATTCCAATACAAGGTAAAGAAGAATCAGTACTGACAACTACTGAGGTTTCAAAGAGGATGTGGCATTTGAGCTGATGATAACGGACTTCTGAAGACTTTGGGGGAGGAAGAGAAGGAAGAAGTACAGCCCAGGCTGAGGGAGAGGAGATGAATCTGGAGTCTCCATGTACCTCAGACCTAAGATCCCTGGTCTGTTCCCTGGAATGAAATGCCTGTGATATTCCAGGTATTGTCAAAGCCCAGAAAAAAGTAAATTAATTTTTTTTCTTGGAATATTCTTCTCACTCTAAATTGTAGATGAGTATATCTGATCCATTTCAGATATCACACCCAATTCTCTGCTGAAATTCCAATTGTTTTTTGCCCACTCAAGAAGGCATGTTAGAATGCAAGCATGCAAGCTTGCTATTATTTCCACAGACATGACCTCAAATGGGTCTGATTATTTAGGAGGGTCAATCACCTAAAAAAGTCAGCCCTTTAATAGCTACTAGGAATGAATCAGTGTGTGACACAACACAGAGGTAACTGCCATGCAGCAGTGAGAAAACTGGGAGGTGGCAGGCACAGGAAAGGATTAACTCCCAGAGGCCTGTGACTTCCCCCCACCTCCCTAAACAGTTTCCAGACAATTCCTACTGAGCGTTTGTTGGGATGTTGGGTTGCCTTTAACTTACATTCTTCCATTATTCTGAAGTAGCCTATTGCGGGGCCAGGGGACATATAAGAAAGCAAACATATCTAGCAAAAGATCAGAGATGGTCTTTTGAAAGATTTATGTATGTCCTTTCCTTTTTATGACTAATAAATATTATTACTAAAAGTTATTTAAAATGTTTCCAATAATAAGAAATGGTTATTCTAATTTAAAACCCATTTCAGGGGTGCCTGGATGGCTCAGTTGGTTAAGCGTCTGACTCTTGATTTTGACTCAGGTTAGGTTGTGGGAGCCAGCCCCACATCAGACTCTGAGCACTGAGCCTGCTTAAGGTTCTCTCTCTCCCTCTGCCCCTCTCCCCCATTTGCATGCTGTCTCTCAAAAAATAAATAAAAATAGAAATAAAAAAAATAATAAAACCCATTTCAAAAAAGATAAAGGAATTATAAGGTTATAATTATAGCATAGTTTGAGGTTAATAGTTGTAATTGTTTTCTTCCAAGTACTTTCAACTGCTCCTATATGAGGAGAAGCTTTAAAGGATTTGGTTGGGGTATGTGAAAGCTGGTCACTGCAGTCAGGGCCTTTAGAATCCAGGCACCCTGACACCAAAACCAGTTTAGATTATAAGGAGTAGGAATGTTCCTGTTTGAGCTTGGTTCTGCTTGAAGTAAGGCATTTATGACCCCAAACCAGGAACTACTCCTCCTTCCCTTTAAGACCTTGCTGGTGACCCACTTACCCCCTTTAAATGACCTTAAAAAGAAACTATTCCTGCTTAATTTTACATCCCTGTAAACACTCTTTACTTCAGTACTTCTGAAATGTCTTCAGTTTTTTCCTGTAAATTTCTTTGTTCTTTCTTGAGAGTAAGTCTCCTCTTTCCCCATGACTGATCTATCCTGAAGGCAAAAGGGGAAGGCACTTCTATTTTGGACTGTGTTCCCTTGACTTCTCCCTTCTACATCTCTTCTTCCTTCCCAGCTACCCCTACAACCTGTGGAGCTCAGTACAGGAAAACCTCACCCTCCTGGCATCAGGATCCAAGGTTTTTTATACTCAACAGGTAGCCAAACAATTCTCACTAATGGAGCTGGTCTAAGGAAATATTGACCTGAGCAAATGCTCATGGTTTAAATGCAAATTCACAGATTTAAAAAAAAACCAAGTGGGACGCCTGGGTGGCTTAGTTGGTTAAGCGTTGGACTTCGGCTCAGGTCATGATCTCATGGTTTGTGAGTTTGAGCCCCGCATAAGGCTCTGTTCTGACAGCTCAGAGCCTGGAGCCTGCTTTGGATTCTGTGTCTCCTTCTCTCCCCCACTTGTGCTCCTCCCCCACTTGTGCTCTGTCTCTCAAAAATAAGTAAATGTAAAAAAAAATTTTTTTTAAACAAACCAAGTAGTCAGAACTTGTAATTGTTAAAGAAAGGTACTCAAAAGCAGACCAGCTTTCACTATGGCATAATCACACTTTGAGAGCCCTGAGAAAGGGACAGGCCAGGTGAGAAACAGGAGTAGCTTTGTAAGGGAGGAGGGGGATAAGGTAGGTGCTCAGGGCTTTCTCTGTTCTCAGATAGAGAGGGCATTAAGTGATCTCCCATGAAAACTCAATGTGATCCAGCATCCTAGCACTTTCTGATTGCTATTTGTAAACTTTTAAACCCCATAGATATTTACATTGCTCTTTGCAGCAATGTAAATGAGCAATGAGTTCCCACAGCCTTGGTTTCATTTGATCCTCATGAATACTTTGCCAGGGGTAAAGGGTAGATTTCATTATCTGCACCTTGGAAAAGGAAACCAAATCTTCCACCGCAGAAATCAGAGAAGCCAGGATCTGAGCTGGCAGGTAAATGTTAACTGAATTAAACAAACACAGAAATATATGAGTGTTTTAAGGTAAACAGGTCTCTGTCCTTAAGATCATAATCCAGTTGGGGAGAAATGCTCAAAATTAAAATAATTAAAATAATAATACAATTTAATATGGAAAAATCAGATACAAGATGATGAGTGCATCCTTCTTTGTGAAATGAAGAAAGTGCTATGGTTTTAAGTGTACTTAAGTAACATTCATCCCATGACTGAACTGAAATCCCCAGAGTCTGCCACTTGCCATCCAACCTTCATCTCAAGTCTCTGCTTAATATTCTAGGTTTTACTAGGATTCCTTAGTGTCTGTAAAAAGTCCAGCTTTACACTTAGCTATGGTGATGTCTGAGCTTGTCACATCCTCTTCAGTCCTGTATTTGTAGTGCAACTCTGGCCCTCCTGACTCCCCCCCCCCCCCCCCCCGGCTTTTTTTAGGCCACAAGGAACACGAAAAAGGGGGTGGGGAATATCCATCTTCAGTGTTCCAGAAAAGTCCACCTTGACCTCCTGGAATTAATGAAGGGAGTAGAGTTTAGAGAATGGTATGGTAACTAACGAATCAGACATTAAAGAGGATGTTTTAGGAAAGAATACCAACCAGGCCAAAGAGAAAGTGAGAGAGAAGACAAAGATAGAACATGCCCATGGTAAGGATTATCTCTACCAGACACAGAAGAATCATGGTATGATAATTACGTGTGTATCAACAGGGATAACAAATAGGGATGACAGATCATTTAAAATTGAGATTTCCAAAAATCTAGGAAGGCATTGGGTATCACTGCTCTCCAGAACACACAAATTATCCCCCAACGCCTCCTCCTTCACCTGGGGATTCTGTGGCCTTCTGTGTGGAGATTGTGGTCCTGTCCCATTATTCACTCCTTATACCACATTGGCAAAAACAGATACAAAAGTCTCTAGTTTACTCCTAAGTATTAATTTATTCTGAACGCAGAGCATAGGCAGCAAGACCAGACCTCTGGCCTAACTGCTGTTGACTTCTACAATATCAAATGAGCACAAAGATAGATTTAAAAGGCAAGTAACAAACTGGGAAAATATTTGCAGCACAAGTAACAATATTTTATTTTATATTATATAAGAGTTCTAGCAAAGGAGTGACACAAAGATGAGTCCCCATGGGCAAAAGATACAAGTAGACAATTCACAAAAGTGATGTATACAAGCAGGTTCCACTTTACTAGTAATGAGAACATAATTTAAAAGCAATACAAAACCACTCTTCTATCAGGTTGGTAAAGATGACAAAGAATGAAAAGACAGTGTTGGCAGGTGTAGAGAAAAGGACCCTCCTGCCCACTGGTGTCAAAGCAGTGCCGCCCTTCTGTAGCATCAAAAACCTTCAAAAACGAGTGTACCTTTTGACAACAGTTTCAGTATTTTATACTAAGAAAATAATTAGGGATGTGCACAGAGATTTAGCTACAAGTAATTTTACAAAAGTGAAAATTTGGAAACAACTCAAATGTACAAAAAACAGGGATTGTAATTATGGTACATTTGTATAATAGAATACCAAGCAGTCATTAAAAATGCCATAGAAGTATATTTTTTGACATGGAAAAATGTTAAGCAATTAAATATTAAATATTAAGCAATTAAAGCTAATTATGATTCTAACTATGTATATATATATGGAACAAATATATATATATAGGCTTGATTACTTCTGGATTTTTTTTTTCCATTTTGCTTATTTATGGTTTACTGCTTTTCCGTAATGCATGTCCATTTCTTTTATAACAATTTTAATGTTTATTTATTTTTGAGCTGTCAGCACAGAACCTGATGCTGGGCTCAAACCCACGGACAGCTAGATCATGACCTGAGCTGAAGTCAGATGCTTAACCAACTGAGTCACCCAGGCACCCCTCTTTTAAAATAATTTTTAAAAAACAGGTAATTATGTGAGGGTAAAAGGATAGAAAAGGCATTAATAAATTCTGAATTCACTGGGATTAAACTGTAACTGAACATTAATAAATAAACAAATCATAAAGTGTCAGCATTTACCTTGAATTAACTAGACTTAGGTTTTTTGCCATCAGAGGTAATAAGGCCTAGAATTAAAAGTGACTTGAGTTATAGAAAATAGTTATAATTCAGGCATAACCAGTCTTTGAACTGTAAAATCTGTACCTATTACATGTTTATATGTGTCTATAGAAAATATTTGGGGGTGCCTGGGTGGCTCAGTCAGTTAAGCATCTGACCTCAGCGCACGTCATGATCTTGCGGTTCATGAGTTTGAGACCCGTGTAGGGCTCTGTGCTGACAGCTCAGAGCCTGAAGCCTTCTCTGGATTCTGTGTCTCCCTCTCTCTCTACCCTTCCCCCGCTCTTACTCACTCTCTCTCTCTCAAAAATAAATAAAACATTAAGAAAAATATTTGGAAGGATATCCACTAAATTTAAAAGTAGTCCTCTTAGCAGGGTGTGATTAGTGGAGGAAGGGAGATAATTAACTTTTTCTTGACACTACTCTATACTGTTTGACTGTTATAACAAGCATGCAAAAATCTGAGTACCTTTAAAAAGCAAAAATGGTTCTAATTATAAATATCTAGAAATGTGGACAGTATCTATGGTATGAAAAAAATTAATAGTGCAAAATAATGTATACTATGCCCATAACTATGTCATGCATCTACAGGTGAGAAAGGCTGGGATGGGAAAACTCTATCATGGAAATAGTTGTTCAAGTTCATTTATGTGTTCACTTATTCCACAAATGTTTGTTGAGTATCTACTAACAGCTAGGCACTTGGGATACAGCAAGGAATCAAACAGCCAAATATGGCTCCCCTCATGGAACTTATATTCTAGCAGGTGTGGACAGGCAAGAAGTAGTAAACATAATAAATATGTTAGTTGATAAGTGAGTGCTATGGAAAAACTTGAGCAGAGTAAGAGAAACTGGCACTGCTGTGAGTGAGGAGGAGGGTTAAATGGGTTGGTCAGAGAAGGCCTCACTGAGGTAACATTGGAGAAAAAGTTTGAAAAAGGTAAGGAAGTGAATTAAGCAAATATCTGAAATATCTAGAAGAGCTTTATAAGCAAAGGGGACAGCCAGTGCAAAGAACCTGAAATGGGTTCAAGGAAAAGCAATGAAGGCAGTGGGCCTGAGTCAGAGTAAGTAAGCAAAGGGAGAGCAGGTCAGAGGTAATCAGCGGTTAGTTGGTGTTTGGCTCTGTAGGCCAAGGATTCAGGCTTTTTATTCCAAGTGAACTGGGGAGACACGGTATGGTTTTGAGTGGAGAAATGCCAGGATCCCTTTGGCTGTTGTATGGAGATTAGATTACTGGGGGTCAGGGAGTATGGCAGAGAGACCTGGTTGATCAGGTGAGGGATGGAGGTTGCTGTGGAGATGATGAGGTGTTGGACACTAGGTATAGTTTGAATGTACAGCCAACAAAATCTGATTGGGTAGAGGATGTGACAGAGGTATGAGGATGGCTCTTGAGCTTTGGGCCTGAGTAAATGAAGTGCAGTTGCCATTAATTCAGATGAGAAAGACAGCTGGATGGAGTAGGTTTGAAATTGGGGAAATAACTTATTTGTGGACCTATTACGTTTGCATGTAGTAGCAATATAAATTTTGTTTTCAGAACATTTCTAAGTTACTCAGTCGGTTAAGTGTCTGGCTCTTGGTCTCCACTCAGGTCATGATATCACAGTTCATGGGATCCAGCCCCACATCAGAGTCTCTACTGACAGCATGGAGCCTGCTTGGGATTCTCTCTCTCCCTCTGTCTCTCTGCCCCACCCCTGCTTGCTCTCTACCTCTCAAAATAAAGAAAATTTAAAACATTGTTAAAAAAAGAGAATGTTTCTAATAGTATGATGACATCTTTCCCAATAAATCATTTCAAGACTCCTGACCCAGCAATTATTACATTCCCAGTACTGAAAATATGCAAATTTATTACAGCTGGGAATCTGCAGAAATCACAGGAATAGAAGCTAAGCCAGAAGACTGGAGCCTAGGTTCCAGTTTTCAAAAAGGGGGAAAAACCCGAGGCTGCAAATCTATCCACAGTCCTGGCAATATTCTAGAATATGTCACTAAACGGATAGCGTATGAACTCCAAAAATTAGCTAAAGCTCCTCTTGGATTCAGCTTAGAGTCAAACAAGTCAGACTTTTCTTTCATGTGTCTTCTTTCCTTCTCATAAAGAACCCTTCACTTCTGATACTTCTGACACCAAATGAGTGGGTTTCCCCCTCCCCACCCCCACCAAGCAATCTTCTGTGATACCAGCTGGCTACATCAGATCCCACAGGTTAAAGGATCAGTCCCATGAGACTGACCACACTGTAGATACTAATCACAAGTAGCAGGTCCCCAAGTTTCCCACAACTTCTGTCTTAGCTACAAATCGGAGGTTCCCAGGATCTCTTCCCCTTGGATTCAATTACTTGCTAGAGCAGCTTACAAAACTGAGGAAAACACTTATTTACATTCACCAATATAATGAAGGATGCAGATGAACATCCAGATGAAGAGATATATGGGGTGGGGTGTGGGAGGGTGCCAATTACAGGAGCTTCTGTCCAGTGGAGTTGGGGTGCATCAGTCTCCCAGTACATGGATGTGTTTACCAACCTGGAAGCTCTTGGAACCTGACTATTGGGAGTTCTATGGAGGTTTCATCACTTACGCGTGATCAATCATGAACCCCATTTTCAGCCCTTTTTCCATCTCCACAGAATCATGTCTTGTCCCTCTAGTAACCAACCCTCATCTAGGAGCTGTCTAGGAGCCCACCCAGAGTGGCTTCTTTTGAACAAAGGACTTTCCCATCACCCAGGAAATTTCAAGTTTCACAAGCCCTGTGTCAGGACCACGGTCAGTGGGCCAAATATTAGAACAAAAGATGCTTCTAGTGCTCTTACCACTTAGGAAATTCCAAGGGTTTTAGGAACTTTGAGCCAGGAATGAAATAAAGACCAAATATATATATATATATATTCCTTCTTATAAAACATAGCATCTCATAAGATATGCCAGAAGACTGAAGCTTAGGTTAGTGTTTTCAAAAATGAGGGGAAAACAGGCTGCAAATTCGTTCATAGTCCTGGCAAGATTCTAGAACATGTCATTAAGGGGATGACATATGAACTCCAAAAATTACTCTTGGATTTAAGTTGAACTCAAGAGCAAGTCAGGTCAATATATTTAGAAAAGAAGCTACCAGGGCAATTTTGGAACTTGGCAGTCCATCGCAGGAGTGGAAATGTTTCTTCGGGGAGAGGTCTCCGGTGGAACGTGATAGCGGCAGTACTGGGTAGTGTTACAGCCTGGGAGTCCAGTCTCTACCACATCCTAAGTCGTGCAACCTCAGGCTGACCTGTCTGCTGTGCAAGGGGTGGTAAACCATGTAAAGTGCTTCGCACACTGTGCGTGGAGGGTGTAGTGAAGGCGCGGGGCACTCATTTTAGAGTATTCTTACCCTTTTCTTTCCCTTGACGCAATGAAAGGTCCTACCTAGGCGAGAGAAGTAGCGAGGATAAGTAAGCGATGAACAAAATAAAACTTCTTTGGTACTGCCACAGAGCTGTCAGCACTGGAACGGTTAATACTGGCTTCAGTGCTTCCTCAATTTTTTCTCACCGGGAGGACGGACGACCGGAGAGGGGCGCTGCCTTGGCCTTTGCCAGCACATAGGTCAAGCAGGCTGTTGCTAGGCGACCTCAGGAGGGCACCAGGGCCAAGCTGCCCCACCCCCTTCCTGCCCAAGTCCTACCCCGCCAGGCCCACCGGCTTCTACTCTCGCGACAGGCCGAGGCGTCGTGACGCATGCGCTCTTCTTACCACAAAGCTCGAAGTGACGTGCGCCCCATCCCTTCGCCGGACTCTCTGCCCCGCCCCTTCTTGCAGGGCAGCTACTTTGGCCCCCATCTCTGTTCTCTTCCGGACTCGGTCCTGCTCACACCTCGTCTCCAGTCCTATTCACAGTGACTGCAGAACAGCTTCAAACCCTGCAGACCAACATCCCGCGCTCCCGTGGTGGCGGTGGTGATAGGCGGGAGCAAGAGGGGGGTGTGGTGGAAGAACAAGGCGGGATGTGGGGAGGTGGCAGTTGCCTCTCGCTCACTTCCGGAGGACGGGCGGAAGTGGCTGCGGCGGATGGTGGGAGGGGGGGAAAGGAGCGCGAGGGGAGGGCCTGGCCGCCGGGGGTCGAGGGGGTGGGGCCTGGGCCAGCTTTCGGGACCTAACCTGGGGCCTGGACTCTGCTCTCGGGAGGGCCGAGGCTTCCTGCTAAGACCGGGCGGGAGGGATCCAGGTAACAACTTAGCGCAGATTGGGCGAGGGTCGTCCGGGCGGCAGAGAGGTGGGTGTCAGAGTCTAGAGAGGGTCGCTGTGTCACTCCCTTCCTCATTGAATGCGGAGCACTGGGTTCCGAGGAGGAGGGTGGGAGGAGTTAAATTTTGGGGGCGGGGGGGTTCATGTGAACGCCACGCCCCTACAGGAAGGAAGGGTGTGTGTGTGTGTGTTTAGTAATAAATTTAGAAGGGAGGGGGCGACCGGTGTGTGTGTGTGTGTGTGTGTGTGTGTGTGTGAGCGCGCATGTGTGTGTGTTTAGAATAAACTTAGAAGAGAGGGGGCGACGCGGGTGGGCTTCCGGACTGCAAAATTAGAACACTGTGTAGCTATTGCTGGCAGGACTCAGGCCTCTGTTCCAGCAGAGTGCTCTCAGTGGCCTCGGGAAGGAGTTTGACTGAGATTGGGAATTCCATCCCTGGCACAGTTTTGGATGCAGAGGGGAGGCGAGGGTGAAGGGAAAAGAGCAAAGAATGCATGGGGAAGGTGCCAGCATCTAGGTCTGGAATGGATTTAGTTCATTCAGGGAGAGCTGGACGATGAAAACACTGAACACTCTAAGAAGCTTGGGAGATGTAGGAGATTAGTGTATGGTAATAACAAGACAAGAAGGAGATGGGAGGAGGATGTTCTTTTCTATATTTCTTAGAAGACCATCTACATGCATTGTTAGTGCTTTTGGTATTTTGATGATAGAGCAGAGTAAAAGAATAGTTAAGAAGTCTTAGGAATCCATTTGGGCATATAATAGATTAGAGAGTGTCACAATGTTTAAATATTCCACAGGTTAACACTGAAATCAGCCTTCAGGCCATGCTGGTTCTATGGTCTGTTTCTTCTCATGAACCCCAGCAGAAGACAGAAAGGCCAGTCCTCACAGTGGATGACTTCCCTTCCCTGAGCAAGAGATGGGATAGAACCTGGGATCTGCCCAACACCAGACTCTGAGCTTAATAAGCCAGCTGAATGAAGGAATGTAACAGACCCCTGGGAGGGACACTGAACCCTGCATTGGGGGGGGAGGGGCCTGGACATACCCCTTCCCCCCCAGACTCCTCCCCCTCAGAGTCCACTCAGCCATGGACTTTGGACCTGGATAACAGGAGAGAAGCTGCACTTTGTTTGGTGTATCTGATCTGGGATTTGAAGTTTTTGAAATGGAGTACTGGAAGGGGGTTTGATGATCTCCAGGGGAGCAGCTGAGAGAAGAGAAGAAAGGTAAGGTTCTTGTCTCACTTCCCACTTGGTGTCTTACTGCTTTTGTGCAGAAAATGTTGAGTGGGGCAAGTCTGGGGATGCTGCCATTTATGAAGTGCCTGATGAGAACCCTTACTCTGATGGGTACAGAGGAAGCTTCACCTCTCTTTCACTCTCTTAGAGAGGCTGTTCCCAGCCTCTCTTTACCCAGGCAGAAGGAGTATCTTGTAAGGGGGTGTAGGCAATGGCAATTGTGAAGTTAGGCCCAGGCGAACATGAAAATAATTTCAGCTTCTGAAGAGAGGCTTGGTTAGATTATCTATAAGAGTCTTTTGAACACTGAGTCAACACATTTAGGGCTAAATAAGACTAGAACGGATTACCCAGGCAGAAGCAGGCTGCTGTGTTTTGGGGAACTAATTGAATAGAATTACCTTTGAGCGGGAGGGTAGAAAATGGTCTAGATAACTTCCTAAGTTGTCTTTCTTCCTTCTCCCCCTATAAGGTGTTTAGACCATGAAATCTCATGCAGATAACAGGGACAGAACACAGGTTTGAGATCAGTTGGATTTTTGTTCTAGCTCTTGCTTTCTTAGTGTGCAACCCTAGATATGTTGGTTTAAGCTCTGCCAGTGTTCTGTTCACCTGCAAGATGGAGATAAGTAACTTTACAGGTCCCTCACAGGTTGTTACAGGGAGCAAACGAAATGATAAATTTTGGAAAGTATCCAGGGCCATGTACTTATGAAATAGTACCATTGACATTGCTTGATAATGCTTGCATAATTGTTATATACAAAAAAACCTCTGAATTAGGAATTCTGCTCTTTTATTGAATTAGTGTACTGGTAAAAGCCTTGGATGTCCTCAATTAAAAGCCTACCCTGAATTTGTCTCATCCTGTTGCTCTTAAACAATACCTGAATCATCAAGTGGCAAAGGTGATTGAGGGATTCTGGCCCTCAGGGTTCTCCACACTTATGACAAGTATGCCTCTTTGAGGTAGCAGATTAAAGAGGGGTGGAGGAAAGATAAGTCTAAGGGCCAAGTGTGTATTTAGGAGACTGAGCTCCATTTCTTGGAGTAAGTACTGGCCTTTTCTTCCTTTGCCATATCCTGGTATTCTCTCTTGCTCTTTTTTTTTTTAAAGAAGGTGTTGTTTCCCACTTTATTATTTTGTTTAAAGTTTATTTATTGTGTGTGTGAGAGAGAGAGCATCAGCAGGGGAGGGACAGAGAGAGAGGGAGAAAGAGAATCCCAAGCAGGCTCTACACTGTCAGCATGGAACCCTGATGTAGGGTTCAATCCCATGAACTGTGAGATCATGACCTGAGTGGTGAACAAGAGTGGCCACTTAACTGATTGAGCCACTCAGGTGCCCCTCTCCTGTTCTTTTAGATGACAGTTTTTTCAGACTGTTATCTCTTAGCCCTTTATATTTTTGCAGGCTCCGTTCCCACTTAAAGCAAACCTGTTCATAATTACCTTCTTACCTCCTTCCCTTTCCTATCTTGAACTCCAGTTTTTCTATGCCAGATACCTGCTTTTCACAGCGACAACAAACAGAAAGGAGATGTGTTGGGAATTTTGATAGATAGTGGGGTATAATGGCCTGGTTGTGGGGGAGGAAGCTTGGCTTCTAGCATCTCTTTGCCTCTTACTGGCTGTGTAACCACCTGAACCTCACATTCATTGGGGGCTAGAGGCAATAACTAGGTTCATTTGCAAGCTGAAAATCCTGTATTTATGAGTTAGTTTTTTTTTTCCTGTCCTTTCTTTCTTGCCTGCCTTCCCCCAGTAGTGAGCTGTTCCTTCTCTGGGGCAGCCCCTTTCAGGCCGAGCTTCTACTTTAGAAGGTCTGGATTTCAGGGTGGCATGTCACCTCCTTCAACTTGGCCCAGCAAATTCCTGATGCCAGTCTTTGCAAGGGATATGTGGCCCCAGGATGCGTCTGCAGCCCTCTTCTTACCTGAAAGGCCTGTGCTTTGAAACACTTAAAGTACCACAGAGTTGTGCTGTGTTTGTAGTGATGTTATGTGAAATGTCCAGGCTATTGTGTCAGTTTTCCATCACCACATTGTTGTGAGGAAGAGAGAGCAGGGATTATTTCCCCAGTTTGGTATGTAAGGGGAAGCTGCAGAAGTCCTGAGCACAAAGGGTTTGCCTAAGTGTGGAGAGGCAGACCCTGTAATCCCCTGCCCAGTTCTGTGCTGCTTTTACAGCATCTGACCTGTCAAGGGCCATCTGGATTCTGCTGTAAACCTTCAGGGAGGGGAATTCAGTGCCCTTTCAGACAGCCTCTCTGATAAGACATATTTCCTCCCTAGACTGAGCCAGAATTCCTCTCCCGTCATTTCCACTGAAAGCACTAGTCCTGTGCTCTGCCTGATCCTGTCATGAGACAGCCATTGGCCTTCTCATAGGGTTACCAGGATGCTCAGGCCACTTAGCCAGGACCTTAAGATTTAATGATAGACTTAACTAAAAGTTGTGTGTGTGTTTTAACTGAATTTATTTATACCATTCTGTCTTCCAAAAGGAATTGCATAGAGCTAACCAAAAGTTCCATTTCACAGACATTGCTGACTGGTCATTGATCTTGATGAGCTGTGTTTCTAGGTCTCCATGGGGAGTGGGAATGTTGTGAGAAGGGGAGAGGGAAAAACAGACACAACACTGATTTAAAACTTTGATTTTACTTCTTCTGATGGTTTCCAGCAAAGATCTGTCTTAAGTTCAGAGCATGAATTCTTTCCAAATTGTAAAAAGTTTCAGGATATTTTAGGTATAGTTTCTGGGAGGGAAGTTGGAATAATTTTCACTTCCTTCTCTTTATCTCTCCAGTCCTCTTTTGGAGGTAGTAGGGGTGGGCAGGATACAGTATTTTCCCTTCTAATTTTCTCTTATCTTGTGACCAGATCTTCAGATTTCTTCCATTTTCAGATATTCGAATCCCAGTTTCATTCCCAGAATCCAGGCACCTATCTCCTTATTTCTGCCCTTTATCTCCTCCATAGTACCTCCTCATGAAATGTCCATCAAAAGCCTGGGCCTTTTTTCCCAGGTCAACTTGGCACTTACCACCCTGGCTTCTTGCCTCTCATACCAAATGTTTTCTCTTGTTTCCATCCAAGAATTCAGCCCATCCCAATTCACTAACCAGGCTCTTTCTGCTTGGGACAGTTCTTTTGCAGTTGGGGAATTTCTACCCTAAGATCTTCCTGTGAGCCTTGGAATTTCAACAAAGGACAGTAGTCATTGGGTGTGAGTTATGGTGCACAAACAGTCCCCCATTCTTTTCCCCATTGAACTGCCTTAGATAGAGAAGGATTATTGTTAGAGGTGGGAATGTGACATCTCGTGGGCTGGTTGGTCTGCCCTACCTTTCAGCATCCCACTGTGTCCTTTGTCCTGGAGGGTGATTTTAGCTCCTGATATCTTGGATCTGCAAACCAGTGTTTCCCAACTTTCTACAGTTTTAGGAATTATCCTTTTCCTTCTTACTTTGAAATGGAGTGTGAGTGTGTAGGCCTTCCATATCCCCCAACTCCCTTCATGAGGAAAACAAAGAGAGGGCAGAAGTGCAGAGACCATGGCTGCTGGCTGGCACATGAGCGTGGGCTTGCATTTCCTACCATGGTCCATGAAATCAGCTCAGCTGGAAACCTTAGACACACACACACACACACACACACACACACGTGCGCGCGCGCGTGTATATGCACGCATGTCCAGCCTCTGAGGTGTCAGCTCTTTTCTCACTTTGCTCCTTCAGGCTAGTCTCCAATTGCTTCTACCAGGACTTCCCTCCTGCCCCACTGTGCACTTGTGTTGTTGGACACACAGCCATCTCAGAGCAAGGGAGCATGATAGGAAGGAATGAGTGCCAGCTATGGAGGTAGGGATGCCTGGGTTTAAAACATGGCCATGCTCCTCACTAGGTCTTGCAACTGTCAGTTGGTTGTCACTTACCCTTGATATTCACACTCCTGATCTGAAGAAATAGAATGATTAATGTATATTCTTCAGAGCTTCTAGGAGGGTCCTTCATGAGGAGGCCTCTGTGCAGTTGGTTTATTTCCTCAGCCCCAGGCATGGGGTGCCTTTTGGGCATGCCCTGCCTTTTTGTTTCTCTAGAACCCTGGTAATTCCTGGTTTCATGTAGAAACAAGTTAGTGAGCAAAATCAGTCAGTAACTACACACTGCTAAGTTTCTGCCTGCTATGTGCTCTGGAACACAGGAGGGAAGTGGTTGTGGGGAGGGCCTGTTGCCTGCAGAGTGTGTCCTGGTCACATGGTAGGGCTGGCCCTGGACTCAGTCCTTTTCAGAAAAGTCATGTGCTTGATTAGCCAGTAGTTCTAAGTTCTCCACCCTCACTTCCCAGGGTCAGATACAGACATCAAGGCTCTTCCAGGGTGCTCCCTCACCCCCTTTCACAGGGCTACCACAAAATCCTGTGATTAAGTCCTTTACTCCTTAGGTCTGATGGTTCTTACCCCAGGGACAAGTCTGTCTCTGCTCTTGTACTTAGAACTAACAGCTCTCATTCCCCACCTCGAAAGGAAAAAAAAACAACAAAATGGAAGTATTTAAAAAAGAAAAAAAGAAAAGAAACAACAGCTGGCCCTCTTCTGCTTTTGGCAGCAGGTGTTTCCTCTCTGGCTTCCTTTTTGGCACCCTGGTTTTTGTTCTCATAGCCCTCCACCCTGTGACCTATTGCCCCCAACTCCTCCTTCCCGGAAGCTAGCGTTGAGCAGGTTGCTGAGAGCTGGCCCCAGACGCTTGGCCTTGGATTTGGTGAATGCACCCTCCCGGCTGCCTGGCCTTACCTCAGCCAGGGCTTTCCCCTTCAATTCCATGAGGCTCCAAGCTCTGGGGCTGCGAAGGGTGTCTCCACTGGAGGGGTCCGAAGGTGTGAGTGGGGACCCGTGGGATTGCGATTGGGAGAAGGGAAGGTCCCTGTGGTAACAGATGCCAACACAGCGCCTCCTGAAGTTCAGAACCTCGGAAAACTTGGGATGCTCAGCCATCAAGTTCTGAGGAAATCCAGGGTGATTGCTAAGAGTCGGGCGGAGGGAGGAGGCGGGCCCGGGAAAAAGGGGCCCCTGGCGAGTGAGGGCAGCCGGTCCCGCCCCTCGGCCCTCGCCGTCCCGCCCTTACCGGGGAAGGGCCACGTTGCTCGCCCGGCGGGCGGGTCCGGTTCGTGTAGGAAGGGCCGGCCCGGAGGAAGGCGCCGGCGCCGGCACCCGCGCGAGCGCCTGGAACGCGCCGGGGCACCGGGATTGTTCCCCGCGCCCCGGGGCGGTCCAGGTTCAGGGCCGGGAAGTTGGGAGGACCTGGTGAGTAGGGGCCTGAAACGTCGGCGTCTCTCCGCTCTGAGGCTTGTCCCAGGGAGGGCATGGAGGTCCAACTGAAGGAGGCCCCGCGGGAGTGGAGAGGGCGCTCCAGGAGTTCAGGTCCCGGCTTGAGAAGCTGCTCCTCTCCGAGCACTTCGTGTCCCCCGACAGCCCGGGAGCCTCAGAGAGGACTTGGCCCGGCCCGCCCCGGGTTTCGGTCGCGCACCCCTCTCTAGCCGGGAAGTCGAACTCCGCGTTCCGCTCTCGGAATCCGGGCCTCCAGCTGTTGGAGGGAGGGCGGGCAGGCTCCACCGGGAGGGAAGCGGTTGTGAAACTCGGCCTTAGGGCGTACGTGGGTGCACGGCCAGAGGGGGTGGGATTGCTGCAGAGGGTTTGGGGAGCGGCAGTGGGAGGTGGCCTTTCCCCAATCCCCACCCAGCGTCCCTTCCTCTAGGGTTCTTTTTCCTCAGCCTCCAGGAAGAATTGACACAATGTGAAAATACGTAAACTGGAAAGAAAACTTTTTCCTCCTGTTAGCTCACGTGTGTGGAGTTGGGGCCTCCTGAGACGTGCAGGCCTTCCCCCCTCCCCCCCCGAATCTTATAAACTGTGGAGCAGAGGGGCTGTGTGGCCAGCTGATCTGTGTTTGTACTGAACAGTGAGCCCCAGGGTGAGGCTCCACCTTGGTTAACCCTTGATCCTGTGGCCTGTTTAATTACTCTTAGCTTTAGGTCGTCCACGAATGAGAGATGCAGCTTTATTTTCTGTCGTTTGTAATAGTTTTCAGACCACGGAGCCTTTTCTCTTAGATGCTTACATCCCGAGTCTGCCTCTCATTGTGAATCACCCCTGTCTGACCCCATTATTGGAGACCATTGCGCTCTCCTGGATTCCTGCTTCTGTGTCCTTCTCTCAGAGTTAGTATTGTAGTTATGTTTAACCTCAAGTGGCCTATGTGACAGGTTAAACTAATTTCCTGTTTGGGACATTGAGGAGATTGTTGCTGTCCTTTTCATCATTAGAAACCAGGGAACGTGGAGAAGAGCCAAATCAACTCTATCCCTGTTCAAATTATGGGAACCAAGGAACAAGTGGGTCAAGTGACCTGCCCAAGGTTACCTGGTTTCCCAGGCCATCATGCTTTTTGCTACACCAACATCATACTTCTTTTAGCGTTTTCTTTTTCAGGATGAATAACCCGCATCCCTTCCTCCTAGGTCTTATTCTGTAAGTTCTTGAATTACTTAGTGATCTTCTCTGATTTCTTTTCATTTCTTGTGAAATTATGGAGCCTTATACATGATGCAGGAGTCTAGCAGAGGGCTCATAATGAAATTCAGTTTGGTCTCCATTATCTGTGGTGTATTCTATCCTTTGGGTTTTTTAGGCAGTGCTTTTTAACATACTAAGCAAGATAAAGATAGAAGGGAAAGCCTGTCAACATTCCTTCAACTTGCATACTTTTTTTAATCTAAGTATGACTTCTCCATTATTGCTCACAAAGAGAAGTTGACTGTCTGGTGTTCTGCTGTTTAAGAAATATTTTTGCCAGAGATGGAGGACTAGCTACAGAGGTAATACCATGGAATCAGAGTGTTAGGGATCTCACAGTTTCTAGGCAGTCCTTCAGAGGAAGAAATTGAGACCCATAGGGATTGGTGGGATCTGCTTATAGCCTCCTGAGGGTTTTGGCTGAGGGTTTTATACACCCAAAATGCTCACTCATCTTGCACCACAGTGCAGATGTCTTTGTACTTGGTAGTGTGGATCAGCTGTGTCACTTGGTTAAAGAGTGTAAAAATTCTAGCAAATCAAAACTAATTTTGATTTCTGTGCCTTGCAGGCAAATGTCATTAATAACAACCTCAGGAACTTGGGTCAGGGTTAAAAGGACTATTGTTCTATTTTAGAAAAGGAAGGTGTGGCAGATTGTTTTGTCCCAAAATAGTCACCCCATCAATATCCCATTCCACTTGTTGTTACAACTGGACTTTGTTCTCACCCACCAGTGGTGGGATCTGTGGTTTTTTCCCTTTGAGTATGGGGAGGCAGTCATGATTCCTCTGACCTATGAGTAGGCAGAAGTGATCCAAGGCTGGATCATGAAAAGGATATAGTCTCACCTGGTTTACTCTCTTTCTTGGAACACTCATCTTTGGAACCCAGCCATCGAGTTCAGAGGAAACCCAGGCCACGTGAAGAGGCCACGTGGATGTGTTGCAGCCAGCACTTCAGTTAACCATGCTAACATCAACCTGCAGACATGTGACAGAATAAGCCTTTAAGCCAGGCCCCAGCTTTTTGAATCTTCCAGCTGAGGTCCCAGACATCATGGAGTAGAGACAGGTCATCTCCTCTGTGCTTCACTGTCCAAATTCCTGACCTGTTGGAACTATGAGAGAGAATAAATGATTGCTATTGATTTAAGCCATTAAATGTTTTTATTCAACAATAGCTTCTAATAAGGAAAGGAATATGAGTTGAGGCAGGCCTCAACTTGGACTTGGGGCGTGAGCACAGAGGACAGGAAGAACACTTGGCTGTGCTTTTCAAAGCTACTTAGATTCTCTTTTACTCATTATTTCAGATACTTTTTGCTGTATCTCAAATCACATCAAAATATTAAGGCTTAAAACAACAGAATCATTTTATTCCTATCTTAGTATGTGGTTCTTGGTCATGGTCTTTTATGCAGTTGAAGTCAGATGTGGCCAGGGCTGGGATCAAACCTTTCAGATGCTTGCTGTCTACTAGAACCTTAGTTTGGGTTGTGAGCTGGAATACCTATAGGTGTCCTGTCCATGTGGCTTGGGCTTCCTCTAACCATTGTGGCTGCATTCAAACAGCAGGCATCTCAGGAGCAACAGGTGGAAACTATTGCCTTTCATGGACTAGTTTTGCAAATCATGTATGGTTACTTCCTCCATAGTCACAGATCAAAGAGAGGGAACATAGACCCCATCTCCCCCACCTCTAGTGGGAGGAATGGCATTACATCTTTGTAAAAAAAGCATGTGGGATGGGGTATGTGGTGATCATCTTTGGAAAATGTAATCCTTCAGTCTTGTGCTGCTGGTTTGGTCTTCTTTCTCGCTGATCTAGCTAATAATGCAAGCAGTCTCCCATCTAGCCACTTGAACTTCATACATGTGCCAAGAGTTGTAATAGGCTTAGAGGTCACAGAGACTTTTTCCTAAGGAGTAAGGTGAGAGGCATGTAAGCACAACCACAGATTTTGTTACAGTGTGGAGGGGAGAAACAGGAGGTGTGGGGAGAGTGTGGTGTGAGTGTAGTTGTGGGAAGGCCTGGCTGGCTCTGCCTGAGATGTTATGGATGTGTTGAGTGCTTGCACTGGGGCCATAGGTAATGTCTCAAGATGAAGAACAGCTGGAGCAAAGACTGCAGCTCATACAAGTGTACTCTTTGGGGGAAGTAAGTAGCTTGCTGAAGCCAGAGTGTGGGGTTCATAGGGTTAGGGATTGGAGGTGAGGTTGAAAAAACGATGTTTGAGTTAATTTTCTGTGAAGGCCTTGCGTGTCATAATGAATTTGAGTTTTATTCTGTGGGCAGTGGTAGCTTCTGATGGTTTTTAAGGCAGGTTAGTGTTGTGACGAGGTGCGTACTTTAAGAAGGATGCTCTGTTGCTTTTGGGAAGGTTGCTTAGAGGGACGTGAGATTAGCGATAGGTAAACTATCTGAGAAACTATCAAGAGTTCAGGCTTAAAACAGTATTTCATAAGGAAAGAGGGTTCAATTTAAAGGTTTGTGGGCTTGAAATGGAACTATGGCAGTGAATGAGTAGCTGTCTCTTACATTTTCATAATTCTAAAATGCTTGGTCTGGATATGTTTCAGAATTCAGGATTTTTTTGGATTTTAAAAAGATGATCTAGTACGTTTATGATGTAGTATAAAATGTGGAACAGCACACCATAATCCAACATTTTGGTTTCTGTGGCAAAATGTATAAATAGTCTCACTAAATGAGATAAATAAATGCTATAAATAGTCTTACATTAGATCACATCAGATTTCACCAAAGGTTTTACTGCCAAATGAGTGTAGAAAACTCAATTTTTTGGTGCTTTTTGGGCTTGGGAATGGCAGTTAAGGAATTGTGGGTGAGTGACATCCACACAGAAGTCACTTTTTAGGTCATCGGCAAATCTCTTGATGGTCCAGGATCCTAGCACAGCTGCTTGGCTACAGTGGGGGAGCTGGTCCCATCCTGAATAGCTTGTAGCTGAGGGAACTTTATAGATCCTGAGCAAGAGATTGCACTGATGTCAGTGTTTGTGAAGGGGAGATAGACTTCATATTGTCTGATACCTTCCCTGGCAGAGACATGAGTCATAGTACACCAAGTGAAGGAGAGAGGGAAGATCAGACCAGTCATACAGGTACGTGCAAAGGCCCTGAGGCAGGCTTATGTGTTTGTAGCCCAGAAGGATGTAGTACAGTGGAGCAAAGAGAGCCAGCCAGCTAGAGAGGGAACAGAGGAATAAGTGGTTAGCATTTATATCACAACTGGGCACTGTTCTAAATACTTGATGCAGATTATCTCACCCAATCCTTACGGCAACCCAGTGATTGATTTCTATCTTCTTCTTCTTATTATTTCCATATTAGAGGTGAGAAGATTGAGTTTTAGAGATGTGAAAAAACATAGGGTGGTACCACACATTGCCCTGAGCTGTTTGGCTTGCCCTTGTTACTCCTGATGGTAGGACTGAGAGCAGCACTTTCTGGATGAGTGTGTGGGCTTGCTGGCTACAGGCTGGGCTGGCCCTTGGTGCTTTATCACCCCTCAGTCACAGCCAGCTGCTGGGGAGTGCATGTGCTTGTGTATGCACACACCATTCATTAACTTCCATATAGAGCAGAGGATCCTGTCCTGGAGAGTGTGTGGAGAAGCAGTAGGAAACTGCTCTGGGACTCTGGGTAAGTTTGTGTAGAGAAGCAGTGGAGCCTGGGAATAGGGGTATTGTGTTCTCTTATGGAAAGAGGAACAAGTTCTGTTTTACAATTTAGAAAAAATGGTCATAGTCTGGCGAACTAAGTCCTGAGGGCTAAGGTAGAGGCCTGGACTGGACTGGAGCAGCGGTTTCCTGTGGGCTATCCAGCCACTCTTAATGTTTACAGATTTGCTAAGAATCCAGTCCTCTGAGGGACTGAGAAAATTGCTTTGATCTGCATGGCTTAGAAGGATAGGTGAGCAGAGGCCTCTGGAAGTGGATGTGGGCCACCTAATTCCCAATGTCTGGAGAAGAGTGAAGGCTTTTACTTGTCATCTGCAGGGTTGTGAGGATGGTGTCCCTTGGGGTTTTGCCACCAGTCTGAGGTGGCTCATGGATAAGTCAGAGATGGTTCTGCTCCTCCAGCCTTGAGGTAACATTTCAGATGATAGAATTCAGTCTCTTTTCTTTCCTCCATCCCTTTATCTAAAGACTTTTCCTGCCCAGTCAGTTAGGAGGCAGGAGAAATACCTCCCTATTTGGGGGATAGGTAATCCTGGCCGTAAGATTGGAGGGAAAGTTCCAACATGGACCACATTGTGGCAGCAAGGAAGAAACTGGAAATCTGTTGTCTCTCTCTTCTTCTAGGAAACCTTGATTTGTATATGAGCACTGACAACATGGGAATTTAATGATACAGTAAAACGGAAATGGACCTGAGTTTTCTGAGGAGACTGGTGCTATGGAGTTGTGGGGTAGATGGTTTCTCAGAGGACAACATGTGGTGGTGGTGCTGGCAGGGACTGGGGTAGTCCCCCCAGAAGGGAGACAGAATCTAGGTTCCTTTAGAGACCCTTCAGGATCAATACTTTGGTCCTTTAACACTGGATCTGCCTGCTCAAGAGCCCAGAAGTACAGAGATGAGATCTGGAATCCGAGATTTTGGTGGCTGTGAGGCAAAGGGTAACTAGCAGAGAAGCCCAGATTTTTTGGTGGCTGTGAGGCAAGGGGTAGCTGGCAGAGCAGCAGGGCACAAGAGGGAACATACCTGAAACTTTAGGATGTGAAGGGTATAGACCAGAAGTGGGAAGGCCAGGGACAGAGTTGTGTGGATTGTTATGGCAGCTACCTGGGAATTGGAGGGTGTGGTAGATTCTTCCAAATAGTGGGTTCTGATAGAGTGAGAGGGTTGGTAGGACCATGCCTTTTTCTTGTAAGATGTGTGTCCCAGTCCCTTCCCAGAGCCTGGCAGACAGCAGGTGTGTGATGCATGTCATTGAATGATTAGGGAGTTCAGGACAAAGGGATTGTTTTAGTTGCCCCTACTGATGTGCCTAACTTGGGCTATATTGGACAAAGCTAGTCAGAACTTTGGGCCATGTCCCCATATCGATTTTAAGAAACTTTATTTGGAAATAAATTCAAACTTACAAAAAAGGTGCAATAATTAAAATGGTATAAGGGCACTTTTAATCCCTTTACTCAGATTCACCTATTAGCATTTTGATGCATTTGATCTCTCTCTCTCTCTCTCTCTCTCTCTCTCTCTCTCTCTGTATACATGATATTTGTGTTCTGAACCATTTGAGAAGTTGCTTTCTTGGCTCTCCTAATTACTTCAGTCTAATTTACCTAAGAATTGGGATATTATTTTTCATAACCACAGTATGGCTCTCAGTTGATCAACACTGATACTTTAATTGTCTATATTCCAATTTTGTCATTTAGCCCAATATTGCCTTTTTTTTAAAAAAAAATTTTTTTTTTCAACGTTTATTTATTTTTTTTTGGGACAGAGAGAGACAGAGCATGAACGGAGAAGGGGCAGAGAGAGAGGGAAACACAGAATCTGAAACAGGTTCCAGGCTCTGAGCCATCAGCCCAGAGCCTGACGCGGGGCTCGAACTCACGGACCGCGAGATCGTGACCTGGCTGAAGTCGGACGCTTAACCGACTGCGCCACCCAGGCGCCCCTGCCTTTTTTTTTTTTAAAGAAAAAGTTTTATTGAGGTATAATTGACATAGAATAAATTGCATCCATACCCACAAAGTTTCCTCTTGTTCCTTTGTGATACCTCCGCTCACTGTCCTCATTGTCTCCATGCCTAGGCAACCATCGATCGGCTTTTTGCTACTATAGATTATTTTATATTTTCTGGAGATTTATATAAGTGGAATCAGTGTATGTGCTCTTTTTTGGCCATTCACATATCACAGTTATTTTGAGATTAATCCATGTGTGTATCAGTAGTTTATTCTTTTTTATTACTATATATTATTCCATTTTGCAGGTAAACCACAATTTGTTTATCCATATTCCTCTGTTGATGTGCCTTTGGGTTTCTCCCAGTTTTTGGCGATTATGAATAAAGCTGCATAAACATTCCAGATAATTTTTGTATGGACATGTGTTTTTATTTCTCTTGACTATATATCTAAGAGTGGACTTGGTGGTATGGTTATCTTCTGTTTAGCATTTTAACAAACTGCCAGAATGCTCTGAAAGGACATTAGTTCCATACCTCATACTATATACAAAAATTAACTCAAAATGAACCTAAATGTAAAACCTAAAAGTATAAAACCTACAAAAGAAAACAAGGAAAGATATTTGTGATTTGGGCAAAGATTTCTTAGATACAATGCCAATGGCATGATCCATAAAAGATAAAAACCCCTGATAACTGATTATCATTAAAATTAAGAACTTGTGTCTTTCAGTTGACAGTCTTAATAAAAGGACAAGGGTTTGAATTTTTGTGTCTGATAGGTGAGAAATTCTTAATATAGTTTAATTTGCATTTTTCTGTTATAAGTGAGCTTGAATATCTTTTCATATGTGTAAGGACCATTTCAGTGTCTTTTTGTGAGTTGCCCTTGTCTAAAGACAGAGTTTTGGCTTTTTACCTCCTCAGTGTAAAAGTTCTTTGTCTCTTAGGGTATTGGCTTTTTGTTTGTATATTTGTATATTTGTGTGTTTATTGCAAATATTCTTCCCCAGTTTGTCTTTTGACTTGGCTAATGGTGTTTTTATCATGCAAAAATGTTTTATTGGGGCGCCTGGGTGGCTCAGTCGGTTGAGCGTCCGACTTCAGCTCAGGTCACGATCTCACGGTTTGTGGGTTCGAGCCCCGCGTTGGGCTCTGGGCTGATGGCTCAGAGCCTGGAGCCTGTTTCCAATTCTGTGTCTCCCTCTCTCTCTGCCCCTCCCCCGTTCATGCTCTGTCTCTCTCTGTCCCCAAAATAAATAAACGTTGAAAAAAAAAAAAACTCTTAAAAAAAAATGTTTTATTTATTACTGCATCTACATTTTGAATCATACTTAGAAAGCCTTTCTCCCTACCCAGGTTATAGAGGAATTGACCCGTATTTTCTTCTAGCACTTGTATAGTTATATTTTTTATATTTAGATCTCTAATCCACTTGGAAGTCATTCTTTTGCACAGATGTAATTTTATTTTTCCAAATAGCTATATAATTGTTATAACACTCTTAATAAGATATTTTTTTGCCCTAGTAATTTTAAATATCACCTGTATCATATATTAGGTTTCTACATGTTTTGGGGTCTATTTCTGTAATTTAAATTGTATTCCTTTGGATAATCTATTAACCTACTGGTATCACATAGTTTTATTTATTTATTTATTTTTAAATATATGAAATTTATTGTCAAATTGGTTTCCATACAACACCCAGTGCTCATCCCAAAAGATGTCCTCTTCAATACCCATCACCCACCCTCCCCTTCCTCCCACCCCCCATCAGCCCTCAGTTTTTTTTTTTTTTAACGTTTATTTATTTTTGAGACAGAGAGAGACAGAGCATGAATGGGGGAGGGTCAGAGAGAGGGAGACACAGAATCGGAAGCAGACTCCAGGCTCTGAGCTGGCAGCACAGAGCCCGACGCAGGGCTCGAACTCACAGACTGTGAGATCATGACCTGAGCTGAAGTCGGCCGCTTAACCGACTGAGCCACCCAGGCGCCCCTGTTCTCAGTTTTTAAGAGTCTCTTATGCTTTGGCTCTCTCCCACTCTAACCTCTCTCTCTCTTTTTTTTTTTTTTCCTTCCCCTCCCCCATGGGTTCCTGTTAAGTTTCTCAGGATCCACATAAGAGTGAAAACATGTGGTATCTCTCTTTCTCTGTATGGCTTATTTCACTTAGCATCACACTGTCCAGTTCCGTCCACGTTGCTACAAAGGGCCATATTTCATTCTTTCTCATTGCCACATAGTACTCCATTGTGTATATAAACCACAATTTCTTTATCCATCAGTTGATGAACATTTAGGCTCTTTCCATAATTTGGCTATTGTTGAGAGTGCTGCTATAAACATTGGGGTACAAGTGCCCCTATGCATCAGTACTCCTGTATCCCTTGGGTAAATTCCTAGCAGTGCTACTGCTGGGTCATAGGGTAGGTCTATTTTTAATTTTTTGAGGAACCTCCACACTGTTTTCCAGAGCGGCTACGCCAGTTTGCATTCCCGCCAACAGTGCAAGAGGGTTCCTGTTTCTCCACATCCTTGCCAGCATCTATAGTCTCCTGATTTGTTCATTTTGGCCACTCTGACTGGCGTGAGGTGATATCTAAGTATGGTTTTGATTTGTATTTCCCTGATGAGGAGCGACGTTGAGCATCTTTTCATGTGCCTGTTGGCCTTCCGAATGTCTTCTTTAGAGAAGTGTCTATTCATGTTTTCTGCCCATTTCTTCACTGGGTTATTTGTTTTTCGGGTGTGGAGTTTGGTGAGCTCTTTATAGATTTTGGATACTAGCCCTTTGTCCGATATGTCGTTTGCAAATATCTTTTCCCATTCCATTGGTTGCGTTTTAGTTTTGTTGATTGTTTCCTTTGCTGTGCAGAAGCTTTTTATCTTCATGAGGTCCCAACAGTTCATTTTTGCTTTTAATTTTCTTGCCTTTGGGGATGGTACGGCTGAGGTCAGAGAGGTCTTTTCCTGTTTTCTCCTCTAGGGTTTTGATGGTTTCCTGTCTCACATTCAGGTCATTTATCCATTTTGAGTTTATTTTTCACATAGTTTTAATTATAGAAGCTGTGTAATATGTAGTATTTTAATGGCTTGTAGGGCTAGTCCCTCTTTCATGCCTCATTTTCATTATTTTTCTAGATCTTGTATGTTTATTTTTTTCACATGAACTTTAGTGTCATTTTGTCTAGCTCCCAGGAAATTGATTTTTATTCAGATTTTGATGATGTTGAGGTGTCATAACTAAGAACAAGGGATTTTAAGTCCTCTTGTGTCTTTCAGGACCTATCATCTTGTTCATGTAGGTTTTGAATATTTCTTAAGTTTATTCTTAATTTATCATTTTCATGGCTAGGGTAAATAGGATTTTCTCATCCATTGTTTCTTCTAATGAGTTATTTTTTGTTTATCTGAAGCCTATTTTTGCGTGTTAATGTTTATATCCTGCTACTTTGCTCAGTTCTTCAGTTGTTTGGGGTGGTTTTATCATTAATTCTCTACAGTTTTCCAGGCATATTCTTACAGTATCAATAAATAGAGATAGTCATGTTTCTTTTTCCACTTCTGCTTTTTTCTTCTGTAGCCCATTCACATTGGCTGATCCCTCTAGCAGAATGTTAGTCATATACATGGTGGGCAGCTTAGTTTGCCCCTGACCTTTGTAGGAATGTCTCTAGTGCTTCCTTTTTAGGTAGGGTGTTGATTTTAGCCCAGAGGTGTGATATTAGAGTTTTTAAATCAATAATCTTTGAGCAGTTTGATTTGAGGAATGAGAGTCAGATGGTCTCCCCTCCACCCCTGCCCCTAAACTCTGGATGGAAGATGGAAATGAAATCTGTCAGGTATGGAAGGGAAAGTGGGGTTCCCTTGCTTCCTCCTTTACAACATCACTTTCTACTTTCCCTTCAAACCACATTGCTTTTCTGAGGACACATGGACTCCTTTTGGAGTGAGGAGAGTATGTTGTCCTGCCCCATTCATCCCAGATTAGGAGATGGGCTGTTCTTTTCTAAGAGAGCTCTGGAGTCCACCTCCTGGGCTCCCTCCTCTCCCATCCTGCATTCCTCCCCCTAGGACAGCCCCATGCTTTTGTGATGAAGATTGGTTTTCTCTGTCTTCTCAGGTGCATGGCTGCTTCCTAATCCTGAGGTCCAGAGAAAGCATCCCTAGAGCTGTGGAAGTGAACTAGGCAAGCCAAGGGCAGCCTTGAGCCCCACCCTTGCCTGCCACCCCCTCGGGGGCCAGGATGCTGAAGAAGCAGTCTGCAGGGCTTGTGCTGTGGGGCGCCATCCTCTTTGTGGCCTGGAATGCCCTGCTGCTGCTTTTCTTCTGGACACGCCCAGCGCCTGGCAGGCTGCCCTCTGACAGTTCTCTGGATGATGATCCCGCCAGCCTCACCCGCGAGGTGATCCGCCTGGCCGAGGACGCGCAGGTGGAGTTGGAAAGGCAGAGGGGGCTGCTGCAGCAGATCAGGGAGCATCATGCTCGGTGGAGCCAGAGGTGGAGGGTGCCCACTGCTGCCCCACCCATCCCACCACGTGTGCCTGTGTCCTCACCACCAGCCGTGATCCCCATCTTGGTCATTGCCTGTGACCGCAGCACTGTCCGGCGCTGCCTGGACAAGCTGCTGCACTACCGGCCTTCGGCTGAGCACTTCCCCATAATCGTCAGCCAGGACTGCGGGCACGAGGAGACAGCCCAGGTCATCGCCTCCTATGGCAGTGCTGTCACGCATATCCGGCAGCCGGACCTGAGCAACATTGCGGTGCCCCCAGACCACCGCAAGTTCCAGGGCTACTATAAGATTGCACGGCACTACCGCTGGGCACTGGGCCAGGTCTTCCATAGGTTCAAGTTCTCAGCAGCTGTGGTGGTGGAGGATGACCTGGAGGTGGCGCCAGACTTCTTCGAGTACTTCCAGGCCACCTACCCGCTGCTGAAGGCCGACCCCTCCCTTTGGTGTGTGTCTGCCTGGAATGACAATGGCAAGGAGCAGATGGTGGACTCGAGCAAGCCAGAGCTGCTCTACCGCACAGACTTCTTTCCTGGCCTGGGCTGGCTGCTGTTGGCTGAGCTCTGGGCTGAGCTGGAGCCCAAGTGGCCCAGGGCCTTCTGGGATGATTGGATGCGCAGGCCTGAGCAGCGGCAGGGCCGGGCCTGTGTGCGACCTGAAATCTCCAGAACGATGACCTTTGGCCGCAAGGGTGTAAGCCACGGGCAGTTCTTTGACCAGCACCTCAAGTTCATCAAGCTGAACCAGCACTTCGTGCCCTTCACCCAGCTGGATCTCTCATATCTGCGACAGGAGACCTATGACCGAGATTTCCTTGCCCGTGTCTATGGGGCTCCCCTGCTGCAGGTGGAGAAAGTGAGGACCAGTGAGCAGAACGAGCTGGGGGAGGTGCGGGTGCAGTACACAGGCAGGGACAGCTTCAAGGCCTTTGCCAAAGCCCTGGGCGTCATGGATGACCTCAAGTCTGGTGTTCCCAGGGCCGGCTACCGGGGCATTGTCAGCTTCCTATTCCGGGGCCGCCGTGTCCACCTGGCTCCCCCACAGACCTGGGATGGCTATGATCCTAGCTGGAATTAGCGGTGCCTGTCTGTTCCTCCTGGGCTCCTTCCTTGCCATATCATGGGATGAGATGGGACCGTGTCCTTGGGCTGCATCGCCCTCTCTGTGTGTCTCTCTTGGGTACATTTATCTTTTTTTTTCTTTTTTTCTTCTTTTTTCGAGTGGCATTCAGAAGCACAGAGGATAAGGTGAGGGTTATTCTCCCATTCTCAAGGGGGGGGGGGGTCACATCAGGGGAAACTTCCTGGGATATGTTGAGCAGTATTAAGCAAGAAACCACTGTGTGGTAGGGGAGAGACTTGGGCATGTTGGAGCCATAGACTTCCACGTTCCAGGTTTTCTCCTAGAGCATCTGCAGAGAGGTGAGCAACTTTAGTTCTCTTGACCAGCTCTCTTTCCCCTGTCCCGGCTCTTCCAGCCAGGGTGTGAGCTCACCTCCTATACCTGCTCCCCACCCCTACCTTCCCCCAATTTGAGGGGTTGCTGGGTTATTTGAAAAGGGGACTTATCTGTGGCCAAAATGAAACTAACCAAAGGGGTTTCATCATCAGAGTCTGGGTGGAGCTGTTAGGCTTTCAGGGTTTACTGCCACCTACTCTTATTTCTCTTCTACTCTTCTCCTTATCCCTGACCTCCTTTCTGCTCTTCTTTCCTTGCAGCTTAACAATTTGTGATTCTAAGATGAGAAGTTGAAGGGGGAAAGCAAGACGTCTCCTCAGTTTGTCTGCAGAAGTTGGGGGAAAGGTGGTAGGGGGAAAGCCTTGGTGTGCTGGGACATACCTCCCTCATCCTGCCTCAAAGAAACAGACTCTGTTCCTGGATCCTGACCTTTCTAAAAATTGATCCCTTCCCTTTTGCTCTAGGAGGTTTCATGCTGGCTTTGTGGAAGAGAGATTAGCTCCTTGTGTCCCTTTTCCCCTGGGGTTTGGTGCACAGGCTCCTCCCTAAAGGTTGTGGTTTCTGGTGGCCTTCCCAGGGTGAGGTAGAACAGCCAAGACAGGATGGCTCCTGCCTCCCTCCGCTGTCTCCGGGGCATATCCTTATCTGCTCAGATTAGGATGAGGATGGCAAGTTGGAGAGCAATGTGTGTGTTTTTGCTTCTGGCCTGACCTCGGTTCATGGAAGAAAGTTGAAGCTACAGAATTATTTTCAAAAATAAAGGCTAAATTGTCTGAAAAACTGTGTGTATGTGTTTGTGTCCTAGCACAGGAGGAGGGGGTGGAGAGGTGATGGCTAGAGGAAGGAGGAAAAAGAAGGGAAAGAGGAAGGAGGAAAAAGAAAGGAAAAAGGAAGGAGGAAAAAGAAGGGAGAATAGGGACTGAGGGAAAGGGCTGGTTGGGCAAGAGGAAATGGATCAGCTAAAGGAAGGAAAGCAGATGACCGGAAGATGACAGCTGGGAGGGTTGGGTGTGAAAGAAAGGCCAGGCATGGAGGTGGAGAGGGTCTGAGGCTACAGTTCCCTTGCTGCTAATCTCTGGAGTTGGGCTGTGAACCTTTGGTGGGCTTGAGCTTGCTGTCAGCCTGAAAGCCTGGCCTGAGAACCCTGGCAGTCCCTGACAGAGTGGGTGCTGTGTGCTGGGTGCCCCCTGGTGGTCATGCATTTCCTGGGCATCCTCCTGGCCCTGGCCCTGAGCTCTGGATGCAGAGCTGATACCAGGTAAGCTCTGGCAGTGGCACTCAGAGTCCTGACCATGATCCCAGTGAGAATGCCTTTTACTGCCACCTACAACATACATGTAACTGATAAACATTTCCTAAAACTTATGTGTAATACATTGAGAGTTTCTGTTCTTCACTATTTTTACTTTTTTTAATGATTCATTAGTGGATTTAAAACCCTGAGTAGGTGACTTTGCTGACAGATACCATTCTGGAGTTTTACACATGTGAGCTGTGGAGTGAATGGGGTCACCTGGGCACAAAGGAAGCAACTCTGGCCTCCTTTTTCCTGGGCTTAGGAATGTGGAGTGTGCTATGGGAACCAGGGTCAGACATTCATTTTAAACTTCCAGATGTTTGTAGAACTAGTTTTGTCTTCCCATGTGCTCCTAGATGGATTACTTAACTCTGTTTTGGGAGGGAGATGCTCGTTATCTGTGATTTGCAGATAGGAAAAGAGGACCAGTGCAGCACCGGATCCTGCCTGACACAACACATTGGCTGCCAAACTCCATGTTCTTAGCACTAAATGTATTACACAGTTATTCACCAGGTGGCTTGTTCTGAGCACTCTGTGATTAATATCAACTCATTTAATCCTCAAAGCAATTGTGGGTGGTAAGAACTGCTCCTGTTTTAGAGGTGACAAAATGGGCACATAGAGATTCCCTTGCCCCAAATCACCCACCTGGTCAGGATGGAGTGGTGGGTTTGATTGGGGCCTGTGCTGTTAACTATCACCTAATACTAGACTGTTCCTTTTATATCCTTTACTGCCTTCCTCCAAGAATGTCTTCTCAGGTTCCTTTGTACTCTGGCCTCCTCCCTCAGGCCCCAGAGTGGTGGATGGTACTGGACGTCCTGGCAAGCAGCACACAATCTGCCTGGGCTGGTAGCATGAGCAGTGGCAGCCCTCTGGGAGAGATTGCAGAGGAGATGCCAGTCTTAAAGATACAGACTGATTTCTCAGGTTTCTCCTGAAGCAAGGAGAACTTTCAGGGATCCCTGGTCCTGTTCCTCTTCTGGTCATCTTCAGGTGTGGTTCATGTGTGCAGGGCTGCTATCCATTAAGAACTATGATTCTGGAGCACCTGGGTGGCTCAACTTGTTAAGCGTCTGAGTTCGGCTTAGGTCATGATCTCACAGTTCATGAGTTTGAGCCTCACATCCAGCTCTGCACTGACCTCGAAAAGTCTGCTTGGGATTCTCTCTCCCTTTCTCTGCTCCTCCCCTACTCCTACTTTCTTTCCCAAAATAAATAAATACACTTAAAAAAAAAAAAAAGAACCATGATCTTCCTGGGGATGTTACCAAATATAAAAGTACCATGTATTAAATGTTTCAGGATTAACCTTGAGTTCAGAGATTTAAAGGTAATTCCAAAAAGTTCACCTAGCTCACTGCAGCTCCCCTGCCAGGTAGGCCCTCCCTGAAACAGCCAGTGACCTACTGGTATGGCCAATGCAGGCTGTGCAGGTGGAGGGTCTGCCCGAGTGGCATCTGGGGTCTCAGCTGCCTACAGAAGGCCTTACAGGGATGCGGTGTGCATGTGGGCCCAGCAGCTGCTTGGGCCAGGCCACCACTGGCCTTAGCCTTGGCACTTCTGCCTCTGCCTGTGACCCATAGATAGTCCTTCCTCCATTTCATGCCATCCTCCTGCTCCTGGTACCAAGAACCGCTGTTTCTGCCTTCTCTCCATGAGTCTCCCCTCCATCAGTCTCTTGGACTTTGCTCTTGTTAAATAACAGATATTCAAGAAAATTATAAAGATCTAATTGGCCTTATTGAATGATTCATGATCAGGCAGCATCCTGTCTAGCAAGTAGAAAGTTCTTAAAGGGCTATAGAAAGGGAAGGTTTTTAAAGGCAGGACAAGGAAGTCATAAACCAAAAAAAAAAAAAAAAAAAAAAAATTGAGGGGGCAAAGTCACCTCACTTTGGGGAACAAAAGGATCTTATTATTTAGATTACCTCATCAGTGCTGATCAGGAAATTCCATACTGGTTAAGATTACATTCATGGGGAAGATTGAAACTGCAGTTAGGTTTGGTATTAAGCCCTCTTTGGTGTCATGGGATTAGCACAACTGACTCCATTTGGGATCTGTTGTTTACTTTTAACAGCCTTCTCTCTTTTCTGGGTCATCCTGGGTCATCCTGGGTCATCTGGGTCATCACTTGTGGGGTGAGTCACCTTCAGTGTGGACAAATGGATGGTCTCTGACCATGCTCTCCCTGAGCTTTCAATTGACCCACGCAGGTGTGTTCAGAATCCTGCCAGAGCTGAGGGGCAAAGGCTAGAGGTGGTACATGGGGACCAGGGCACAGTAGAGGACTTAGGAGAGGGAGCAGGGTCTGAGGCTGGGGCCCTGGCTGGGTAGGAAGGGTCTGTATTTAATGTCAGATACAACGCCCTTTTAAAATGAAAGGTATAGTTTACTTTTTTTCTAATTACAAAAACAATACATGTTCATTTCAGAAAAATCAGAAAGCAGATAATAAAAACATTCACACTTCCACATTCCCCCTCACCTCTGTTTATACATTATACATATCAGGTTTCTTTCTTGCATAAGTAAGTGAATAAATAAATAAATAAATAAATAAATAAAACATTTATTGATCAATAAAACACATAGAAATACAGAAATATTGATTTAGCTTTATATGAGTTAAACACATATATACCCTATATATTATATCATAGCCATGTCAAATATTTACCTTCACCATAATTTTAATAATTTCCCCTTTTTCTTAATTATCTTTATAAATGATGGATTTCAGGGTTCCTGGCAGGATTTCTGTAGAGATCAGTGGTTTGCCTCCAGTGGGGCCCTTGAACCTCCATCTGTCCTCCTATCTACCCTCTGTCCAACCTGGGCAAGTCACAAAGAATTTATACTTGGAGCAGAGGCGAGGAGAGGAGTGCCACATCTTTTGTTTTGAGGCAGGAAGATGTGGCTTGGTGGTTTGGTCCTATCATGTGAAGGATGTAAGCTGGACCCAGCGCTGGCTCACTGCCTGTACGTTGGACTCTGGATCAGCCATCTGTCCTGCCAGAGCCTCTTCCTGTGAGGACAGTAGTGCCTCCCTTTGGGTTGATTGTGAAGATTAATATGTGTGAAAGCAACAGTTCAAGTCCTAGAGAAATCTCCATCTCTGGTGCTCTCTTTTACCCAGTTTCATCTTTGATCCTACCTTATGTTCCCCTTTGTATGCATCTGGAGGAAGCAGAGTGATACAGGCATAGCTGTTGAGACAAAGGGCCCTCGGTGGTCCTGAGGCTGTTACTCCCTTCCACTGTCCCTTCAGCTCATTTGAAATCTGGCTCTTTATTCTAAAATGATAAGACAGTATATTGAACTTGATTTAGCTACTTACGGCAGAAAAGTCTAACCACAGTACCTTATGTAAGTGAGAGCTAGGTGGTGTAAGGCTGCAAGGTAGTTTCCGTGTCTTCTGTCTCTCTCACTCCTTAGCATGATGCTTCCCTCCTAGGTGTTACTCTGACTGCACGAGCTCTGGCCATCATGCTTACATTTTAGGCAGGAAGAAAGAGAAAAGAAGAAGGGCAAAAGGTGGATTCTTGTTGCAGTGTTCCTGGAAGTCAGCAACAGCCTGATTACAGCTCCCTGGCCAGAACTGGATCACACAGACATACCAGTCTGCTGGAAAAAGTAACTATTCAGCAGAATCAAATTATAATTCCTCTAAGGGTAAAGGCAGTGACTCTGTGGGAAATTTCAGGGCTTCTGGCACACCCTAGGCCTGGAAGAATGAACTTGTGACAGCGACAGAGAGGATTTCAGAGGGCAGGATGATGGGGAGGTTTTGAGGAGTGCGTTAGGAGCCTTGACCCAGAGAGGAGCAGAGTTTAAGACTCCTAGGGCCCTAATCCTAGTGGATTCTGTGAGAAGCATGGCCAATGTGCTTAAGGGGACTAGGCTTTCCCAGGGTCACACATGACATCTGAAATTCTTAAAGGCCACTTCACCCCAGAAATGCTTAATGACAAAGGAGCAGATATTTTCTTTAGTGTTTTGAGAGTGTATACCTCACATCCTTCCTGGACCCTTTGCCTGCTGGTTGCACTGTTGTGGGAGACCCTCCAGGAAAAGGGGCCTGGTACCTTCTGACTGATCCCCATTCTCTGTTATTATTCCTATCGCTCTTTCTTTCTAAGGGAAGGAGAAGGGATTTACATTCTTGTGACCATTGCCTAAGCCATGTACTCAAGGATCTGTGTGTCTCTAGAGATGCACTGTACACCTGTATTAAAAGTAGAGGACCTTTATCTGATAGGGTATTAGTCTGGCAGCTGGAAAAAGACCCAACATGATCATGGCCTAAATAAGATGGTCTATTTCTTACCTGCTCAAAAATCCAAGTGGTGTTTCTGGGCTACTACAGCATGTCCGCACCCACCAGAGACTGTCTTTCATTTGTCATCCTACTATCTTCAACACGTGATTCCCAGCTCCCAAAGATGGTGCTCTGGCTCCAGTCAGGAAGGAGGAAAAGAGAAGAAGACAAGCCTCCTTTTTTTTTTTTTAGAATGAAACCCAGAATCTGTGTATAAGACCTTCCCTCATCTCCCACTCACAAGAACTTGCTCTTGTTCCCCAAATTTCAGGAGAGACTAAGGAAACAGAGTGGCAGCCATATGTTCAGCTAAAACTTATTTATTTATTTATTTATTTATTTATTTATTTATTTATTTAGAGTGCAAGTAGGGGGGGGGAGAGAGAGAGAGAGAGAGAGAGAGAGAGAGAGAGAGAGAGAGAGAATCCCAAGCAAGCTCCGTGCTGTCAACACAGAGCCCAATGCAGGGCATGATCCCATGAACTATGAGATCATGATCTGAGCCGAAACCAAGAATCAGACGCTTATCTGACTGAGCCACCCAGGCACCCCTAAAACTTCTCTTACCATGTAAGATGGGTCAGCCTTCTCTGGGCACAAGCAATACAGCAAAACCTGTCAAACACCCCTTCTTGAAGATAGTGTTTGCTTATTTTTCAAAGTTCCTATTTAGAAAAAAAGAGAAGCCCCTCAGCCCCAAATGGAGTAGGTAAGTGGTGATCAGGCCTCACTCAAGCCCTCAATGCCTTCCCAGAGGAAAATACTAGGAGCAACACACTTTTGGATCAGTCAGCTGGGCCCCCATAAAGCCATGCAGCACGAATGAGGTCAGATCATGAAAAGGGATGCAGCTTCTACCTGGTTTGCTGGACTGCTCAAGCTTGGAGCCACAAGCTATGTAGACCTGCCATGTAAGAAGTCTAATGGACCCTGAAACTGCCTTGCCAGAGAGGCACAGCCATGTGAGTGAGCTATCTTACATACCCAGCTGGGAGCCTTTAGGTGTCTGCAGCTCTGGCCAGCATCTGAGTGTAACTACATGGGACACCCAAATTGACAACTACCCTGTCAACCCTTCCTGAATTGATGACCCACAAATATCAAAAATCAAATGGTTTTTTTATGATGCTAAGTTTTGGGGTAATTTGTCAAGTGACAATATTACCCAGTATGTTTAGGTACTATGTTCTGTCATTGAAATGTTAGAAGATTTTATGTAATCAGAAGGGAATGTTTAAACAAATGCTTTGAGAATAAGATTTTTAAAGCATTTATTCATCAATACTAGGAGTGAGAGTATCATTATCTAAGAGACTGGTTCTACTATTTAGATAGAAGTGATCTTTGAATTAATCGATGTGAATCTTTTTTTCTCCCAAAACTTTTCTCAATTTTATATTCAAGATATTCCCCAAAGTTTTATTATGAAAATTCTCAAACCCAGAGAAGTTGAAAGACAAAGTACCAAGAAGTCTCATATAGATGATAGGACAATTAATATTTGTCATATGACAAATACATATAATTTTCTGTACCAGTTGACAGAAAGTTGATGAATGAATTTTATTTTCAAATAACCTTTTTTCCTGTTCATATAAGTAATATATACTCATAGTATAGGTCTTGTAAAATATAGAAAAATAAATAGAAAATAATACACTCCTCCAAAATAAACTCTTCTAGATCTGAAAAGAAAAGAAAAGAAAAGAAAAGAAAAGAAAAGAAAAGAAAAGAAAAGAAAAAAAGAAAAGAAAAGAAAAGATAAAGGAAAGAAAACGAAGTTTACCCATAACTCAACTAACTTGATTCTTGGTTTGTTGAGCAAGTTTCTTCTCTGAATTTGGTCTTTCTTGGGCAGGGGTGCCCTCTACTGACAGCTGGGTGAATTGTCAGGTATTGGGATTTTGATTTACATAGTCTCTTCTGGGTTTGAGTTGTTGACTCCTCAGACTCCTTACTTGTGGATGAATGAAGAAAGTTGAGTTTCTGAAACTGCAGAACAGAGTCCCATGGCCCCATACCTGGGGGTTTTATCAAGATTTGGGAGAGGCCTCACCTCGAAAACCTAGTCTGACTTGCCTGTTTTGACTATATTACTCCCTTGAATTGAGGCCCAAAATGATGGACACAGGCTCCAGTCTCATGGCAGTTCTCCACTCCAGGATGACAGATATGTGTGGTTCCAAACACCTGTCTTCCCAGACCAAACTAATGATTTTCTTAGATTCTTTTTCTTAGATTCTTTTTCTGTTTCTTCTTTGGTTCATCCTTTTTATCCCTTTTTCTCTAATCATGGCTTTTTAAAAAATGTTTATTTTTGAGAGAGAGAGAGAGAAAGAGAGAACAAGTGGGGGAAGGGCAGAGAGAGGGGGAGACACAGAATCCCAAGCAGGCTTCAGGCTCTGAGCTGTCAGCGCAGAGACCCACATGGGGCTCAAACTCACAAACTGTGAGATCATAATCTGTGCAGAAGTCACATGCTTAACTGACTGAGCCATCCAGGTGCCCCCAGTCAGGTCTTGTTTATACTTTGCACCTCATGGGTCCTCTGGAATAAATTCATTTCACTTTTTTTGTTCTTTTATCTACCAACTTATGTCTCATTGAATATTAGCATATTCAAGTATTCACATTTATATAACAAGGTCTCTATAAGATTTATAAAAAGAATATCACTTCTCTCCATCTCTTTCCCAACTCAGTATTTAGCCTGTTTCTTTTCAAGTTCCAAATAGCCATCACACTGAGCTCATATTTAATTACCTTGTTGTCTGCCTCCATCCCATGTGAGACAGGAACTGAAGTGATTTTACAGGTAAATGAATAAAGTAAATTTCAAGGTTTACTGTCATACTCTTTCTAGCAGGGGAAATTTAAGGGATAGTTTGGCTTTGATAGGAGTGTGGTGAGTGGAGTGAAAGAGGGAAGGAGGCATTTGAAGATCACAAAAACTGGAAGCATCAATCTAGAGCGGGGCTGAAGTCCAATGAAGAGATAGGACTACAACTACATTGCTCTCAGATTTTTTGGCCAAAAGTCTTCTCATTGCCTCATTTTTTCTACTTCAGACAGCTCCTTCCCAAATGTCTCCAGAACCTCTTGCTATGGAATGTGTAACAGTACTGAGCTCTCTGCTCTTTTGGTCATCCAGAGAACCAAGATGTGATGTCTAGAAGAGATGTCTCTCACAGTGCTCTCCATTTAAGCTAACCAGGACCTGCTGTCATCTTCCCTCTGCTAAATAACTTCCCTCTTAAGTATCTGACCTCTGCCACTGCCCACAATGTCATACCAGTTTTCAATGGGTCCCAAACAACTTCCCTGACCCAGTCCACACAGAGTTTTTTGAATTCCAAATATGTGGAAATAAAAATGAGCCTGGTCTAGACAGGTCTCAGATCCCTCATTAAAATTAAATGTAGTCCTCTGAATATGCCTTTAAGAAGTGAAAAAAACAAGTCACAAGCTACAAAATAACCATTGTAATATATATTACTGACAGGGATTAAAACAAAGGATAAAGAACTTTTACAGATTCAGAAGTATTCAAACATATTTTCCAGTCGAAAAAGGGCAAAAGACATGACACATGTAATTCTGAAAAGAGGAAAAGTTTTTAGCCTGTAAATATATGAAGTTATCCCTAATTACTTTATTAATCAGGGAAAACCAAAACCACTTTAAGGTAATTTTTATAGACGTTTCGTTGATAAAAATTGGTATTTGGTGTGGGGACAGGACAGTGCAGAATTTCGGGACAGGGTACAATACACATATGTAAATTGTTAGAAATATGTAGTTCTTGTGTCAGTGTTCATTATATTATAGATAGAAAAACTAATTCACACACAAATAAAACATGATGTAGTACTCTATTATTAAAGATGAAGAGGAGAATGCATGTAAAAGGTGAACCATGAACCAGCAGGTTACTCTTGGATTTCTTGCAGGAGCAGGTAAATAGAAGGAAGTACCATTTAGAGTTATGGGGAAAATTTGAGAAATGAATTGTGTGAGGATAATGAATTAACCTTTGTACATTTAAAAAAAATTTTAAGTAATCTCTACACCCAACATGGGACTTGAGCCCACAACACTGAGATCCAGAGTCTCATGCTCCAGCAACTGAACCAACCAGGTTCCCCACCTTTGAACAATTTTTATTTTGAGTTGCCTATGTGAACATCCAGCGAGTAAGTCTAATCTATGGGTAAAGATATCAGAGGAGATGTCTAGGATGGAAAAATAAATTTGTTGGTCAAAACCATGAAAAGTGAGTTGTGTTTGCAACATTTAGAACTCAGACATGGATAAGGCCATGTAAGCTTTTTCATACACTGATTGGCCATTTGGATATCCTCTTTTGGAAAGTGTTCAAATCTTTGCCCTGTTTTAAAAAAATGGGGTGTTTGTCTTTTGATTTATAAATGTTTAAACAAAAATATCCTGGAGGTGCCTGGGTGGCTCAGTCGGTTAAGTGTCCAACTTCAGCTCAGGTCATGATCTCGCGGTTTGTGGGTTCGAGCCCCACATCGGGCTCTGTGCTGATAGCTTGGAGCCTGGAGCCTGCTACGGATTCTGTGTCTCCCCCTTTCTGTCTCTGCCCCTCCCCTGCTCATGCTCTGTCTCTCTCTGTCTCTCAATAATAAATAAACGTTAAAAAAATTTTTTAAACATATTCTGGATATAACATCTTTGTTGTTTATACCTACTGCACATATATATTCTTAGTCTGTGGCTTCCCTTCTCAGTGGTGATTTTGATAAACAGAAGTTCTTAATTTGATTGAAGATGAGTGCTTTGTTAAATCATCAAAACACTAATAGACATTATTATATACAAATATACTTGATATTAGTAAAATGATAAGGATCTTTTCAGAATGTACTTTTTTTTTACCAGATACATTTTTTTTATTAGAATAGTTAGAGAATAAAAAGGTAGGATTTGCCATGAGCTGTGAGTTCCTGAGCTCAGTCAGCAAGCATGCTAGAACATGCTAGAACTTCTTTCTCCTCTGGATAAGTGCCAATTGACAAATCCAGGTGGATTAGCCACATGGACTAACTGCTCTTCTTACCTCTCCCCGCCTTTCCCATAACACACCCTGAACTTTAAATAGTTTCCAGCCTTCTCTTTCGGTGAAGTTGAAATCAGTTCATGCAGGACCCTCCTTCCTATTTCAAAATCTATTATTGAATAAAACTTTTAACTTGTATCTGGCTTTATCTTGGATAGTACTCTGGCAAGAAGGAATATAATTACAGAAAGAAGGCATGGAATGAAAAGAAGTGGTGAGCATAGATATTAATAAATGAGGTAATTTAAGTAATGTAAATTTAATGTAAAATTACTAATTGATGTGTTTAAATAATCTTATTGAGTTAAGCTAACATTCAAGAAGAATAAATAAGATTGGGAAGGAGTTATTGGGTAATTAAAGTGCATTAAAGCCCCTATTGGGAGGATAATAGTAATAATGAAGAACTTTATTAGAAAAAAAATCATATATATACATATAAAATTCAAGGGTGGTCCCAGTTCAGGGTAACATGGAATGAGCTGCCTCTATTCTGTCTTTCAGACAGAGTTAAGAGAGCTGAACACAATTATAAAGCCTGGACAAATTGCATTTACCAGCTACTTGAAAACACTAAAAAGTAAATAGGCAGATTAGGGAAGAAGAGCAAAGTTCAGTGTACTTGGAACTAACCTTGAGTTCATTATTTTCCCCCTTCTGTTATCCTCCAACTTTAATGTACTACAACCCCTGCCAAACCCCAAAAACAAGACTAAACCTGCATCCAAACATAAGGCCTAAGTATAAAAACTTATAAATGCACCAAAATCATAGTATAAAATACCAGTATAACACCTCGATCCACAGCTATCTATAGATACGCAACCTTGGGCTCTAATTCGTCCCCATTGAGCAATATTCTCCCACAACCAACCCCATCAACCAACTAACTAACCCAACACGCCCTGGGCACTGAAAATGCCCAGATGAGTCGCCAGACTCCATAAACACAAAGGTTTGGTCCTAGCCTTTCCATATTAATAGGATCCATATTAATAGGATCACACATGCAAGCCTCCCACACTGGTGAAAATGCCCTCTAAATCATTAATGATCTGGAGCAGGTATCAAGCACATGACTGCCGTAGCTCATGACACCTTGCTTAGCCACACCCCCACGGGATACAGCAGTGATAAAAATTAAGCCAAGAATGAAAGTTTAACTAAGCCATATTAAACAAGTGTTGGTAAATTTCGTGCCAGCCACCGCGGTCATACGATTAACCCGAACTAACAGACCTACCGCGTAAAGCATGTTATAGAGAAAACTCGCACTAAAGTTAAATGTTAACTAGGCTGTAAAAAGCTACAGCTAACATAAAAATACAGCACGAAAGTAACTTTAATATCTCCGACCACAGGATGGCTAAGACCCAAACTGGGATTAGATACCCCACTATGTTTAGCCCTAAACTTAGATAATTAACCAAACAAATTTATCCGCCAGAGAACTATTAGCAACAGCTTAAAACTCAAAGGACTTGGCGGTGCTTTATATCCCCCTAGAGGAGCCTGTTCTATAATCAATAAACCTCAATACCTCTTGCTAATCCAGTGTATATACCGCCATCTTCAGCAAACCCTAAAAAGGAAGAAAAGTAAGCACAAGTATCTTAACATAAAAAAGTTAGGTCAAGGTGTAACTTATGAGGTGGGAAGTAATGGGCTATATTTTCTACATTAGAATATTTTCCACGAAAGTCCTTATGAAACTAAGAACTAAAGGAGGATTTAGTAGTAAATTGAGAATAGAGATCTCAGTTGAATTGGGCCATGAAGCACACACACACTGCCCATCACCCTCCTCAAGTGACAAAACTCAAAGACAACCTATTCAAACTATAAAAACCACAAGAGGAGACAAATCGTAACAAGGTAAGCATACAGGAAACTGCTTGGATAAACAAGATGTAGCTTAAATAAAGCATCTGGCTGACACCCAGATTTCATATCAAACTGACCATCTTGAGCCAAAACTAGCCCAAACAACTATAAATTCAACTAATATAGGATAATAAATCAAAACATTTAGTTAAATCTTAAAAGTATAAGAGATAGAAATTTAACTTGGCTCTATAAAGTATCATAAGGGAAAGATGAAAAGAAAATTAAAAGCCCTACACAGCAAAGATTACCCATGGTCCCTTTTGCGTAATGAATTAGTTAGAACAACCTAACAAGGAGAACTTAAGCTAGCCGCCCCCCGCCCCAAACCAGATGAGCTACTTATGAACAATCTTTACAGGATGAACTCATCTATGTTGCAAAATATTGAGAAGATTTGTAGGTAGAGGTGAAAAGCCTAACGAGCTTGGTGATAGCTGGTTACCCAGAACAGAATTTTAGTTCAACTTTAAACTTACCTAAAAACCTCAAAATTCTCATGTAAATTTAAAATATAGTCTAAAAAGGTACACCTTTTTAGAACTAGGATACAACCTTTTTTAGAGAGTAAGCATAAACACCAACCATAGTCACCTTAAAAGCAGCCATCAATTAAGAAAGTAGACAGTGGGTACAGACCTGTTCCAAGAGAAACCCTTTAGTTCTGACTCATGGATGAGAAAAGGAGCTCCCGATGCTCTAGAAAAGTACAGAAATCCTCCTTTTCTACTCCATTCTTTCATGCTCAGTCCTCAAGTAAGATTTGGCAACAGTTGAGGCTTCACGGAAGCTTAGAATAGGAGCCAATACCTTGAGGGATGGGAAACTTAACTCTCTGTTATAAGACAAAAATACATTTGGTCTTTTTGTCCTCAGGCACAAATCTCCTAAAACCCTTGGAATTTACTGTGTGATAGGAATGTCTTTTGTTATTCAAAATGAGCCCCATTCAATCACACCTGAGTTTATGTTAATGAGGTGATTTAAAGTAGGGTTCTAGATAGCTTCAGGACAGATGGAGCAGGTCCCTAGAAAGAAAATAGATTGGAGGGAGTTAAGATCGCAGAGAAGTAGGGAGACCTGGAATTTCCTTCTCCCTTAAGCATGGGTGTATTGCAGTCAGATCACTTGGAATACCCAGGAAATCAATCTGCAGAGCAGCAGAAGGATCTCCAGAAATGGAGGGAGATAGCCTGTCAGGATCAAGGTGCATATATGTGAATTGGGGGAGATAAAACATCATAGCCACAGAGGGGAGGGAAAAGACACAGGGGAGTGGAAAGACATAGGGGAGTGAAAGAGAGAAGGGTTGTGAAAATGTGGCACTGAGTTAGCACAAGAGGAAAACTTCTCTGGACCACAGACTGGGGAATGAGAAGTATGGAGAGTGCCAGTTCTTTTTGGCAAACATCCTTTGGACCTGAAACTTGGAGGGTTTGAAAGTGTGCAACTTTCTCCGGAGATGAACCTTGGCACACTGTTCTGGGGAGGAGGGAGTTGTTTCCTGGAGTGCATAGCTTGGGGTAGAGATCTCTGTAGTGCACTGGGAGAGACCAGGCCCCCTCCCAGAGTACTTTGGGAAGAGTGGTTATTGCCTCTCTATAGACAAAAGACCCAGCAGGTGCCAGCCTTTCATCAGCAGGTTTGAGAGGCTGAACCTGGAAAAATACAAAGATAAAGAGAGCAGGGTCTGTGTTGTGTGGGGGCCTTTAAGACATGAGGTTTTGACTCCCAGCTGAAAGCCAAGTGGAAGGTGCAGGATAACTGTAGTGCAGGGCAAGCGGGCCACCCTCGCTATTCTATGAGGGCTGCCTGAATGGTATGGGTTGAGAGCCCCAATCCAGGGATAAGAGATGGTAGTGAGGCCATTTTTCCCTCCAACGCCAATTAGGGTGAGACTTCAGAGAGCAGCACAGTGACCCCCAGTGGAGGTGGGACAAGCTTACACCAAACCCCACCCCTCCATGCCTGGCAACTGCTTATTTACCTGAGCTGGAGCAAGATTGACTGACCAAACTCAGCCAGTCTTTCTTTCACACCAGCACAGCCACCAGCCCCAGGGACCAACAGACAACTGGGTTTTTTTTTATTATTAAAAAAATTAAAAAAAATTTTTTTTCTTTTGTTTCCCTCCCTCTTCTTTTTTTCTTTTGGAATCAGGCTCATAGTTTCTGATTTGTTTTTTTGTCAATTCTTATTATATAAATATATATACATATATATTTGATCAGGCATTTTTATTTTGTTCTTTTTCCATCTTTTCTCTTCCTTCTTTATTTTCCTTTCTTTTTATCTGGAATAAGTCTTATAGTTTTTTGATTCTCTGGTTTTCCTTTCTCCCCTTTCCTTTTTCTCTTTTTATGGAATCAGGCCTTCCTCCATCCTTTCCCCCCCAGGGTTACTTTAACAAACAAATCAAAGCACAAGTAGTTAAAGGTCTGAACACTCCACCACTACAAGCAAGGAGGAGCTCAGCAGAGGACTGACCAGTGAGAAAGAGCAGCCAAAATGCAACAACAGAATGAATGCGACATACACCAGACACACTTCCTGGAGTTCCAGGCCCTGGACAGTGTACAAACCCTTTTTAATATAGTAGTACTCTCAGGTGCAAGACACATAGCAAGCTTTTAAAACATGGCAAAGACAGAAACAGCCAAAATGACAAGCTGGAGAAATTCTCCCCAAAAGAAAGGTCAAGAAGAAATCACAGCCAGAGAATTGCTCAAAACAGATATAAACAATATATCCCAACAAGAATTTAGTATATGGTCATAGGACTAATAGCTGCTCTTGAAAAAAAGCATAGAAAACACAAGAGAACCCCTGCCTGCAGACATCAAAGACCTAAGAACTTCACTGGATGAATTAAAAAAATGCTATACCTTCTTTGATCTTGGCCGCAGCAATTTCTTACTCAATACGTCTCCTGAGGCAAGGGAAGCAAAAGCAAAAATGAACTACTGGGACCTCATCAAAATAAAAAACTTCTGCACAGCAAAGGAAACAATCATCAAAACTAAAAGGCAACGGACAGAATGGAAGAAGATATTTGCAAATGACATATCAGATAAAGGGTTAGTATCCAAAATCTATAAAGAACTTATCAGACTCAACACCCAAAAAACAAATAATCCAGTGAAGAAATGGGCAAAAGACATGAATAGATACTTCTTCAAAGAAGACATCCAGATGGCCAACCGACACATGAAAAAATGCTCAACTTGACTCATCATCAAGGAAATACAAATCAAAACCACCATGAGATATCACCTGACACCTGTCAGAATGGCTAACATTAACAACTCAGGCAACAACAGATGTTGGTGAGGATGCAGAGAAAGAGGATCTCTTTTGCATTGTTGGTGGGAATGCAAGCTGGTGCAGCCACTCTCGAAAACAGTATGGAGGTTTCTCAAGAAACTAAATATAGAACTACCCTATGACCCAGCAATTGCACTACTAGGCACTTATCCATGGGATACAGGTGTGCTGTTTCGAAGGGACACATGAACCCCCATATTTATAGCAGCACCATTAACAATAGCCTAAGTATGGAAAGAGCCCAAATGTCCATCAATGGATGAATGGATAAAGAAAATGTGGTATATACAGGCAATGGAGTATTACTCGGCAATCAAAAATATTGAAATCTTGACATTTGCAACTACGTGGATGGAACTAGAGGGTATTATGCTAAGTGAAATTAGTCAGTCAGAGAAAGACAAAAATTATATGACTTCACGGACATGAGGACTTTAAGAGACAAAACAGATGAACATAAGGGAAGGGAAACAAAAATAATATAAAAACAGGGAGGGGGACAAAACAGAAGAGACTCAAAAATATGGAGAACAAACTGAGGGTTACTGGAGGGGTTGTGGGAGGGGGGATGGGGGTAAATGGGTAAAGGGCACTAAGAAATCTACTCCTGAAATCATTGTTGCACTATATGCTAAGTAATTTGGATGTAAATTTAAAAAAATAAAAAATTAAATTAAAAAAAAAGAAAAGTACTAATATTAATCAAAATGCTTCTACCAACATCAAATAACTGTAAATTGTTACCCCTACTTTTTACATATACTATATCTATTCAATTCCAATCACCATAACAGCTATAATATTTCATCTATTATATAAATACACTCCACTTTGAGCACATTTTAGAAAACTGCTGTATGTTGAAGTCATGATAGTATAAAATAGAAATTCAATGCTATTAAATGACAATTGAATTATGAATTATAATCTATACATAATAATGATTTTATAGAGCAAAAGAAAACTCAGCATGTATTTTGGGTTCATTAAATAATATGCTTTACCTTGATATCCTGTAAAATGGTTCCTATTTTAACAAATGACTAGCAAATAAAGTGTTTAAGCTTAGGTTAAAAAAATGTTAGCTCTGAAAATATCTTTTAATAAAATGAATTTTTATCACTAAAAAAAAATGTTATACCTGAGATGGAAAATAAACTAGACACAGTGGCAGTGAGAACTGAAGAAGCAGAGGAGAGAATAGGTGAAATAGAAGATAAAATTATGGAAAATAATGAAGCTGAAAAAAGAGGGAAAGAAAATTACTAGATCATGAGGGGAGAATTAGCAAACTAAGTGACTTCATGAAATGAAACAATATCTGTATCACAGGAGTCCCAGAAGAAGAAAAGCGAGAAAAGGGGGCAGAAGGTTTATTTGAACAAATTATAACTGAAAAGTTCCCTAAAGTGGGGAAGGATGCAGGCATAGAAGTCCAAGAGGCACAGAGAATTCCCTTCAAAATCAACAAAAACATGTCAACACCATGACATATTATAGTGAAACTGGCAAAATACAAAGATAAAGAGAGATTCTGTAAGCAGCTAGGGACAAATGGTCCTTAACATACAAGGGTAGACTCATGAGGTTAATAGCAGACCTGTTCACTGAAATGTGACAGGCCAGAAGAGAGTGGCAAGAAATAGTCAATATGCTGAATAGGAAAAATATGCAGCCAGAATCCTTTATCCACCAAAGCTGTCATAAAGAATATAAGGAGAGATAAAAACTTCTCCAGGAAAACAAAAACCAAAGGAGCTTGTTGACCATTAAATCAGCCCTGAAAGAGATTCTAGGGAGACTCTGTGAGGGGAAAGCAGCAAAAATTACAAAGGACCAGAGCATCACCACAAACAGCAACTCTACAGATAACACAATGGCATTAAATTCATATCTTTCAATAATCACTCTAATTGTAAATGGACTAAATACCCCAATCAAAAGACATAGAGTTTCAGAATGGATAAAAAACCAAGATCCATCTATATGCTGCCTACAAGAGACTCATTTTAGACCTAAGGACACATGCAGATTGAAAGTGAGGGGATGGAGAACAATCTATCATGCTAATAGAAGCTAAAATAAAGACAGAGTAGCCATACTTATATCAGACACATTAGATTTTTACAACAAAGACTGTAACAAGAGATGAAGAAGGGCATTATATCATAATTAAGGGGTCTATTGATCAGGAAGAGCTAACAATTGTAAATATTTATGCCCCCAATATGGAAACCCAAATATATAGATCAATTAATCACAAACATAAGCAAACTTATTGATAATAATACCATAATTGTAAAGTATTTATTTTATTTTTTTTATTTTTTATTTTTTTTATTTTAAAAAATTTTAAAAATGTTTTTATTTATTTTTGAGACAGAGACAGAGCATGAGCAGGGGAGGGGCAAAGAGAGAGGGAGACACAGAATCCAAAGCAGCCTCCAGGCTCTGAGCCATCAGCACAGAGCCCGATGCGGGGCTCGAACTCACGGACTGTGAGATCATGACCTGAGCCAAAGTCGGATGCTCAACCGACTGAGCCACCCAGGTGCCCCTGTAAGAGACTTTAAAATTCCACTCACAGAAATGGACAGATCATGTAAGTAGAAACTCAACAAGGAAACAATGGCTATGAATTACACATTGGACCAGATGGACTTAAAATATATCTTCCGAATATTTCATCCTAGAGCATCAGAATACACATTCTTGTCAAATGCACTTGGAACATTCTTCGGAAGAGATCATATATTGGGTCACAAAACAGCCCTTAACAGGTACAAAAAGATTGAGATCAAACCATACATATTCTCAGGTGACAACACTATGAAACTTGAAATCAACACAAGAAAGAATTTGGAAAGCCTTCAAATACATTGAAGTTAAGGAACATCCTACTAAAGAATGAATGGATTAACTAGGAAATTTAAGAAGAAATTGAAAAATACATAGAAGCAAGTGAAAATGAAAACAAGACAGTCCAAAACCATTGAATGCACAAAGGCAGTCCTAAGAGGAAAATACATTACAATTCAGGCCTATCTCAAGAAACAAGAAAAGTCCCAAATACACAGCCTAACCTTACACCTAAAGGAGGTAGAAAGGAGCAGCAAATAAAGCCCAAAGCCAGCAGAAGAAAGAAAATAATAAAGATTAGAGCACAAATAAATGATGTAGAATTCCTCCCCCCCCACACACACAAGAAAAGAACAGAAGAGGTCAATGAAATGAAGAGCTGGTTTTTTGAAAGAATAAACAAATTTGGTAATCCCTCGCCAGATTTCTCAAAAAGAAAAGAGGGAAGATACAAACAGATAAAATTACAAATGAAAGAAGGGAGATCACAGCCAACACCACAGAAATACAATTGTAAGAAAATACTATGAAAAATTATATACCAAAAAATTGGACAATCTTGAAGAAATGGACAAATTTCTAGACACTCACAAACTATCAAAACTCAAATGGTAAGAAATAGGAAATTTGAACAGGCCCATAACAAGCAAAGAGATTCAATCAGTTGTCAAAAATCTCCCAACAAATAAGAGTCCTGGGCCAGATGGCTTCCCAGGGGTTTTTTACCGGACACTTAAGAAGAGTTAATACCTACTATTCTCAAAGTGTTCCAAAAAAGAGAAATGGAAAGAGGGGGGAGCCAAGATGGTGGAACAGCATGGAAGTTTTTTGTGTGTCTCCCATCCATGAAACACAGCCAGACTAACACTAAACCATCCTGCACACCTAGAAAACTGATATGAGGATTAACACAACAATCTGCACAACCTGAACCACAGAATTCAGTAGGTACACAGTGTGGAGAGGTAAACTGGGAGGAGAGAAGCCACAGAGGGCAGGGAGCTGCTTTTGCATGGGAGAGAGGACAGAGACGGGGGGGGGGGGGAAGAATATGGGAAAAGCACCCCCCCCCCAACAAAAAAGCAGCTGGAGAGAAAGGGGAAACATGGAAACAGCTGCAGGGACTGAATTAAGAGGGAGAAAGGAGAAGTGAGAGGGTTTAAATTCCATTAAGACTAGAAACAGGAGAGCGCAGAAACTGAAACTCCACAGCTCGATACTTGGCAGTGCTCTGGTGGCAAGGGCGAATCCCCAGGAGGAGAGTGGAATCCTGGGTTCTTCAGGCCACATGGGGAGAAGTGGTTTCCCTGCTGGGAGGACACCTGGTAGAGGCTGTGTGGGTACCCCAAAGGGAAGGCACCAGTGGACCCGGGAGAACAACCACATTCACTGGTGCTGGAACAAGGTCATTGAGGGTAGAGCCTGGTGCCAGATGTGTGTTGTGATTTTCCATAATTCCTGAAATGCTGCTTTTAACTATCTTGTGAACTTTTTCTGGGGTGGGCTGGCACCCAGCCACAGTCTCTGGGCATTGGCAGCAGCACAGACAAGCAAACATTCCTGGGTGCGGCCGGCATTGCTCAGTGAGACCCTTGGCAGAGGGACAGAACAGGTCAAAGCCGCAGTCCTTCAGAAGTAAGGGGTTGGGAAAAACAGCCACATCGGAAACAAAACTCAGGAGGGAGGTGTTGCCTGGGACTTGTTCACCGACCGTGTAAAAGCAGGGAGTGGACAGAAGCTGAAGACAAAGGAAGGGTACGCATTGCTGATCAGGGAGAACAGAGTTCTGATACTAGAGACTGGGTAGCTGGGTGATGCCATTTTCACTGCTCTCATGAATGTGCATACACACCTACAAGCGCCACAACAATCCACCACAGTAAGCTAAGCAGCGCCATCTAGTGGAGAGTGGAGCCATTACACTAGCCCTGTCCATCTGGGCCAACCTCACTCTTCAGGAACACAAATCTCTCCACCTGCTTAGTTTATGGACTATAAAGTGCTTCATAGTTTGACTTCTAGAGGAAAACGAAGTAATTTCAGTCATATTTCACTCCATTCACAGGTCCATCTATTCAATGTCTTTCTTTCTTCTTTCTCTTTTTTCTCTTTTTCATTTCTTTTTCTTGAATACAGAAAGAGAAAAAATTCAATTTTATTTTCAATTTATTAAAAAAATTTCTTTAATTTTGTTCTACTATATTTTTTACTTTTGTGTAAATTTTTTCAAATTCTATTTTACTTCCATCATTTCATCTTAGTCTACTTCAGTGTATTCATTTTTTCAAATTTTCAAATGATTTCCTTTTTTTTCTTTCCCCATTTTTCTCTAATCTATCAAGCCCCTTTCAACACCCAAACCAAACCACACCCAGGATATAGCATCATTTATTCGATTGTGTGTGTGTGTGTTTTAAGTTTTTAATTTTAATATTTTTTAATATTAATTTTTTTATTTTAATTTTTTACCCCATTAGTTCTTTTTCTCCCGTCAAAATGACAAAATGAAGGAATTAACCCCAAAAGAAAGAGCAGGAAGAAATGACAGTCAGGGACTTAACCAACACAGATACAAGCAAAATGTCTGAACCAGAATTTAGAATCATGATAATAAGAATACTAGCTGGAGTCAAAAATAGATTAGAATCCCTTTATGCAGAGATAAAAGAAGTAAAGTCTAATCAGGATGAAATAAAAAATGCTATAACTGAGCTGCAATCTCAAATGGATGCCATGGTGGCAAGGATGGATGAGGCAGAACAGAGAATCAGAATATAGAGGACAAACTTATGGAAAATAATGAAGCAGAACAAAAGAGGGAGATTAAAGCAAAAAAGCATGATTTAAGAATTAGAGAAATCAATGACTCATTAAAAAGGAACAACATCAGAATCATAGAGGGCCAAGAAGAGGAAGAGAGAGAAATAGGGTTAGAAGGGTTATGTGAGCAAACCATAGTGGAAAACTTTCCTAACCTGGGGAAAGACACAGACATCAAAATCCAGGAAGCACAGAAGACTCCCATTAGATTCAACAAAAACCGACCATCAACAAGGCATATCATAGTCAAATTAACAAAATATTCAGGCAAGGAGAGAATCATGAAAGCAGCAAGGGAAAAAAAGCCCTTAACCTGCAAGGGAAGACAGATCAGGTTTGCAGCAGACCTATCCACAGAAACTTGGCAGGCCAGAAGAGAGTGGCAGGATATATTCAGTGTGCTGAATCAGAAAAATATACAGCCAAGAATTCTTTATCCAGTAAGGCTGTCATTCAAAATAGAAGCAGAGATAAAAAGTTTCCCAGACAAACAAAAATTAAAGGAGTTTGTGACCAGTAAACCAGCCCTGCAAGTAATTTTAAAGGGGACTCTCTGAGGGGAGAAAAGATAACAACAACAACAACAACAACAACAACAACAACAACAAGTAAATAAAGACCAAAAGCAACAAAGACTAGAAAAGACCAGAGAACACTACCAGAAACTCCAACTCTACAAGCAACATAATGGCAATAAATTCATATCTTTCAGTATTCACTCTAAAGGTCAATGGACTCAATGCTCCAATCAAAAGACATAGGGTAACAGAATGGATAAGAAAACAAGATCCATCTATATGCTGTTTACAAGAGACCCACTTACTAAAGACACCTTCAGATTGAAAGTAAGGGGATGGAGAACGATCTATCATGCTAATGGTCAACAAAAGAAAGCCAGAGTAGCCATACTTATATCAGACAATCTAGACTTTAAAATAAAGACTGTATCAAGAGATGAAGAGGGGCATTATATAATAATTAAGGGGTCTATCCGCAAAGAAAACCTAACAGCTGTAAACATTTATGCGCCAAACATTTATGCACCAAACCCAAATATATAAATCAATTAATCACAAACGTAAAGAAACTCATTGATAGTAATACCATAATAGTAGGGGACTTCAACACCCCACTCACAGCAATGGACAGATAATGTAATCAATAAATCAACAAGGAAACAATGGCTTTGAATGACACTGGACCAGATGGACTTAACAGTTACATTCAGAACATTTCATTCTAAAGCAGCAGAATATACATGCTTCTCCATTGAACATGGAATGTTCTCAAGAATAGACCACACACTGGGAGACAAAACAGCCCTCAAGAAGTACAAAAAGTTTGAGATCATACTGTGCATATTTTCAGACCACAATGCTATGAAACTCGAAATCAACCACAAGAAAAAATTTGGAAAGGTAACAAATACTTGGAGACTAAAGAACATCCTACTAAACAATGGGCTAACCAAGAAGTTAAAGAGGAAATTAAAAAGTTCATGGAAGCCAATGAAAATGATAACACCACAACACAAAACCTCTGGGATGCAGGAAAGGTGGTGATAAGAGGAATGTGTATAGCAATCCAGGCCTTCCTAAAGAAGGAAGAAAGATCTCAGATACACAAACTAACCTTATGCCTTAAGGAGCTGGAAAAAGAACAGTAAACAAAACCCCAAACCAGCAGAAGACAGGAAATAATAAAGATTAGAGCAGAAATTAAAGCTACTGAAACCAAAAAAACAGTAGAACAGATCAATGAAACAAGAAGCTGGTTCTTGGAAGGAATTAAAATTGATAAACCACTAGCTAGTTTTATCAAAAGGAAAAGGAAAGGACCCAAATAAATAAAATCAGGAATGAAAGAGGAGAGATCATAACCAACACGGCAGAAATAAAAACAATAGTAAGAGAATATTATGAGCAATTATACACCAATAAAATGGGCAATCTGGAAGTGATGGACAAATTCCTAGAAACATACACTACCAAAACTAAAACAGGAAGAAACAGAAAATTTGAACAGACCCATAACCAGTAAAGAAATCGAATTAGTAATCAAAAATGCCAAAAAATAAGAGTCCAGGGCCAGATGGCTTTCCAGGGGAATTCTACCAAATATTTAAGGAAGAGTTAACACCTATTCTTTTGAAGCTGTTCCAAAAAATTTCCTTCATAAGCTTTCTATAGTTTTCAGCATACAGATCTTTTACATCTTTGTTAGGTTTACTCCTAGGTATTTTATGATTCTTGGTGCAACTGTGAATGGGATCAGTTTCTTTATTTGTCTTTCTGTTGCTTCATTATTAGTGTGTAAGACTGAAACTGATTTCTGTACATTAATTTTGTATCCTATGACTTTGCTGAATTCACGTATCAGTTCTAGCAGACTTTGGTGGAGTTTGTCAGGTTTTCCATGTATAATATCATGTCATCTGCAAAAAGTGAAAGCTTGACTTCATCTTTGCCAATTTTGATGCCTTTGATTTCTTTTTGTTGTCTGATTGCTGATGCTAGAACTTCCAACACCATGTTAAACAACAGCAGTGAGAGTAGGCATCCCTGTCATGTTCTTGATCTCAGGAGGAAAGCTCTCAGTTTTTCCCCATTGAGGATGATGGTAGCTGTGGACTTTTCATAAATGGCTTTTATGGTGTTTAAGTATGTTCCTTCTATCCCAACTTTCTCGAGGGTTTTTATTAAGCAAGGATGCTGAATTTTGTCAAATGCTTTTTCTGCATCGATTGACAGGATCATATGGTTCTTATCTTTTCTTTTATTAATGTGGTGTATCACATTGATTTGTGAATATTGAACCAGCTCTGTAGCCCAGGAATGAATCCCTGGTGAATAATTCTTTTTATATGCTGTTGAATTCAATTTGCTAGTATCTTATTGAGAATTTTTGCGTCCATACTCATCAGGATATTGGCCTGTAGTTCTCTTTTTTTACTGGGTCTCTGTCTGGTTTAGGAATCAAAGTAATTCTGGCTTCATAGAATGAGTCTGGAAGTTTTCCTTCCCTTTCTATTTTTTGGAACAGCTTGAGAAGGATAGGTATTATCTCTGCTTTAAATGTCTGGTAGAATTCCCCAGGAATCCATCTGGTCCTGGACTCTTATTTTTTGGGAGATTTTTGATAACTGATTCAATTTCTTCACTGGTTATGGGTCTGTTCAAATTTCTATTTCCTCCTGATTGAGTTTTGGAAGTGTGTGGGTGCTTAGGATTTGTCCATTTCTTCCAGGTTGTCCAGTTTGTTGGCATATAATTTTTCATAGTATTCCCTGATAATTGCTTATATTTCTGAGGGATTGGTTGTAATAATTCCATTTTCATTCACGATTTTTATCAATTTGGGTCCTCTCTCTTTTCTTTTTGAGAAGCCTGGCTAGAGGTTTGTCAGTTTTGTTTATTTTTTCAAAAAACCAACTCTTTCATTGATCTGCTCTACTATTTTTTTTTTTTTTAGATTCTATATTGTTTATTTCTGCTCTGATCTTTATTATTTATCTTATTCTGCTGGGTTTGGGGTGTCTTTGCTGTTGTGCTTCTGTTTCCTTTAGGTGTGCTGTTAGATTTTGTATTTGGAATTTTTCTTGTTTCTGGAGATAGGCCTGGATTGCAATGTATTTTCCTCTCAAGACTGCCTTCACTGCATCCCAAAGCATTTGGATTGTTGTATTTTCATTTTCATTTGTTTCCATATATTTTTTAATTTCTTCTCTAATTGCCTGGTTGACCCATTCATTCTTTAGTAGGGTGTTCTTTAACCTCCATGCCTTTGGAGGTTTTCCAGACTTTCCTGTGGTTGATTTCAAGCTTCATAGCATTGTGGTCTGAAAGTGTGCATGGTATGATCTCAATTCTTTTATACTTATGAAGGGCTGTTTTGTGACCCACTATGTGATCTATCTTGGAGAAGGTTCCATGTGCACTTGAGAAGAAAGTATATTCTGTTGGTTTAGGATGCAGAGTTCTAAATATATCTGTCAAGCCAACCTGATCCAATGTATCATTCAGGGCCCTTGTTTCTTTATTGGTCCTGTGTCTAGATTATCTATCCATTGTTGTAAGTGGAGTATTAAAGTCCCCTGCAATTACCACATTCTTATCAATAAGGTTGCTTATGTTTGTGATTGTTTTATATATTTGGGGGCTCCTGTATTCAGCGCATAGACATTGATAATTGTTAGCTCTTCCTGATGGATAGACTCTGTAATTATTATATAATGCCCTTCTTCATCTCATATTACAGCTTTTAATTTCAAGTCTAGTTTGTTTGATATAAGTATGGCTACTCCAGCTTTCTTGTGACTTCCAGTAGCATGATAGATAGTTCTCCAACCCCTCACTTCAATCTGAAGGTGTCCTAAGGTCTAAAATGAGTCTCTTGTAGACAGCAAATAGATGGGTCTTGTTTTTTTATCCATTCTGATACGCTATGTCTTTAGGTTGGAGCATTTAGTCCATTTACATTCAGTGTTATTATCGAAAGATATGGGTTTAGAGTCATTGTGATGGCTGTAGGTTTTATGCTTGTAGTGGTGTCTCTGTTACTCCGTGGTCCTTGCAACATTTCACTCACACAATACCTCTTAGGATCTCTTGTAGGGCTGGTTTAGTGGTGATGAATCCCTTCAGTTTTTGTTTGTTTGGGAAAACCTGCATCTCTCCTTCCATTCTGAATGACAGGCTTGCTGGATAAAGGATTCTTGGCTGCATATTTTTTCTGTTCATCACATTAAAGATTTCCTGCCATTCTTTCTGGCTGCCAACTTTCAGTAGATAGGTCCTTGACTACTCTTACGGGTCTACCTCTGTAAATTAGAGCATGTTTATCCCTAGCTGCTTTTAGAATTCTCTCTTTATCCTTGTATTTTGCCAGTTTCACTATGTTATGTCATGCAGAAGATCGATTCAAGTTATGTCTGAAGGACATAACTATGTCCAAACAGACATTGGATCAATGTCTGTTTCCTCTCCCAGATCAGGGAAATTCTCAGCTATAATTTGTTCAAGTACACCTTCAGCCCCTTTCTCTCTGTTCTTCTTCTGGAATTCCTATGATATGGTTATTGTTCCATTTGATTGCATCACTTAGTTCTCTAATTCTCCCCTCATATACCTGGATTTTTTTTTATCTCTCTTTTTCCCAGCTTCCTCTTTTTCTATAATTTTATCTTCCAATTCACCTATTCTCTCCTCTGCCTCTTCAATTCATGCTATGGCCTTCTCCATTTTATTTTGCACCTCTTTTATAGCATTTTTTAATTCATCATGACTATTTTTTAGTCCCTTGATCTCTGTAGCAATAGATTCTCTGGTGTCCTCTATGCTTTTTTCAAGCCCAGTGATTTATGACTATTAATCTAAATTCTTGTTCCGTTATATTGCTTAAATTGTTTTTGGTCAATTTGTTAGCTGTCGCTACTTCCTGGAGTTTCTTTTGAGGAGAATTAATCCATTTCATCATTTTGCCTAGTTTTCTGTCCCTTATGCATTTTAAAAGCTTGTGTGCTCTGCACCTGTGAGCATTGCTATATTAAAGGAGGGTCATACACTGTCCAGAGCCTGGTCCTTCAGGAAGTGTTTTTTCAGGCATTGTTACTTGCTCTCTGATGTTGTGAATTTGGTTATTACCCTACTCGTAGTAATATTTTGTACCCTCCACAAGGTGTGCTTTGACTTGTTCCTTGGAGTAGCCCTGTAAAGGAAAACAGATAGACAAACAGGAGACAAAAACACACAAACAAATAACACAAATAAACAGAAACAAAAACCTAAAGATTAAAAACAAAAATCCCCAAAACACCGACTACAAGTAAAGAAGAGGGTGGAGGCAGTGCTGATGTAAGAGCATATACAAAGAGGGAAATAACAGGAGAGGGGCTGGGGGGTTGGGGGGGGATAAATGTTGATTAGGCAGAGAGATTAAAAGGCTTAATCCAGAGAAATAGAAAGGAAAATAAAGAAGGAGGCGGGGAAAATGAAACGAAGATAAAATTACTCAGACAGAGAAACTATATGGCTTGATTATCCCAGAGAGAGAGAAAGGAGTGTAAAGAAGGAGGTGTAGAACATGTATCAAGACAATGGATTAAATATGCCTGTTTAGACAAACCAATAACCAGAGTATCCTGCCTAGAGGAGGGAAGAGATAAGGAGGAGAAATGGGGTGGGGGGAGAATATATCTATGTATCCAGAATGGGCTTAGTGTTAATCCAGGCAATGCTGCATAGCTTGTCGGGAACAGCTGTTTGCAGGGTCTGTGCTGCTCAGGTGGATGTGCAGTTACCCAGTGCAAGGGGGTGTGGTTTGGTGTATTCTAAACCCACCTCCACTATGGGGCCTGGGAGTGATCCCTGAGGCCCCGCCTTGGTGGTGGTGGGAGGGGGGGAATGGTGATCTTCCAGTCTCTACTCCATGGAGCCGGAGCCAGTGGACTCCATTTGAGTCATCCTCACTGTGCCGTGGGTGCAGACAGGGTGGTACTTCTCGCTCCACCAACTCCCCTGACCCTGCGCTTGGCTAGGATTCAAAGTCTCACTCCATGCGCTCTGGTGCTGGGGAAGTGCCTCTCAGTGCGGCGATATGTGGTCCCAGCTGGCTTTGTCTGTGCCGCCACACTTCAGGGAGGACTGACTTCTCCTATTGCAGACTGAGAGCTACTTCCCTCACCGCAAGCCCCCGGGGACATGGACGCAGGCAGGCTTTGTCCTTTCCCACAGCCCTCCAGAGAAACAGCCGCTTTATCCCCCTGCAGACTGAGACCTCGGCCGGGCCACTGCAATCTGGGGTGGCGGATGCAGGCAGGTTCTGTGCTGTCATGCAGCCCTCCAGGGAGGGAGCCACTTTCTCCAGCTGCAGACTAGGCCTCTGGCTTACCACCGCACCCAGGGCTGGCTCCCCTCCACCCCAGGTGCACGAACAGGGAGCCGGCCCCTGTCCGAAGAAAGCCCCACAGTTAGAGATCCCTCTCAGGCTCAGTCCAAGGTCTTTCTCATGTTTAGCTAAGGTCCTGCACTTCCCTAGCTGCTCTTTCTCTTCCCTTTGTCTCTCTGCAGAAGGGGGTCCCTCCCCTCCTTGCCCACGTGGGCTTTTTTTTTTTATCTCCCCCAGTTCGCAGTTACCTACCTATCTATTTTCCAGATTTCCAATTTTTTTCCTAGTAGATTCAGTCTCTTTTCGTCCCAGGCTCTGGAGTTCAAAGTCCTTTGGCTTCTACACTTCTTTGTTTGAGAGACGTGTGACATATGGATCTCCCTGCTTCTCTGCCATGTTGCTAAAAATAACTTTTCCAATGCTTTTGAATAGACACTGAGGCCTAATTCCCACAATCTGATTATCACATAGAAGCACATTCTTCACATGTCACAGCCAGTGTTGCCCCTCTCTACTAATATGATGGACACCAAAAGCCAAATTTCCCCTCTATTTCCTTTAAAAAAATTTTTGTACGTTTCTTTATTTTTGAGAGAGTGAGACAGAGCACAAGTGGGGGAGGGGCAGAGAAGGAAGGAGACACAGAATCCAAAGGAGGCTCCAGGCTCAGAGCAAGCATTCAGCACAGAGCCTGATGTGGGGCTCCAACCCACAAACTGCGAGATCATGACCTGAGCCTAAGTTGGTCACCCAACCGACTGAGCCACCCAGGCACCACCCCACTCTATTTCTTAAGGGAGAATGTGGGCTTCTTGCTCACAGGGCTCCAAAGGACATCCAAATGTTCTTGTGATTCCTAACCAAGACATATTATGAATTCATCGTGCTGGTCAGGCTCTTCTGAACGTGAAAAACTCTGGCCCTCAGTGCATCCACTTTCATGATGTTGCTTTCTCATCCATTAAGTTTTGTCTTCCGGTCCATAAAAACTCAGTCTTTCAGACTACTATATCCAGCTGCAGATGTCCAATCGGTCCAGCCCTTGTGACTTTGGGACTGGTGGAGCCAAAGTGTCCCTGGCCCTTTGGTTTCAGGACTACATAGACATCCAGAGCATAAGGGCTTTGGAAGGGGTCAGGTCGATAGCTGCTTGTGTGGAGACTGGGCCAGACATATTGGCAGGAAGCTAGCTTCTTTGGTGGTCCTAGGGGAAATGAAGATAAACATCTCCATTCCACATGATTGCATTCACATTTGATGGAAATATTGAATGCCTTTTCGTTCTGGCTGCAGTCATATCCTGTCCCTTTGTTTCTGTCTTTCTGACTGCGTCTTCATTCACTCTTAGGAGACTTGCAGCTGGAATTTACTAAGAAAGCACTCAGGGACAGGCGTCGGCTTCCCACTCAGTCCCATGCTCACTACCAGCCATAAGCATCAGATATCGCAAAGGAGAATAGCCCTCCTATCCCAGAGTTTGGTGCTTGGCTGTTTGTAGCCAGGGGCAGGGGGGAGGGGAGCCAGCTCACCTCCTTGATCTGCCTGATTGAGATGCCTTCCTTCTGGAAAGCAGACATTTCACTCAGGAGCAGTAGGCTCCAGAAGCTGGTCAGCACAGAAAAAGCTTTGTTCTGAAGAGGCACCAATGCCCCTCCCCACACACTGGAGGCACAGCTCTGGGAACCTCCAAGCTACAACAGTGTCACTGTTCCCTCCATTCAATGATGGGAAAAGCAACAAGAGCAAACCAAGTCCCAGGGTAGTATATGTCCTTAAGAAGACAGAAAGCAGTCCGGTTGCTGACAGAGCTCCCAGAAGGAGACTCTAGAGGTCACTTTTGCCTAAGCCCTTTGTTGTCTCTTCTTCTCACAGCCAGCCAGGTTAACAGAAGCTGGTACTGGGCACTCCCTTCTCCATAGAGTTCCCCTTCCAAGCTCTGAAGATCTCTGGCCCTCCTTATCCACCTTGACACATGTTTGCTGTCTTGTGGAAACAAGGCTCTTCCCGTAATCCATTCAGAATCAGTGTTTCAAGAATCTATCCTCTGTTTTCCACCTGGGAGTCTGATCCAGTCCTTGTGACTGTGGGAGAGATATTGCCACAAGGCAATATCGTAGTGTCTTTCCTTTGTTCCCCCATGCCAATTTGAATGCACAGCTTTGGCTCTCCTTATTGTCATTCCTCTCCAATTGCTGCTTTTCTAACTTGGTCTCAGTTCACATACAGAGACCCTGTGTCTGTCTCCTACACCAACCAAGGTCCCTACAGTGCAGGTGAGTTTCCAAGCCCTTCCTGAGGCAATGAGGGGCTCGCAGGGTCTGATATCCCAGAGGACACCAAGCCCCCCTGTCCCTGAACCCTTGGTGCTTGGCAGGCAACACTATCATGGGAATGGGTAGTCACATGGACCCTGCCCCTAATGGATGGAGCTACCCTCATTTGGAAGAACAGACCGTCTGTTCGTGGCCAGCATGCTCCATGACATGATCAACACACAAAAAGCCTTTTGAATATATACTTCACCAAGCTCTCATTCCCACCTCTTGATCATCACATGGAAACAACTTCTTCATACCTCAGAATCTCTGCTGCCCCTCTCCATGGATACGATGTGCAGAAGCACACCAGAAGACAAAGTTCCTGTCTATTTCTTAAGCAAGAATGTGGGCCTCTTCCTCACAGGGCTCCAACGAGCATCCTTTGGAGCACTCTTGTAGTGAAAGCCCACAAAAGGTCCCTGTGATTCCTGAGCAAGCCAGCTTGTGAATATATTGTACTAGTCTAAGTCTTCTAAACATGAAGAACTCTGGCCCTCGTTGCATCCAGTTTCATGACATTGCTGTATCATCTATTACAGTTCATCTTGTCCATACAAATTTAGTCTTTGTGAGTACTATCTCCAGTCTGCAGATGCCCAAAGGGGAAAGTTCTTATGAGAGTGAGAAAGGTGGAGACAAAGGAGACCAGCCTCTTTGGTTTCAGAACTGCATGGGCATCCAGAGCCCTAGGGCTTCAGAAGGAGTCCAGCTGAGAGCTATATTTGGGGAGGCTGGGCCAGATGTATTACCTGGGCTTCCTTGCTGTGCCTAGGGGAAATAAAGATAAACTTCTCCATTCCACACTGGTTGCATTCCCATAGGGTGGAATTATTGAACACCCTTTGGTCCTGGCTGAGGCCATTCCCCTGTTCCTGACTGCCTCTTCATGCACCCTTAGGAGCCATAGAGCTGGCACTCACTCAGTAGGCATCCAGTGATGGGTGTCGGGTTCCAACTGGGTGCCCTGATCGGTACCAGCCATGAGTATCTGATATTCCAAAGGAGAATAAGCCTCCTACTCCTCACCTTGGTGCTTGGCTGTTGGAATCAAGGGGAATGGGGGAGAGGAGCAGGCTCACCTCGTTGTTCTGCCTGATTGAGGTGTTTTCTTTCTGAATAGCAGACAGTTCACACTGGAGCAGTAAGCTCCAGAAGCTGGTCAGCACACAAAAGCCCTATACACGAAGAGGGCACCAATGCCCCTTTCCACACTTTAGAGCCATAGCTGGAAAAGCTCCCAGCTGGAGTGCTGTCATTGCCCACTCCATTTCATGATGGGAAAAGCAAGCAAAGCAAAGTCCCAGGGCTCTCTAGCTCCTTCTGAAGGAAGGAGGCAAGCCTGTAGCTGACAGGGCTCCCAGATGAGACACTAGAGGGAGCCATTGTCAAGCCCTCTGGTGTTTCTTCTGAGAGCCAGATTGCCAGGAGCAGGTCCTGGGCACTCCCTTCCCCAAAGACTTCCCCATCGAAGTTCTGCAGAACTCCAGCTCTCCTTATTCACCTTAGCACATCTTCGTTCTCTTGTAGAAACAATTTTCTTCCCACAATCCATCACAGTCAGCGTCTCAGAGTTCTATTCTCTGACTTCCACCTGGAAGTCTGGTTCAGTCCTTGTGACTGGGGTGAGGTTTTGCCACAAGGCTCCTTCTTCATTAGTTCACTGGGTTCAAAATATGTGGCCATTTAGAGGCCCAGGGCATTTTAAGGGACTCAGCAGTGGATGTTTGATGTGAAGGCTGGGCAAGACATTTGGGAGCTGGCCTCCTTCTGGGCCAAGGGAAATTGAAGCAAGACATCTTTCCAAGTGGATCCCCATTCCCACTGGAATTGCCAAGCTTTGGCCTACCTGGTGCCCATTTCCTTCCCCTTGCTGAATTTCTGACAATTTATTCTTTTTTGTCCCTTAGGAGCCATGGAGCCATCAATCACTCAGTTTGCACCCCTGGGTACTGCAAACTCTACTCTGCCCCTGTGCTCAGTGAGAGCTATCAAGCTCTGCTCTACCTAAGGAAAGAAGGCCTTGAGTCCCTAGGTGCTTGGACTGCTGTGCTATGGATGGTGAAGGGGAGCCAGCTTGCTTCTCTGACCTGGATGATTGACGTGCCTCCATTCTGAGAAGCAGACAGTTTGCACATGGGCAGTATGAAGGAGGAGGCAGTGATCATTGGAAGAGTCCTTGCCAGGAATGAGGGAAGCAAGTCCTTGTTGAAGATTCCTGAGCAAGAGCCCTCAGAACACAATAGCTACAGCTCAAGCACCGTGGCCTCCCTCAACTGATGGGAAAAGTGGTGGGGATAACCAAGCCAGAAATCCCTGGCTCCTGAAGAAAGAATGCAAGTACTTGCTGACAGGGCTCCATGGTGTAGTTCCTCAGAGGGCCCTTTTGGCCTAAGCCCACAGGGCTTCCTTATTCTGGATACAACCTGGTTGATAGGAGACTGCGTTGGGTACTTCATTCTCACCTTTCTTCAAATCTCATGTGTGATGAAGAACACTGGCAGTGTGTGTCTCCATTACCAACCCTTAGCCCTTTTGATATAAGGCAGTTTGTATGGAAACTATTCTGAGATAGTGTCTCAAAGTCCTCTCATCTCTCAGCTTGGGTGTTTGGTGGTGTTTTTATGATGCTGCTAGAGATGTTGCATTGGGCCCTTCCTAATTTGGTTTCAGAATCATGTGGCCCTCCCCAGACCAGGGTTTGTGCAGGTACACAAGGAGAATGCTTGCAGGTAGGCTAAGCCAGAAGTTGGGGTTTGATCACACCTCCTGTGTGCGACATGGGGAGGTAAAGTTGTCGGTCTCTCTCCTTGGTGTTCCCCATCCAGTCTGAGTACACAACTTTGACTCACCCCATTGCCATTCCTCTCCCATTTCTGCTTTCCCAACTCAATCTCAGTTCACACACGGAGACCGTGTGTCTGTGTCCTACAACAACCAAGGTCCCTGGTATGGAGGTGAGTTTCCACGGCTTTCCTGAGCCAATGCAGTGCTCCCAGAGTCTGATATCCCAGAGGACAGCTAGCCCCCTGTCCTTGAGGACTTGGCACTGGGCCGGCTACAGTAGCTACATGGACTCCCCCACCCTAATGGATGCAGCTACTCTCATTCATCAAAACAGATGGTCTTTGCATGTTCAGCATGCTCCACGAACTGATCAGTGCACACAAAGCCTTTTGAATACACACTGCACCAAGGCCTCGTTCCCACCTCTTAATCGTCACATGGAAGCACCTTCTTCATAACTCTGAAACTCTGTTGCCCCTTGTGACGGATACAATGGGCAAAGCACACCAGAAGCCAAAGATCCCCTCTGTTTCTTAAGGGAGAAGGCGGGCCTTTTGTTCACAGGCCTCCAATGAGCATCCTTTGAAGCAGTCTTGTAGCGAATGCCCACAAAAGGCTCTTGTGAGTCCTGAGCAAGCCAGCTTCTGAATAATTGTGCCAGTCAGGTTCTTCCAAACATGAAGAACTCTGGCCCTCATTGTTTCCAGTTTCATGACATTGCTTTATCATCCATCAGGGTTCGCCTTGGGGTCCATACAAATTCAGTCTTTCAGAGTACTATCTCCAGCTTGCAGATGTCCCATAGGTACCAGCCCTTATGACTGTGGGACAGGTGGCACCGAAGGAGCCCAGGCCTTTTGGTTTTAGGACTACATGGACATCCAGAGCCCTGGGCATCAGAAGGGGTCCAGCCAAGGACTGTTTGTGGGGAGGACTGTTTGTGTGGAGGATGGGTCAGATGTATTAGAGGGAGCTGGCCTCCTTGCTGGGCCTAGGGGAAGTGAAGATAAGCATGTCCATTCCACACTGATCGCTTTCCCATTGAATGGAAATATCGAATGCCCTTTGGTCCTGGATGAAGCCATTCCTATGTTTCTGACTGCCTCTTCATTCAACCTTAGGAGCCATGGAGCTGACACTAACTCAGCAGGTACCCAGGGATGGGTGTTGGCTTCCCACTGGGTCCCATGCTCAGTAACAACTATGAGCTTAGGATATCCCAAAGCAGAATAGCCCACCTACACCTGAACTTGGCGCTTGGCCATTTGTTGCAAGGGGTCGGGGGTTGGGGGAGTGCAGCCAGATTGCCTCCTTGGTCTGCCTGATTGAGGTGTTTTCCTTCTGAATAGCAGACACATCCACAAAGGAGCTGTAGGCTCCAAAAGCTGGTAAGCACATAAAGAGCCCTCACAGGAAGAGGGCACCAATGCCCCTCTTCACACTTTGGGGCCACAGATGCGGGAATCTCCCAGGTACAGCATTTTCACTGCCTATTCCATCCAATGATAGGAAAAGCAAGAAAAGCAGACCAGGTCCCAGGTCTCTCTAGGTCCTTCTGACGGAAGAAGGCAGGCCTGTAGCTGACAGCGCTCCCAGATAGAGACACTAGAGGGCACCTTTGCCTAAGCCCTCTGGTGTTTCTTCTTAGGACCAGATTTCCAGGAGCTGGTGCTGGGCACTCCCTTCTCCATAGAATTACCCATCTAAGGTCTGCAGAACTCTGGCCCTCTTATCCACCTTGACACATCTTTGCTGTCTTGTAGAAACAAGGTTCTTCTCATGGTTACTTCTGAGTCAGTGTCTCAAGAGTCCTATCCTCTGCCTTCTTCCTCGGATTGTGGTCCGGTACTTGTGACTGGGGGAGAGGTTTTGCCACAGGGCTCCATCTTCATTAATTCACTGCGTTTCAAAAGTATGTGGTCATTCAGAGGCCCAAGGCATTTGAAGTGGACCTGCAGAGAATGTTTTGTGTGTAGACTGGGCCAGAGATTTGGGAGGGAGCTGGCTTCCTTTTGGGTCAAGGGCAAATGAAGCAAAACCTCTTCTGAAATGTCGAGGTTGGACCTATCTGGCACCCAGTTCCTCCCCCTTGCTGTATTTCTGACAATTTATTATTTTTCACCTGTTCTGGCCATGGGGCCATCACTCACTCAGCTGGCATCCCTGGGTTGGCTGCAAACTATCACTCTGCTCCTGTGCTCAGAGAGAGCTATCAGCCTCTGCTCTACCAAAGAAAAGAACGTCTTTAGTCCCTAGGTGCTTGGTGCTTGGCTTGTGCTATGGTAGGTGAAGGGGAGCCAGCTTGCCCCACTGACCTGATGATTGACTTGCCTCTGTTCTGAGAAGCAAATGGTTTACACATGGATGGTATAAATGAGGAGGAGGGAGTCAGCACTGGAAGAGCCCTTGCCAGAAATTAGGGAACCAAGTCCTTGTTGCATATTCCTGAGCAAGAGCCCTCAGAACCCTATAGCTACAGCTCAAGCATGCTACCTCCCTCAAATGATGGGAAACGTGGCAGTGATACAACAATCCAGAAATCACTGGATCCCAAAGCAGGAATGCAGACTTCTTGCTGACAGGTATCTCAGGTGTAGTAGTTCAGGGGGCTCCCGTGGCTAAACCCACAGGTCTTTCTTATTCCGGATACAACCCAGTTGACAGGAGACTATGCTGGGTACTTCATTCTCAACATTCTCCAAATCTCATGCGTGATGAACAACTCTGGCAGTGTCTCCACTGTCACCCCTTAGCCCTTTGATGAAAGAGGGTTTGCATGGAGACTATTCCAAACAGAGTCTTAGAGTAATATCCTCTTCTTTCAGTTTGTGGGGTTCATGGTGTCCTTGTGATGGTAACAGAGGTATTCCATTGGGTCCTTCTTAATTTGGTTTCAGAATGATATGGCCTTCCCCAAACCTAAGGTGTGTGAAGGCGCCTAGGGAGAATGCTTGTGGGTAGGGTAAGCCAGAGGTTAGTAGTGGATCCCACCCCCTTTGTGGGACAAAAGGAAGGAAAAGTAGAGGTCTCTTTCCTCAATTTCCCTCGTGCCCATTTGAATGGATAGCTTTGACTCACCTTGTAGTCATCCCTGTCCATTGCTGATTTTCTAATTTGGTCTCACTTCACACACTGGGACCAAGTGACTCTCCCATACACAACTGAGTTACAAGGATTGTAAGTGAATTTCCAGTCAGTTCCAGAGCCAGTGGAGGGTTCTGAGTGTCTGATGTCCCAGAGGACAATTGATTCTCATGTCCCTGAGCTTTTGTTGTTTAGTAGTCTTCTATAGTATAGTAAACAATTTCCTTTCTTTGGAAACAAGAGTCTCCCTGGAATTGTTTCAGAGCCATTGTCTCAGAGTCATGTACTTTCCTTTTACGCTGGGAGTCTGGTGCAATGCTGGTGAGTGTGCAATAGGTTTGGCCACAGGCATCCTGTGGTTGGGTTTCAGAATTTGTGGACACCATCAGGCCTAGAGAATCTGGAGGTGCCCAGTGGAACATGCTTGTGGGTAGGCTAAGCCAGAAGCTTTAGCAATCAAGTTGGCCTCCTGTCTGGATCCAGAGCTGATGAAGAAAAATATCTTTTTCGTCGGTGGATGCCAGCCCTTTGGAGATGTAGAACTTGGCACTGTTGTACTAATGCACATCCCAAGGCTGCTTTCCTAGCTAGGTCTCCGTTCATGTTCCGGGAGCCATGGCTGTACGAATGGTGCCACTTTCTCAGTGAGTTCCTGAGGAAATTGAAGGTATATGGGTCCATTATCCCAGAGGAAACCTGGCCCTTCTCTCCCTGAGCACATGGTGTTGCTTAGCTGGATAGTGTATGCATGAGCATGGGTATCCAGTTGGCCTCCCTCCCCTCACTAATAGAGATCCCTTCATTTTGAAGAACAGCAGCTTTTCATGTGGGCAGGATGGTCCAGGATCTGCTCAGCACAGAAAGCACCTTTGTATGGAATCCTGCAACAAGACATGCTTCCAAACACTTCCATCGCTGGACAGCACAGCCCTCCTACAGCTGTATCACTGCTACCACTATGCACGGATGGCAAGGGCAGGACACATACCAGAGGGAAGAGCCAATCTTCCCTCTGATCCTGAAGGAAGAATCTGGGCAGTCTTCTTGCTGATGATGCCTGCAGGTGAAACTTGTGGATGCCACCATTTGCCAAAGCCCACAGGTGTTTCTCCATCCTGAGTCAGTCAGCAAGCTGGGGAAGATGGTGTCAGTCACATCACTTCATTATCCCTGATACAGAACTCTGGCCCTCCCTCTATCCATTGTCACCTCTTTGCACTATTTTAATTCTTAGTGTCATATCCTGGGCCCTGACCTGGGATTCTGGTCCCGTCATTGTGACTGTGGCAGATGTTTGGCCTAAGGGCCCCTGGCTCTTCAGCAGCATCCTTTTCCCTGGGTGATGGTTCATCTCTGCATGAGTCTCACAGAACTCCGATTTCTGGCCAAGCAGGCCTGTGGTTTTGGATTTATTTGGCTAGGAAGATCCTCAGAGCCTCTCGGGGTTGAAGCATCTTGAAAAGACAAGAATACCTATAAAATGGGATTTGATTACACTATTTGAATGAAGCTCAGGGCAAGAAGTACTTATTTCAAACCCATGCAACCCCAGTGATATATGAGTACACAAGGCAAGCCTGCTCTAGTACCACCCTCTGCATTTCTTCCAGGCATATTGCACACTGGCCAGCGTCTTGACTCAGATCACCCTCCATATAGGTTATCCCTGGCTTTCTTCACCACATCATAACATGCTTATCCATTTCATATGAGGGCACCCACTGGGTGGTGCCATGCTCCCAGTAACGATACCCGTGGTCCCATCTATGTCCCAGATGGAAGGTCAATCCAAGACGAAGTACAGTGTTGTCATTAGTAGTGGTTGCGCTGCCTTGCTTGGGGTGCACCTCCAACATGCACTGGCTGGTGTGAAAATATATCCCTGGGCACGGGTCGAGTGAGTGACAGCTCTTTGGGTCCTAAGTCTAAACAGAGAAATAGATAAAGAGCCATGGGAATGGAGTGTCCATAAGGAGGGCCAAAGTTCCAAATATCCAATCGGAATGGGAACAATTTAGAAAGGGGCTGTGTCACTTCATGTCCCCTCAGCAAAGAAAGGGGTCTTGCTCCCTTCCCAGTCCTCTGGCCCAGCCTGCATGAAAATGACCTAACCTGGGCCCTTCCAATGCCCTAGGCCTCTGAATGCCTGCATGGTTATGACATCAACTTACCAGGGTCCTGTGGCCAAACCTATCACACAGTCACACAGGTGAAATGAGGGTGTCCAGCTGAACACCAATGATATTCCTCTGAGAGACTACATGGAATGGACCTCAGAGAGGACTGAGTGTGAAAATAGAGCAAAAGGGTGAATATGGATCCATGGATGGCCAGAGTTCCTCACTAGGAATGAGAATGGGATCATGTAGAGAATGAAGTGACCAATGCCATCTTCTGGCAAGCTGGCTCTCTCAGAAATAAGCAGGACATGTGGACTTTGGTGAAGGGAGCCCTTTACGGGCTACACCCGGGAGCCCTGCCTGCAAAGGGTCTGCATTCTTCCTTAAGAAAAAGAGGGAAAGCCCTGGGTTTGGGTCAGTTTCTTGCCATTTCCCATTAGAGGACAGGTGGAAGTGGTAAAGCGGTGGCGGTTTGGAGCTCCTAGCAGATGGTCAAGTGGTGAGAAGCTGGCCTGGGTCCAATATTCACTTCAAAGTCCCTTCGAGCACTATCCAGGGCCTGGAGCAGAGTGGACATGCATGAACCATCTACTCTGCAGGATGAAGGCACCTCTGTCAGCCAGGGGAGGGATGCCAGCAGGCTACACATCCCTGCAATGACTCTAGCACCACACCCCCAGAGACAGAGGGTCCTTCTTTCCTTTGGGATACCAGACACTGAGAGCTGTCAGCTGGCTCAAGAACTGACTGGGAACTCCACACCAATGTTGGGACCTGGGCTGTATACCTGACACAGACCCATGGATCCTAGAAAGTTCAAGTGTAAACAGGGTACATTCTTCTGAGACTCTTGCTGTGAATGGCTCCCAGGTAGAATCTAGTTTGAAAAAAAGAGCAATACAATGCCAATAAGCAGCCCGAGGACCAGAATTCCTCATTACAGAATAGAATGGGCTAAAGTGAGATTTCAGTGCCTACTCCTATCTCCTGGCAGGCTGTGTGGGGAATAAGATACAGGTGGGGGCTGTTGTCCAAGGAAATCTCCATTGGCTCCATCTGAGAGGGCAATTCTGCAGGAGGCCTGTGTTCTTCCTTCAGAAACAGAGGGAAACCTGGGTTTGGTGGGTTTTCCTGTCCTTCCCATCAGGAAATAGATGCGCCATTGATGCAGAGGCAAGGGGTTCCTGCTCCCAGCTGGTTGTCAGGGGTTGTCAAGGAACCTGGACCTGATGCAGTAGTTCTTAAAGAGCCCTTTCTGTGCTGACCAGGTCCCAAAGCATAATGTGCCTATAGGAACCATCTGTGAGACAGAGTGAAGGGAGGTTGACCCTTCACTGCACTTACCAGAGCTGCCAAGCACCAAGCACTCAGGGACAAGAAGGCCATCCTTCTTTTGATTTGAAATTACTGTTTGCTCTCACATAGCACAGGACCAGACTGAGAGTTTAGCACATTTCTTTGGGCTCTGCGTGTGTGAAGTGAGGGAAAGCCCAGTCATCCCTGAATGTGTCCCAAGACTTAGAAAATAGCAAATCGGTGGGAATGGCTACACAGGAGGTCAGGATCTACATTACAGATGGGACTGAGGTAATGCTGGGCATGTATATGTACTTTATTTCATTTCTCCTTGCTGCATCTGTAAGGCCAGCTCCTCCACAATCCTCTGGGACCTCCTACACACATCCACCCATACCCAAGGCCTTCATATGCCCTAGACCTCTCACTGTGAACAGAGTTTCTCATGGGAAGTTACAAGAGGTCCTGTTGTCAATCTATGCCAGAGTCACCAGGACACAGCCAGAGTCCCCTATTTAAATTAGAGTATGTTGCTCTGAGACACTGATTCTGAATGGACTCCAGCATGATCCTAGTTTGAAAAAAAGAGGAAAAGGAAGGAAATGAGTTGCCAGAGGGTCAAAGTGCTTCATTCCAAAGGAGAGCAGAATGAAGCCGACAAGGATGTGCATAGCACAATCTTTGGAGAAGCTGTTGTCTCTAGTAAGAAACACCTGTGGGCAGGGGCAAAGGGAAACATCCATTGCCTACACCTGGGTGTTTGGCAAAAGGCTTGAACTTTTCCATCAGAAAGAGAAAGATGGATCCTGACCTTGGCTCCTTTGTATGCCCTAAACCTCAGGGAACTAATTCCTGGTAACAGTGCTCCTGAGGGTGCTTTAGGTTTTTTAACCAAGTCATGATGCAGTATTCTTTTTAAGGCTTTTTTGGGCTGAATTTCCTGCAATCTAGTATACATTCCCCGTCCATCTGCCTTAGAGAATGAAGACAATTCAATCAGGCAGGGGAGGGAGGCCAGCTGGCTACCAATCACAAAGATTGGGCCAGTCAAGCAACAGGCTCTCATGGGCAGGAGAGTCATTCTTCTTCGGGATAAAGGCACTGATTGCTCTCACATAGCACAGGACCAGAATGGTATTTCATCACAAATTCTGTATGTTGGGTATGTGGCTGACAAACCAATTCTACCTGGTTGTGATCCATGACCTAGTTATTAAAACAGAAAGTAGATGGAAAGGTCTATAAGGAGAGCCAAGCTTCTACATTAGAGGTGATTAGGGTAAAGACGGGAATGAAATGTCTAACATAGTTTCTCCTTCGACCAGAAGTAAGGCCACTCTCTCCCAAACCCTCACATTGTCTGTACATGGAAACTCTGCTGGGCACCTTCAAGGGCCCTATGTCTCCCATTGCCCACCCACTTCTGAAAGGCACATAATGAAGGGTCCTGTGTCCCAATTATGCCAGAGACATCAGGACTTGGCCGATTCCCCATCTTAAAAGAAAGGATATTTCTCTGAGACTGGTTCTGAATGGCACTCAGGGAGAAACTAATTTGCAAACAGAAAAAAGTATTCATTGAAATGGAAATCTGGAAGCCAAAGTGCTTCAATATCTATGAGAATGGGACATAGATTACAATGAAGTGTCTCCAAGGACAACTTCCTGACAGGGTCCTGTCTAAGGAGTAAGAAACTCCTGTGGCTAGAGACAAAGGAAACCTCTAAAGGGAAACCTCCTGAAAGCCCAGTCTGCAGGAGGTCTGCATATTTCCTTCTGAAAGGGAGGGAAAGCTTCTGACCTTGCCTGTTTTTCCTGTACTTCCCTACAGGGGATAGAGGCAGCAGATATTCAGGGGGTGTTTGGAACCATTCCTGTGGCACATTAGGTTTTGAAGAGCCTCTGTCTGCACTGACTAGGTCCTGGAACATACCTTGCATGTGTGGATCCTGTGCTCTTCAGAATATAAGGCCAGGCACTAAGTGCTTTCTGACAGCAAAGCAATTTTCCCTGTGGGTTGTCAGAAACTAATTACTCTTGGTTAGCAGAGAAGCAGCATAAGAACTCACCAGCAATCCCTGGCAGCTCACTGTGTGATTGACAGCCCTACTGGCCCACCCAGCCTGCGAACCAAGTCCTACTTAGCAAATAGCAATGGGATGGGAATGGCTCTACGGACAGCCAAAGTTTCATTTTAGATGGGAATGGAAGAAAGCTGAGAGAGAAATATCTCCCTCCATTTGCCTTTGCCCCAGTACTGAGGTCAGCTGCTTCCCAACCCTTTTGGCCCTAGCTACGCTCAAATGTTCTGTGCTAGGTACTTTCCACTGACCTGCATCTAATGTTGTCAATGTAGATCTGGAAGACATATTGCAGGGCTCCTATGGCTCAACCTATTTTGCGGTCCCAAGAACTCATCCAGAATCACCAATTAAAATCAGAGGGAATTGCTCTGAACCAGGGGTCAGATTTGCCCATGGCTGATTCTACTTTTAAGAAGAGTAAAAAGGGGCACCTGGATGACTCAGTCGCTTAAGCCTCTGACTCTTGGTTTCAGCTCAGGTCATGAACTTACAGTTCATGAGTTCGAGTCCTGTGTTACAGTTTCTGCTGACAGCTTGAGGCCTGAAGTCTGCTACAGATTCTGTCTCTCTCTCTCTTTCTCAGCCCATCCCCTGTTTTCTCTCTCTCTCTCTCTCTCTCTCTCTCTCTCTCCATGGGTCTCTCGATCTCTCTGAAAATTAAATAAATACTTAAAAAAGTAAAAGAAAGAAAGAATGGGGCTCCTGGGTGGCTCGGTTGCTTAAGCATCAGTTTATCACGAAGGGTGTGATTTCATGGTTGCAAGATGGACCCCCACATCAAGTTCTCTCCTGTCAGCATGGAGGAGCCTGCTTGCAGTTATCTGTCCCTCCCTCTCAACCCCTCACCACATGCACACACACTCACTCTCGTGCCCTCCCTTTCTCTCAAAAATAAAAATAAACACAAAGAGAGGAAAGGAGTGGAAATAGATACACAGAGGGACAGGGTTCCTATGAGAGATGAGAATGTGATCAGTCTGAGGATGAAATGACTAGTACAATCTCCTGGCCAGCTGACTGTCTCCGCAAAAAGAAACACATGTGGACTAGGGCAGAGGGAAACCTCCACAGTTTACAGTGGGAGCCCTCATGGAAAGATCCCTGTATTGTTACTTGAGAGAGACAAGGAAAGCTTTGCGAGTTCACTGGTTTCCTTTCCCATCCTATCAGTGGATAAAGGCAGCAGCGATTCAAGGGTAGTGGGTTTGTGCTCAAGTGTTTTCAGCTGATCTGTGGTGAAGTATTCTTGATCGGTCTCTTTCAGTGCTAAGCAGGTCCTCAAGAATACTGCCCATAGGTGAACCCACTGCTCTTCAGAGTGACAGCTTCTTTAACAGGGAGGGAGAGAAGATGGCTAACCATCATTCCCTCATCACCCAGCCACAAACACCAATACTCCCAGGAAAGCAATCTTTCCTTTGGGATATCAGCAACTGATTGCTCTTGGTTAGCACAGAGCAGAGTCAGAGCTCCTTGGAACTGGCTGGGCACTCGCTATGTGGGGGACAGCCTCATTCGCCTTACCTGGGACCCATACATCCAGGGAATTGGAATGGGTACACTCAGGGCCAAAGTTTTTCATTTCAGCTGAGAATGGAAATAAATCTGAGAATGAATTGTCTAGCTCCATGTTTCTTTTGGCCCAGAAGTGAGGATAGCTCCCTCCTGATACCTCTGACCCTAAATACACACAAGCATTCCTGCTGGGCGCCTTGAAATGTCCCGGGCTTATCTTTGTCAACAGAGTACTGGGAGGCCATTTTTGAGGGTCCCTGTGGCCCAGCATATCCCAGAGTGACAAGAATTTGGTCAGACTTCCTAGTTAAAAGAAGAGGAAATGGATCTGCGACAATGGGCCTCAATGGACAACAGGGAGATCTGAGCTTGAAAAAGCAACAGGGTGGAGGAGAAGACACAGAAGACCAAACTTGTCTATTAACAGAAAAGAATGGGTTATGGCAAGAAACTGCAGTGACTGGAACAATCTCTTGGCAACATGGTTGTCTCAGGAGTAATAACCCTGTGTGTGCTAGGACAAAGGGATAACTCCTGCATTGTTCCTTCACAAGGAGAGGGAACGTTTCTGGCATTCGATATTGTTTTTTTGTTTTTGTTTTGTTTTGTTTTGTTTTTTCCTGTCCTCTGAGGCAGTCATGCTACACAGTTAGCAGTTTCTGGTTTGTGGCTGACCCTCAAGTATTTAGAAAGTGGCTCTGTTGCACTGGTCCTTGAATGGGTTGTTTCTGCACATTTTGCAGGTCCTGAAGAATACTGCAAATGGATGAACTGTCTGATGTTCAGATGAAGGCATCCGTAGCAGCTGGTGGTTGGAGTTCTGCTAACTATTGCCATGCCAACTCCAGGGTTTCAAGCACCAAGTCATCAGTCTCAGGGGTCAGTGGATCCTCTTGTGTATCAGAAACTGAATGCTTTGTTAGCTGGGGAGCAGTGTGAGAAATTTCCACCAATCACCCATTTCTCACAGGCTGTCTGTGCCTAGTGGGAACCAACATATAATTAGAGAAATCAAAAAGAACGAGGCACCTGGGATGCTCAGTCTGTCATGTGGCTGTCTCTTGATTTCAGCTCAGGTCGCAAAGTCATAATTGTGAGGTCTAACCCCGTATCAGGCTTTGTACTCACAGAGTGTTGCCTGCTTCGGATTTTCTATCTCCCTCTTTTTGTTCCTACCCCCACTCATGGCTGTGTGTGTGTGTGTGTGTGTGTGTCTTGCTCACTCAAAAATGGTAAATGTTGAAAACCAGGTTTCAAAAAAAGAAAGAAACCCAGTGACAGAATGGGAATGGACACATGGAGGGCCAGAGTACTTCTTTTCCTATGAGAAAGGGATGAAGCAGAGAATAGAGTGACTAATATAATCTACCTGAAGCTGGCTGTCTTCATAATTGTAAGCACCTCCACACTGGGGAATGGGGAAAACACCACTGGGTTTACCTGGAAGCCCAGTCCAGAGGAAATCTTCATCTGCAATTCAAATCAGAATGGGATACAACTGAAGATGTATTGTATGGCTCAGTGTTTTCTTCTTGCAGAAGGACTGGTATTCTCCTTACTCCTTTGGGCCTGCCTACAGGCAAACTTTCCATGCTGGGCCCCTCAGAAGCGCTAGGTTTCCTCATGTACACATAATTCTGTAACACATGTGGGGCGAGGCCCAATTGCACCTCCCTATTCCTGGCACCTTTGTGCCTCCCTATTCTCGGGGTATCTTTGTACCCCTCTAGTCTTGGGGTGCAAATCTGGCTTGCCCAAACTCGGGAGTGAGCACTTTATGGCTTTGTATTTCTTTATGCCATATGAACCCATTTGTGTAAGCCCAGGGGATTCCTAAGCTTATCCCCGACAGCTCTCCCTTTTTGTTTTTCTTGGTTCTTTTAGCTTCATGTTCCGGGACCATCATGATGAGCTTCTGGTCATTCTTTTGCTTTTGGATGGCTTGGAAGGTGATTCTGCAAAGACATAAGCAGAGACACAGTAAAAGCATTCCACTTCTCAAAGTTATCCAGAATGTGAGATGGGTGCCAGCTGTAAGTGAGAAAGGATTTAGGACATGCCACATTTCCCAAGAACCAGCCCACTCATTTTTAAGCTGGTACTCTGCATATTGTAGCTGTTGGCTCAAGTCATATCTAAAACTATATTGTTAGAGAGGTGGGAACAAAAGACACTGTGAAAGTGTTTCTGGACAGCATCCCAAGCTAAGGAATGCCAGTCATACAGATAGGCTGATAGGGACACAGGGAAGTTTAGAGTGGAGGAAAAAGGCCTCCTGTCTTTCTCCAATAAATTCTACTGCAGCCTCAAGAGCTTTGATGTGGGCCAAGACTTGTTTATCAGTGGAAGTCTGGCTCATGAATTCTTTGGTGGTGTTGACCATAAATTTATTAAGGACATGGGCTGTCTGGATAGTATGATGCACGCTGATTCCAGCTACAGTGGCAGAGGTGATAACGCCTACTGCTGCTAGGATGCCCATGGTTAACAGGCCAACAATTCTTTTCTGCCTTGCAGCAGAGTACCAGTATTGAACAAGCTTGGAAAGAGCGCCTAGTCTTAATGGGTGCATATAGGGCTCAGAGATATTAACAGGAACCCAGGTTGAGACATGCTCTCTAAGTACTAAAGAGAGAGGAGATGTTTAATTGGGTGATGTTATCATTACTTACGCAGGACATAAGCCAACCTTGGGAGGTAGAGACATTACAATTATTTTCTAGTTGTCGGATCTGTAAGGTGGAGGTTGCAAAGAGAACATAGGGAGAACGGATGCAAATAGTGGTCCATGAGAATTGGTTATTGAACAGGGAGACCCAAGTTAGATTAGCGTGTTGTTTCACATAAATGTCAACATGGCTAATAGTACGAGTGAGGAAGGGAAGACGTAGCTTCCATAGATTAACACGCCAAGGTCCTTTTAATTTCCCTTTATGTGCACAAATTACAGGGCCAGACAAGCCTCCGTTTTCTCAAAAAATATCCTCTCTATTAAGCTGGCCAAAGGTTATGGTCTTATTAGAATATTTTGTTTCAAGATGTCCTCCAGGACCCCTGTCAGTAATAGTCCAATTACCCCAGTGAAGATTATGCTCAGTTTCTCCATAAGGTTGTCCAGGGGATAATGTTCCAGGGGGTGCAGGGGCGGGTCTGAATATTTGAGACTAGAGCAGGCTATAATATTAGGAGTATGAGATGTGCTTGTTTTTTGAGGTATATCAAAGCTTGTGGCTGAGAAAAAGGTAAAATTGTCTGTCCTTGTAGAGGTTTGGGGCTGTACTTGGCAAAAGCCAGTTGATTTTTAGTTTAATACGAGCAGAAAAGTTGTTGAGGCCGGTAACACACATAAGGAGGTGCTGAAGTAAGCCACCATTGAAGTCTTGGCATATAAAGCCAATGCTCTTGTTCAGTTTGGAAGGGCAGGTTAAGATTGGCTCCTTCCATGAACTCTGCCAGAGTCCAGCTCCAGCAGGTCCAGGTGTTCCCAAAGGATGAACAGCATCAGCAAAAAAGTGAAAAAAAAATAAAACAAGAATAAAAATGGACACAGACAACAGCAGTGTGTTGGACTGGCCACTTTGTTGTGGCAAACATGCCATTATATTCGTTAACAACTTTCTTTATAGCGTACGTCATCTATGTTTTCTAGCATTACCTAATTCTAAAAATGTTCCTATGTGTAATCACACTTTAAGGAATAACATGGTTATTTTCTCATTATGTTTCCTCCTGCCCTTTGCTTGTTGATTAATTTCTTACATTATTTTCATTATGTATCTATGTTTATCTATAATCTATAAAGCATTTGCTTTGCTGTTGTCACGAAAAGTCATCTATCTCTCAACACCTCAAGTGGAACAGTTACAAGGACATGACCTCTTAGTTGTTTCCCTGAACCATTTGTGGCTTGAGGAACAAAAGTGTTCGCTTCAGTCCAGGGGCCAGGAGGGGGCCAAGAGTGCCTTAGGAACCCATGCCTTATACATTCTCAGAGAGACAATGCACCTAGAACTAATGAACCATTCTGTACTTTAACTGACTAGGTTCAGTCATCACCTGGAATGCCTCCTGGGGGCCAAGTGGGCCTAGGGGTTGGAGTAATTTGTGCCCATAGATACACTCCTTTGTTGCCGGAGTGGGGCTTTCAAATCCATTTGTCCTTCCTTTGCTGGCAAATGTATGAGGCTATCCTTCCTTTAGGTAGAGGAGTCTTTATAGAGGGTGGCAAGGGCTAAATGTCGGGCTGCACAATTCCTTGCAGAACCTTATTTCTTTCCCAATGGTTCTTTTCCCAGGGGGGCCTGTTGAGGGAAATTCCCCAACAGACAATTCCCCAGGTACTTTATTAAGGCCAAATTACATAAAAGCAGGAGTACAAGCAGCCCCGATCCATCCACTGCCTGGGCCCTGCCATCAGGCTGGTTGGATAGCTCGGCTTCTGGCAGTATATAGAGGGGAACTTTGGCTTCTGGTGTGCTTCTGGCCATCATATTAGTAGAGAGGGGCAACACTGGCTGTGACCTATGAAGAATGTGCTTCCATGTGATGATCAGATTGTGGGACAAGGACTTGGTGCTCTATTCAAAAGCATTTTTGCGTACTGACCACGTCCGGGATCATGGTGCATATGTACAAACTGTTCTTTCGATTGAGGGTAGCTCCCTCCATTAGGGGCAGCGGTCCATGTGGCTACCCATTTGCATGATACTGTAGCCTGCCTACAACCAGAGGCTCAGGGACAGGGGGGACAGGTGTCCTTTGGGACATCACCTCAGAGAGTCCTGTATTGGGTTAGGAAAAGTTTGGAATCTCACCCCTAAACTGGGACCTTGGTTGGTGTAGGTGACAGACACAGGGTAGGGTAACCGTGTGTGAACTGAGACCAAGTTAGAAATGCAGCAATGAAAGAGGAATGACTACAAGGTGAGCCAAAGCTATGCATTCAAATGCACACGGAGGAAACCGCAGATGGAGACCATGACCTTTCCTTCTCCTTGCCCCACACAGGAGTTGGGATCCACCCTCAACCACGGACTTTGACTTCCCATGAACATTCTCCCTGGGCACCTTCACAGGCCCTGGGTATGTGGAGGGCCACATCATTCTGAACCCAAACTGAAAAGGGCCCAGTGCAGTACCTCTATCACCATCACAGGCATACCACCAAATACCCAAGTTGAAACAAGAGGATATTTTTCTGAGACACTGTCCTAGAATAGTGTCCATGCAAACCCTCTTTCATCAAAAAAGTTTAGGAGTGGAAATGGAGACACACACTGCCAGAATTCTTCACCACAAATGAGATTTGGAGAAAGTTGAGAATAAAGTACCCAGTGTAGTCTCTTATCAACCAGGTCATATTGAGAATCAGAAAGGCCTGTGGGCTTAGACCAAGGGGGCCCTCTGAAGTACTACACCTGCGAGTCCTATCAGCAAGAAGCCTGCCTTCTTTCTTTAGGAGGCAGTGATTTTTGGCTTGGTCTATCCATGCCATTTTCCCCATCAGTAGTGGGAGGCAGAAGTGTTTGAGCTGTAGCCAGGGGGTTCTGAGGGCTCTTATTCAGGAATCTGCTACAAGAATTTGGTTCCCTCATTCCTGGCAAGGGCACATGAAATGCTGACCCCCTCCTCCTTCATATTGCCTATGTGCAACCTGTCTGCCTTTCAAAATGAAGGCACCTCAGTCACCAGGTCAGTGAGGCAAGCTGGCTCTCCTTTCCCCTCATAGCACAGCAAGCCAAGCACCAAGTACACATGGACGAAAGGTCTTCTTTCCTTTGGTAGAGCAGAGCCTGTTAGCTCTCACTGAGCACAGGAGCAGAGTGGGAGAATGTGGCCTAGGCAGAGATACTAGCTGAGTTAGTTATGACACCATGGCTCCTAAGGAACACACACACACACACACACACACACACACACACACACACACACACATTTTCAGACACAAATCAAGGGAAAGGAAATGGGCACCAGTTGGGCCAAAACTCGACATTTCCAGTGGGAATGAGGATTCCCTTAGACAGATGTCTTGCTTCATTTGCCCTTGGCCCACAGGGAGGCCAGCTCCCTGCCCAAATCTCTGGTCCAGCCTACACACCAAACATTGTCTGCTGGACCACTTCAAATGCCCTCAGCCTCAGAATGGTCACATACTTCTGAAGCCAAATGCATTTATGAATCTCATCCCCAGTCATAAGGACTGGACCACACTCCAAGGCGGAAGGCAGAGGATACGGCTCTTGAGACACTGATTCTGAATGGATTGTGGGCAGAACCATGTTTCTACAAGAGATCAAAGATATGTCAAAGCAAACAAGGAGGGCCAGAGCTCTTCACAGCTTGGAAGAGGAATTCTACCAGGAGGGGAGTGTCCAGGGCCTGTTCTTAGCAACCTGATTGTAAAAAGATCACCAGAGGGCTTAGGCAGGTATGCCCTCTAGAGACTCCACCTGGGAGCCCTGTCATCACCAGTCCTGCTTTTTTCTTTCAGAAGGACCTAAAGATCCCTGGGAGTTGGTCGCCTTTTGCTGCTTTTTGCATGATTGAATGGAGTGAGCAGTGACAGTGCTGTAGCTGAGAGGTTCCCCTAGCTGTGGCTCCAGAGTATGGAGAGGGACATTGGTGCCCTCTTCCTGTAAAGGCTCTTTCTCTGATGACCAGCTTCTGGAGCCTACAGCTCTTGTGTGAACTGTCTGGTTTTCAGAAGGAAGGCACAATCCGACAGAGTAAGGAAGCTGTGTGGCTCCTCTCCCCCAACCCCTTGCTACAAACAGCCAGCCACCAAGCTCACGGATACGAGGAGTATTCTCCCTTGGTATATTCAATGCTGATGGCTATAACTGAGCAAGGGACGGAGTAAGAGCCCGATGCCCATCCTCGGGTGCCTGCTGAGTGTGTGTCAGCTCATGGCTGCAAAGGGTGAATCAAGAGGCAGTCGGACACATAGGGAGGCAGAGGAGATGACTGCAGCCAGGACCAAAGGGGATTCAAAATTTCCATCCAATGGGAATGTGATCAATGTGGAATGGAGATATTTATCTTCATTTCCTTGAAACCCAGTAAGGAAGCCAGCTTCTGGAGTATACCTCTGCCTGAGCCTCCCCATGCACAGCTCTTGACTGGACCCTTTTTGGTGCCATAGGGACCTGGATGTCCATGTAGTCCTAAAGCCACAAGACCAGGGTCTCTGGCTCTACCTGTCACACAATCACCAGGGCTGGTCCCCATTGGACATCTACAGCTGGCTATAATACTCAAAAAGACGGAGTTTTTATGGACCACAAGATGAACCTTGATGGGTGATAAAGCAATTTTCTGAGACTAGATACACTGAGGGCCAGTGTTCATGTTTACAAGAACCTGACTAGCTCATGTATTCACAATCTGGCTCACACAGGAATCAAAAGAACTTTTGGGGTCTTTGGCTACAGGAGTGTTCCAAAAGATACACTTTGGAGCCTGTGAGAAACAGCCCCACATTGTCCCCTAAGAATTAGAGCACAACTTTGAATTCTTGTGGGTTTCAGCCCATGGTATTTGTAGAGAGGGTCACCAGTGGCTCTGCGATATGAAGAATGTGCTTCCATGTGATGATCGTGAGGTGGGAACAAACCTTGGTGCGCTATTTATTCAAAAGCCTTTTGGTGCACTGATCATATCATGGAGAATGGTGTATTTTCACAGACTGTTCTTCCAAAGGATGGTAGCTCCATCCATTAGGGGCGGGAGTCCAAAGTGGCTCCCATTCCTCTGATACTGTTGCCTGCCCAGCACCAGGAGAGCAGGGACATTGGGGGTAGCTCTCCTATGGAATATCAGCCTCTGAGAGCATTGTGTCAGGAATGACTTTGAAACTCACCTGCAAACCAGGGATCTCGGTTGGTGTAGGGGGCAGACACAGTGTGTCACACTCTACTTTTAGGCACCTAACCCTAGGGCATTTCTTGGTGCTTCTACACAAGGGTTTAATAATACATATGACTCAATATCCCCAAGAAGCTTTCTAAATCTCTCTTGCAGCAAAGGGTACTTTTCAGCAGTAAAGTACAAGTGTCGATACAGAGAGGTGAGCAAAGTGTTACTCTATATGTCTATGAGAGACAAGAATGTCACTTAAAGCACAGTAACGCTTTGGGCACTTCAGCACTGGGCCTTTCCCTACAGCTAATATGCAATTTTTTTTGTAAGTTTTTATTTAAATTCCAGTTAGTTAACATACAGTGGTGTAGATTTCAGTTGTAATTTGTGTAGTTGATGTAGAATTCAGTGGTGTAGATTTTAGTTGTAATTTGTGTAGTTGATGTAGAATTCAGTGGTGTAGAATTCAGTTGTTTCACCCATCCACACAACTTTCCATGCACATCACAAAGTATACTCTTTCATTCCCATCTCCAATATAAACCAATCTCCCCACCCATCTCTTCTCTGGTATCTGTCCGTTTGTTCTCTATAGTCAAGAGCATGTTTCTTGTTTTGCCAGTCTCTTTTTTCCACCATGATTATTTCTTTGTTTTGTTTCTCACATTCCACATAGGAGTGAAATCATACAGTATAAGCCTTTCTCTGACTGACTTATTTCACTTAGCATACTACTCTTGAGCTGCGTCCAAATCATTGCAAAGGAAAATTCCATTCTCTTTCATGGCTGTGTAATATTCCATTGTATGTATATACCACATCTCCATCCATTCCTCAGCCAGTGGACATTTGAGCCCTTTCCCTAATTGGCTATTTTTCATTGTGTTGTGAAAAACACTGGGGTGGCTGTGTGCCTTTGAATTCTTATTTTTGTATCCCTTGGATAAATACCTCATAAGGCAATTGCTGGATCATAAGGCAACTCTAAGTTTTAAAGGGTAAGCAATTTTTTCAATTAATTAATTTATTAGAGAGGGAGAGATTGAGAGAGTGAGAGATGGAGAGGACCAGAGAGAGATGGAGAGAGAATCCCAAGCGCACTCCATGCTGTCAGTGCAGAGCCCAACAAGAGCTTAGTCCCATGACTGTGAGATCCTGATTGGAATGGATATCAAGAGTCAGGCACCTCACTGACCATGCCACGCAGGTGCCCCAGGGCACTCGTATTCTCAACATTTGACGAAACTTTGGACTGTTTTCCGGAGTGGCTGCACCAGTTTGCATTCCCATCCAGTGTCAGAGGGTTTCCCTTTATCCCCAAACTTGCCAACACCACTTGTTCCTTGTGTTGTCAAATGTAGCCCTTCTGACAGACGTGGGTGATATCTCATTGTAGTATTGATTTGTATTTGCCTGATGATGAGTGATGTTGAGCCTCTTTTCATGTGTCTTTGGGGAAAGGGTCACCTTGTGTGCTTCTCTGTGTGCTTCTCTTCCTCTCCCTCTTTCCTCAATGAGGGCTCCCTCTCCTCTGCAGCACCCTTGATATATTTCTCCCCCAACTCCCTCTCTGCACTGCCTAGTTTCTTTGATATGGCTTCTTTTCTCCCTGTAACTGTGGCCTTGGTTCTGTCAGTCTTCGTGTTGCTTTCTGGGGTATTTAGAATGATTTGCTAGTGATCTAGCTACATTCACGGGATGAGACTACAACAGCTGCCATGCTAGCTCTCCCAACACACACTAATAAAGAATGTTTCAACAAACTGTCTATGAGATGTATGTGAAAGGCTACATGAAAGACACTTGAGTAGTGTCATTTCAGGCAGTAAACCACAAGGTGTGGATGGCATCTGGTGGGTGTATTGAGAGGTATATGTGTGGTGTTTGTGGTGTATGTTGGGAGTAGTTGTGATTGAGTGCATGATCCTGTTCTGTATGGATGGCATGTATGTTGTATATGTGGTTTGTTTCTGTGTACTACATTTGTGTGGTGAATGTGATGTGCGTGTATGGTGTGTCAGTGGTTTGTAAGTGATGTATGTGTCTTTCTGTGTGGTCTTTAAGTGTATATATGTTGTGATTTTACTATATATGTCATGTATGTATGCTCCACATAGAATGTATGTTCGTGTATGGTCTTTGTACGGCATGTGTGTTTTGTATGTGGTGCATGTGTGGTTTTGTGGTGTAGCATATGGGTGGAGTTTGTGCAGTATGAGTGTGGTGTGTGTGGTGTGCATGGTGTCTATATATCATAGATGTATGGATTCTCATGGTGTGCTTATTGTAGATGTGGTGTCTGTGTAGTATATGTGTGTTGTGTGTGGTATATGTTTGGCATGTATGTGGTGTATATATGGAGTGTGTTTGTGTGGCATATGTGTGTAGGGTGTGTATATATGTGTGAGTGTGTGATATGTGTATTATGTGTAGTAAATAGTGTGTGGAAGATATCTGTGTGATGTGTAAGTGGTGCGTATGTTGTGACCGGGTGAGGTGTTTGTGTGGTATTCACGGGTTATGTGAGGTGTGTGTTTGTACTATCTGTTGCTGTGTGTTCGGTGTAAGAGTGGTGTAGCTGTGTGGTATATGTGTCACATTTGTGTCTATATGTGCAGTGTGTGTGGTGTCTTTGTAGTTGATGTGTAGAGGAGTTGACATCTGCCTTCTGTATATGTGGTGTAGGTTTGGGGTGTGTGGTGTCTATGTGGAGGGTGTATGTGTGGTTTGTTTGGAAATTGTGTGCTATATATGTGTTGAGCATGGTAATCCTGTGTGAGGGTTATAACTGTAGGTGTGTGGGGCATGTGTGATCTGTGTTGGATATGTTTGTGGCACGTGCATGGTGAGTGTATGATATATATATGGTGTATACAATGTATTTGTAGATGATATATGTGTGATGTAGGTGTGTATTTAGTATGAATGTGGCTAATGCAGAGGGCAACGTGTGTGGAATGGGCAGGGTGTGCATGTATGTGTGTTATAAGTGTCTTGAGAGAAGTGTACATGTGGTCATGTGTAGTGTGTTTGTCATAAATGTTTTGTATTTGTGTTGTGTATTGTGATATGTGTGATATATGTTTGGTTTGTGTAATTTGTGTGTTGCATGGTTGTATGTTAGTTGAAAGATGGTTTCCCCAAAGTGCAGTTTGACAGAGTTGAGTATATGTCACTTTCCACATAGGCCCTGCATAGGTTTTCAAACACTTCTAACTTAGTGATACAAGAGGTTAGTTGAAAGATGGTTTCCCCAAAGTGAAGTTTGACAGAGTTGAGGATATGGAACTTTACGTAAAGTCCCTGCATAGGTTTTCAAGAACTTGTACCAGAGTGAAACTAGATGTTAGTTAAAAGATGGCTCCCCAGAGTGTTCTTTCACATTGTTGACTATATGGCACTTACCTTGCAGGTTCCACATAGTTTTCAAACAGTTTTCATTTAGTGAAAGAGGATATAAGTAGAAAGATTGTTTCACATATGTGAACACATATGTGTTTTTTTCACATAATTGAGTATAGGGCACTTTCTGCTTAAGCCACCATAGGTTTTCAAACACTTCTAACTTAGTGAAATAAGATGTTAGTTGAAAAATGTTTTCCACACAGTGTTGTTTCGCAGAATTGAGTATATCGCATTTTCTGCGTTGACCCCACATATGTTTTCAAACGGTTCTACCTTTGTGAATCAAGATGTTAGTTGAAAGATGGTTTCTCCACAGTATTTCTTCACAGGGTGGAGTAAATGTCACTTTCCACATCGTTCTCCGCATACAATTTCAAATAATTCCAACTTAGTGATACAAGATGTTACTTGAAAGATGGTTTACCCAATGTGCAGTTTCACAAAGGTGAATATGTGGCACTTTCAGTATGGGTCTCCCATCATTGTTCAACCTCTTCTAACTTAGAGTAAGGAGATGTTAGTTGAATGGTGTTTTCCCCACCGTGTTGTTTCACATAGTCAAGTATATAGCACCTATCATATATGTCTGCATATGCTTTCAAGCTCTTCTAACTTAGTCAAACAAGATGTTAGTTGAAAGATGGTTCCTACACAGGATTGTTTCAGAGTATCAAGTACATGTCATTTTCCACATCGTGCCCCATATAGGTTTTCAAACACTTATAACTCAGTGATACAAGATGCTATTTGAAAAATGGTTTCCCCAAAGGGCAGTTTGACAGAGTTGAGTGTGTGGCACTATCCGCATATGATCCCACAGGTTTTCAAACCCTTCTTACTTGGTGAAACAAGATGTAGTTGAAAGATGGTCTCCAGCGAGGAGGGGCCAACATGGCAGAGAAATAGGGGGATCCATACATCCTGCGTCTCTCAAACAAAGAAGTGTAGAAGCCAAAAGACTTTGAACACCAGAGCCTGGGAGGAAAAGAGACTGAATCTACTAGGAAGAAAATGGGAAAGCTGGAAAAAAGATAGGTGCTTAACTGCAAACTGGGGGAGATAAAAAGAAAAAAGGCCACGTGGTCACAGAGGGGAGGGATCCCTTTCTGGGGAGAGACGAAGGGAAGAGAAAGAGTGGCTAGGGAAGTGCAGGACCATAGCTGGACAAGAGAAAGACCTCGGACTGAGACTTAGAAGGATCTGATCTCTAACTGCGGGGCTTTCTTCGGACTGGGGCCGGGTCCCTGTTCACGAACCTGGGGAGGAGGGGAGCCAGGCCTGGGTGTGGTGGTAGGTCAGAGGCTCAGTCCACAGCTGGAGAAAGCAGTTCCGTCCCTGGAGGGATGCATGATAGCACAGAACTTGTCTGCATCTGCCACCCTTGGGTGCAGTGGCTGGGCCTAGGCCGCAGTCTGCAGGAGGATAATGTGGTCGTTTCCCTGGCACGCTGTGGGAAAAGATAAAGCCTGCCTATATCCACCACCCTGGGGGCTCATGGCCGCCAGGGCAGTGGCTCAGTATGCAGTAGAAGACAGTCCTCCCTGAAGTTCAGTGACACAGACAAAGCAGCCGGGATCACATATCACTGCACTGAGAGGCGCTTGCACAGCGGCAGAGTGCATAGAGTGGGACTTTGAATCCTAGCCAAGCCCAGGGTCGGGGGAGTTGGCTGATAGAGAAGGACTGCCCATCTACGCCTGCTGCACAGTGAGGGCCACTCTAAAGGAGTCCACCGGGTCCTGCTCTGTGGAGAAGAGACTAGGGAATCACCATTTTCCCCTCCCCCGCCCCCCCCACCACCAAGACAAGGCCTCTGGGATCACTCCTGGGCCCACAGAGGAGGTGGGTTCATATTACACCAAACCATGCCCCTTTGCACTGGGTAACTGCGTATCCACCAGAGCAGCACAGACCCTGCGGACAGCTATTACCTACAAGTGATGCAGCATTGCCTGGATTAACTCTAGGTCAATTCTGGATACAAAGATATATTCTCCACCCCCCTCCCCCATTTCTCCTCCTTATCTCTTCCCTCCCCTAGTCTAGTTACTCTGGTTATTGGTCTGTCTAAAGAGACATATTTAATCCATTTTCTTGATACATGTTCTATAACTCTTTCTTTACACTCCTTTCTCTCTCTCAGGAATAATCAAGCCATATAGTTTCTCTGCCTGGGTATTTTATCTTGGTTTTGTTTTCCCCACCCCCTGCTTTATTTTCCTGTCTCTCTCTGGATTAAGCCTTTTAGTCTCTCTGCCTAATCAACATTTATTTTTTCTCCCCCCTCCCCACTCCTGTCATTTCTCCCTTTGTATGTGCTCTTCTTTCAGCACCACCCCCCACTCTCTTCTTTACTTGTAGTCAGTGTTTTGGGTTTTTTCTTTTTACTCTTTAGGTTGTTTTTGTTTATTTTTTTGTGTTATTTACTTGTGTGTTTGTGTATTTTGTCTCCTGTTTGTCTATCTGTTCTCTTTTACAGGATTACTGCAAAGAACAAATCAAAGCACACCTGGTGGAGGGTACAAAATACTACTACGAGTAGGGTAATAAAATAACCAAAGTCACAACAAAAGAGAGCAAGTAATAACCCCTTAAAAAACACCTTCTGAAGGGCCAGGCTCTGGACAGTGTATACCCTCCATTAATATAGCAGTGCTCACAGGTACAGAGCACCCAAGCTTTTAAAATGCATAAGGGACAGAAAACGAGCTAAACTGACAAAATGGAAGAATTCTCCTCAAAAGGAACTCCAGGAAGTAGAGACAGCTAACGGATTGATCATAACTGATTTCAGCAATATAAGAAACAAGAATTTAGAATAACAGTAACAAAATTAATTCCTGGGCTTGAAAAAAGTGTAGAAGACAGCATAGAATCTATTGCTACAGAGATGAAGGGACTAAGAAATAGTCATGAGGAACTAAAAAATGCTATAAATGAGGTGCAAAAAAAAAAAAAAATGGAGACGGCCATAGCACAGATTGAAGAGGCAGAGGAGAGAATAGGTGAAGTAGGAGACAAATTATGGAAAAAGAGGAAGCTGAGAAAAGAGAGATAAAAAAAAAATCCAGGAGTATGAGGGGAGAATTAGACAACTAAGTGATGCAATCAAGCACAACAATATTCGTATCATAGGAATTCTGAAGAGGAAGAGAGAGAGAAATGGGCTGAAGGTGTACTTAAAAAAATCATAGCTAAGAACTTCCCTGATCTGGGGAAGGAAAAAGGCACTGAAATCCAAGAGGCACAGAAAACTCCCTTCAGACATAACTTGAATCAATCTTCTCCACAACATATCATAGTGAAACTGATAAAATACAAGGATAAAGAGAAAATTCTGAAAGCAGCTAGGGATAAACAGACTCTAACTTACAAAGGCAGACACATAAAAGTAGTAGCAGACCTATCTACTGAACTTGGCAGGCCAGAAAGGAATGGCAGGAAATCTTCAATGTGATGAACATAAAAAAAATATGCAGCCAAGAATCCTTTATCCAGCAAGTCTAACATTCAGAATGGAAGGAGAGATAAAGATTTACCCAAACACAAAAACTGAAGGAATTCATCACCACTAAACCAGCTCTACAAGAGATACTAAGGGAGATTCTGTGAGTTAAATGTTGCAAAGACTACAAAGTAACAGAGATATCACTACAAGCATGAAATCTACAGACATCACAATAACTCTGAACCCATATCTTTCAATAACACCAAATGTAAATGGACTATATGCTCCAACCAAAAGACATAGGGTATCAGAATGGATAAAAAAACAAGACCCATCTATTTGCTGTCTACAAGAGACTCATTTTAGACCTGAGGACACCTTCAGACTGAAAGTGAGGGGACGGAGAACTATCATGAAACTGGAAGTCAAAAGAAAGATGGAGTAGCCATACTTATATCAGACAAACCAGACTTTAAATTAAAGGCTGTAACAAGAGATGAAGAAGGGCATTATATAATAATTACAGAGTCTATCCATCAGGAAGAGCTAACAATTATAAATGTCTATGTGCTGAATACTGGAGCCCCCAAATATATAAAACAATTAATCACAAACATAAGCAACCTTATTGATAAGAATGTGGTAATTACAGGGGACTTTAACATCCCACTTACAACAATGGATAGATCATCTAGACACATGGTCAATAAAGAAACAAGGGCCCTGAATGATACATAGGATGAGATGAACTTCACAGATATATTTAAAACTCTGCATCCCAAAGCAACAGAATATACTTTCTTCTCGAGTGCACATGGAACATTATCCAAGATAGATCACATACTAGGTCATGAAACAGCCCTTCATAAGTATACAAGAATTGAGATCATACCATGCACACTTTCAGGCCACAATGCTATGAAACTTGAAATCAACCATAGGAAAAAGTTTGGAAAACCTCCAAAAGCATGGAGGCTAAAGAAAACCCTACTAAAGAATGAATGTGTCAACCAGGCAATTAGAGAAGAAATTAAAAAATACATGGAAGCAAGTGAAAATGAAAATACAACAATCCAAACGTTTTGGGATGCAGCAAAGGCTGTCTTGAGAGGAAAATACATTGCAATCCAGGCCTATCTCAAGAAACAAGAAAAATCCCAAATACAAAATCTAACAGCACACCTAAAGGAAATAGAAGCACAACAGCAAAGACACCCAAAACCCAGCAGAAGAGAAATAAAGACCAGAGCAGAAATAAACAATATAGAATCTAAAAAAAACTGTAGAGCAGATCAATGAAACCAAGAGTTGATTTTTTGACAAAATAAACAAAATTGATAAACCTCTAGCCAGGCTTATCAAAAAGAAAAGGGAGATGACCCAAATAGATAAAATCATAAATGAAAATGGAATTATAACCAATCCCTCAGAAACACAAGCAATTATCAAGGAATACTATGAAAAACTATATGCCAACAAACTGGACAACCTGGAAGAAATGGACAAATTCCTAAGCACCCACACACTTCCAAAACTCAAACAGGAAGAGATAGAAAATTTGAACAGACCCATAACCAGCGAAGAAATTGAATCAGTCATCAAAAATCTCCCAACAAATAAGAGTCCAGGACCAGATGGCTTCCCAGGGGAATTCTACCAGACATTTAAAGCAGAGTTAATACCTATCCTTCTCAAGCTGTTCCAAAAATAGAAAGGGAAGGAAAACTTCCAGACTCATTCCATGAAGCCAGCATTACTTTGATTCCTATACCAGACAGAGACCCAGCAAAAAAGAGAACTACAAGCCAATGTCCCTGATGAATATGGATGCAAAAATTCTCAAAAGATACTAGCAAATCTAATTCAACAGCATAAAAAAGAATTATACACCATGATCAAGTGGGACTCATTCCTGGGATGCAGGGCTGGTTCAACATTTGCAAATCAATCAACGTCATACATCACATTAAGAAAAGAAAAGATAAGAACCATATGATCCTGTCAATTGATGTAGAAAAGGCCTTTAACAAAATTCAGCACCCTTTCTTAATAAAAACCCTTGAGAAAGTCGGGATAGAAGGAACATACTTAAAGATCATAAAAGCCATTTATGAAAAGCCCACAGCTAACATCATCCTCAATGGAGAAAAACTGAGAGCTTTTTCCCTGAGATCAGGAACACGACAGTGATGTCCACTCTCACCGCTGTTGTTTAACATAGTGTTGGAAGTGCTAGCATCAGCAATCAGACAACAAAAGGAAATCAAAGGCATCAAAATTGGCAAAGATGAAGTCAAGCTTTCACTTTTTGCAGATGACATGATATTATACATGGAAAATCTGATAGACTCCACCAAAAGTCTGGTTGAAGTGATACATGAATTCAGCAAAGTTGCAGGGTACAAAATCAATGTACAGAAATCAGTTGCATTCTTATACACTAATAATGAAGCAACAGAAAGACAAATAAAGAAACTGATCCCATTCACAATTGCACCAAGAAGCATAAAATACCTAGGAATAAACCTAACCAAAGATGTAAACAATCTGTATGCTAAAACTATAGAAAGCTTATGCAGGAAATTGAAGAAGATACAGAGAAATGGAAAAACGTTCCCTGCTCATGGATTGGAAGAATAAATATTGTTAAAATATCAATACTACCCAAAGCTATCTACACATTCAATGCAATCCCAATCAAAATTGCATCAGCATTCTTCTAGAATGTAGAAGAAAAAATCCTAAAATTTGTATGGGACCACAAAAGACCCCGAATAGCCAAAGTAATTCTAAAGAAGACCAAAGCAGGAGGCATCACAATCCCAGACTTTACCCTGTACTATAAAGCGTCATCATCAAGACAGCATGGTATTGGCACAAAAACAGACACAGAGACCAAGGGAATAGAATAGAAACCCCAGAATTAGACCTACAAAAGTATGGCCAACTAATCTTTGACAAAGCAGGAAAGAATATCCAATGGAAAAAAGACAGTCTCTTTAACAAATGGTGCTGGGAGAACTGGACACCAACATGCAGAAGGATGAAACTAGACCACTTTCTTACACCATTCACAAAAACAAACTCAAAATGGATAAAGGACCTGAATGTGAGACAAGAAACCATCAAAACCCTAGAGGAGAAAGCAGGAGAAAACCCCTCTGACCTCAGCTGCAGCAATTTCTTACTTGACACATCCCCAAAGGCAAAGGAATTAAAAGCAAGAGTGAAATATTGGGACCTCATGAAGATAAAAATCTTGTGCACTTCAAAGGAAAAAAATCAACAAAACTAAAAGGTAACCAATGGAATGGGAAAAGATATTTGCAAATGACATATCAGACAAAGGGCTAGTATCCGAAATCTATAAAGAGCTCACCAAACTCCACACCTGAAAAACAAATAATCCAGTGAAGAACTGGGCAGAAGACATGAATAGACAATTCTCTAAAGAAGACATCCGGATGGCCAACAGGCACATGAAAAGATGCTCAATGTCGCTCCTCATCAGGGAAATACAAATCAAAACCACACTCAGATACCACCTCATGACAGTCAGAGTGGCTAAAATGAACAAATCAGGAGACTAGATGCTGGAGAGGGTGTGGAGAAACGGGAACCCTCTTGCACTGTTGGTGGGAATGCAAACTGCTGCAGCCGCTCTGGAAAACAGTGTGGAGGTTCCTCAAAAAATTAAAAATAGACCTACCCTATGACCCAGCAATAGCACTGCTAGGAATTTACCCAAGGGATACAAGAGTGCTGATGCATAGGGGCACTTGTACCCCAATGTTGATAGCAGCACTTTCAACAATAGTCAAATTATGGAAAGAGCCTAAGTGTCCATCAACTGATGAATCGATAAAGAGGTTGTGGTTTATATATACAATGTAATACTACTTGGAAGTGAGAAAGAATTAAATATGGCCTTTTGTAGCAATGTGAATGGAACTGGAGAGTGTTATGCTAAGTGAAATAAGTCATACAGAGAAAGACAGATGCCAGATGCTTTCATTCTTATGTGGATCCTGAGAAAGTTAACAGAAGACCATGGTGGAGGGGAAGCGAAAAAAAAGAGGTTAGAGAGGGAGGGAGCCAAACCATAAGAGACTCTTAAAAACTGAGAACAAACTGAGGGTTGATGGGGGGTATGAGGGAGGGGGAGGGGGAGTGATGGGTATTGAGGAGGGCACCTTTTGGGGTGAGCACTGGGTGTTGTATGGAAACCAATTTGACAATAAATTTCACATTTAAAAAAATAAAAATAAAATAAAAAATAAAAAATTATACACACACACACACACACACATACAATGGGTTATTACTCGGCAATCCAAAAGAATGAAATTCTGCCATTTGCAACTATGTGGATGGAACTAGAAGGTATTATGTTAAGCGAAATGAGTCAGAGAAAGACAAATATCATATGACTTCACTCACGTGAGGACTTTAAGACACAGAACAGATGAACACAAGGGAATGGAAGCAAAAATAATATAAAAACAGGGAGGGGGACAAAACATAAGAGACTCTTAAATATGGACAACAAACAGGGTTACTGGAGGGGTTGTGGGATGTGGAATGGGATAAATGGTGAAGGGGCATTAAGGAATCTACCCCTGAAATCATTGTTACACTATATGCTAACTAACTTGGATGTAAATTAAAATAAAAAGGGAATGGCCATGCAGTTAATTGCCACAAACACCATTGTGCCTAAGGTATCTTTGTGTTAGCCTCTCAGATTCATCCAACAAGAATTGTGCTTTAGTCCTTCTAAATGATCACTAGAGAGTTACAGGTGCTTAACTGTCTGAAACAGCCATGCGCTCAGTAAAATCTCCAAATACTTTTAAAATACGTGAAGTGACAATTTTTCTCAAATCTCTTTGTAGAAACACTTATACTTAATGGCTTAAAACTACCCTGTTTCAAGACTGGCTAATAACTTTCAACACATGGAAATAAACTTACTGAAACATTATCTATGAGGAATAGGAAATAGCCAAGTGCATAAATGCTTGAACATACAGTGTTCCTCAAAGGGGTTTCATGTAGGATTTCTGAAATAGGACCATTCGTTTAAATACTCCATATTTGCGAGAAGGTAATGGGCTGGCCTGCATTTCTCTTCTTCAAGGTAAAGGTTGTGTTTCAAGTGGCTTGCATAGGACTCTGACACAGAAAAAATGTGCTTATAGTAAAGCACTAGAGGATGGACATAGCCTTAACTCCATGAATCTGCCATGCGCTTAAATTCAGTTAACATTATAGGTCCATGTAGGAGGAAGTGCTCCTAACTCCTGTGTATACAAACTAGGGAAGGGCCCACTGCTTAATTGACTAAAGGCTACTCACTGCTGAAAATGTCTTACATAAAGCTTTTGACAGATATCTCACTGGAACATTTGTTTAAACAGTGTGTATTAGCAATAGGAATGGCCATGTGCTGCACTGCCTAAAACCACACTGTTCTTCAAGTGGCTTTCATTTCCCCCCTTTAAAGTTTTTTTTTCATTTTCTTATTATTTCTTGAATTCCATTTAGTTAAAATACAGTATTATGTTAGTTTCTACCTTACAATAGGTTGACTCAACAATTCCATACACAACACTCAGTGGTCATCATGACAAGTGCACTACTTAATCCCCAAAAATTCTTTAACATGTCCAACCATCCCATCCACTCTGATAACCAGTAGTTTGTTCTCTATAATGTCTGGTGTTTTTTTTTTTTTTTTATTTGCCTCTCTCTTTCTGTCCCCTTTGGGTGTTATTTATATCTGTTTCACTTAGATCTCTGCTTGTCCTTTCATTTGGGACAAATTTCTGTCTTCTCATGTTCTCTAAGTCTCCGTGCCTGTTTCTGTGCCCAAAAATATGTGTTAGCAATACAGATAGGCCGTGTGCTTCACTGCCAGAAACAACACTGTACCAGAAGCATATTCTTATATTTTTCCAGTAAGGAGGGTGCTTACATAATTATGTATAAGAAGTAGGAAATGGCTATGTGCTTAACTGCCTGAAAAAGCTGTGTGTTCACTGAGGACTCCATTAACTTTTAAGTTCATGTAGTAGCAAGTCTTCCTAAACTTCTTTGTATACATAGAATGGAAAGGCTTTATGCTTCATGGCCTAAAACTACACTGTATTTAAAGGGTCTTGAAGGACCATTTAGATATTGTTCAAATGGCCATGATCATAACAGCTTGAAATTGCACTGTGCTTAAAGCAGATGTCAATTCATGTTTTAGATGAACGTAGTAAGAAGTATTCTTAATCTCTCTGTAAACTCTAGAGAGGGGCCTTGGGCCTAAGTATCTGAAACTCCATTGTGCTTAGGACATCACTCATGTAGCCATCATATACATATCATAGGATTTCTTGTTGAAATACTCTCTGTTGTAGAAAATGACCATGTTCTAACTGCCTAAAACTACCTGGTGCTTCAGGTGTTCTTCATGTAGTCTTTTACAGAAGTCTTATAGGAGCTTTTATTGAAACACTCTGTTAGCAAAGGGAATCACCATGTGTTTCTCTGCCTATTATGCTTTGCATCAAACCCAGCTCAAAATATTTATGGATACACACACTCATAACTATTCCTATTCTGATGTAGAAGCACAGGCAATGCCCTTGCTCTGAAGTATCTAAATATACGCGGTGGTTAATGCATCTTTTGTGTCATTTATAATGGACACCTAGTATAAACTTTTGTTTAAATCCTGTCTTTTTGGCCTTAAGAAATGCTTTTGTGTTTAGTTGAAGACAAAAGACTGTGATTAAAGCATTTTTGAGTTAGATTCTTGGATCTATTCAGTAAGAAATATGGTTAAATCCTGGTAAGCACTAAGAAATGCCCATGTGTTTAACTACCTGAAATACCTGTGTACTCGAGTTTTCCAAATGTCTCCTGAATAAAATGTTCTTAAACTGCATTAGATCAGCAATAGGGAAGGGTCTTCTGTTCAAGTTCCTAAAACTACACTGTACTTCAAAAATTCTTCATTAGCCTTCACATTTGTCTGATAGGAACCTTTGTTGAAACACTATATATTAGCAATACACAATGGCCATGTACTGAAGTGCCTAAAAACTACAGTTTTTCATGTCACTTGCATGAATATCTTCCCATTTAGTAAAAAGTGTTCCTGGGGTGCCTGGGTGCCTCAAGTCAGTTGAGTGTCTGACTCTTGATATCAACTCAGGTTGTGATCCATTGGTGGGATCGAGTCCTACATCAGACCCTACACTGAAAATGTGGAGCCTGCTTGGGATTCTCTCTCCATCTGTTGTTACCCTTCACACCTTCCCCCACATGCATGTGCCCTGTCGCTCTCGCCCTCTCTCTCAAAAATAAACATGAAAACATAAAAAATAATTCTTTTGTAAAAGTTCTCCTAAAATGTACTCCATAAATATTAGAGAAATGCCTTGACTATAAATAAACTTAAAATTGTTTATTTATATATTTTGAGAGAGAGAGGAAAGAGTGCACAGCTGGGGAAAGAGAGAGGGAAAGAGAGACAGAATTCCAAGTGGGATCCACACCATCAGCACAGATCCCAAAGCTGTCAACACAGAGCCTGATGTGGGGATTGAACCTATGAATTTTGAGATCATGACCTGAAATGAGATCAAGAGTCAGATGCTTAACCAACTGAGCCACAAAGGTGCTCAAGAAATACCTTTTCTTAACTACCTTGAACTATAGTCTGCTTAAAGCAGCTTTCAGTAAGAGTGCTTTAAGTGAGTGAAAGTGTCTCTCATTCTCATTTTAGATGAATGTAGTCAAAAGTATTCTTAACCTCTCTGTATAAACCCTAGGAAAGTGTTTGTCCTTAACTGCTTGAAACTACACTGTGCATTAAGCATCTTTCACGCAATGCCTGAGATGGCCAGTTTGCTACAAGAGTCCCTTAATAATCAGCATTCTCCAGTTCTAATTTCTACTAAAGAATGCTGGTCTTCCAGGTATCCCTTGTCATCACTCTGCTCAATTTTCAAGGGAGGTTATCCTTAGGGTCCATTCAGAGTTGGGCTTTCTGAGGAATATCATATGTTTGAAGTGGGGAGTCTGGTGACATCCTTGTAACTGCCGGGTAGTGCTGCACATCACTCCCTTAGAATTCTGTTTCAGAACCATATGGACATCCAGAGGCACAGGCCATGTGAAGGCTCCCCGCATAGTAGGATTGTGGGTATGGTGAACCAGAGGTTTTGGAAGGGAGTTTGTCTCTTTTCTGGGGTGAGTAGAAGTGAAGTTAGACATCTGTCCAGTTTGATTCCATTCCCAATGGAATAGGGAAACGACATGGTGAGCTTCCAGGTTACATGCTGAGTGAGCCTGCACCGTTTTTGGACCGCAGGCGGGTGCTGTTGTCAGAATTTGGGAATTGGTCCCCATGGGAGAGAGCCTTAGCTAGGGTTAGAGTTCGTTCCAGGGAAGTCGCCAGGGCCGAAGCAATTCCGGTTTCGTGATCTCCCTCGAGAGCTGAAGTGAGGGCCCATGCGACAGTGCACCACAAGTGGAGGGTTAGGGGGTCAGGCCAGCATATGTTTCGTGGGAGGTTCCGGTTAGGGGTAGGTTTAGGGTTAGGATTAAGTCCCAGGAGGCTCCAGGGGCCGAACCCACAGAAGGTCAGTAGTCTCCCCAGAGGGCTAAGTTGAAGGCACATGGGAGGGGGCTGGTCAGGATCAGTCTTTGGCTGCCAAGGACAAACAACTTGATGGGCCCCTGGTTGGGGAGACCTCAGGAACCCTCTCGGCAACTGCAGCCAGGCCGGGGAAACAACATGCTGAGCTTCCAGGTTCCATGCCGAGTGAGCCTGCACTGCTTCTGGACCCCAGGCGCGTGGTGTTGTCAGAATTTGGGATTGGGTCCCCATGGGGAGAGACCCTTAGCTAGGGTTAGGGTTCGGTCCAGGGACGTCGCCAGGGCCAAAGCGATTCCGGTCTCGTGATCTCCCTCGAGGGATAAAGTGAGGGCCCATGCAAGGCTCAAGTGAAGCTTTGGTTTCGAGGCCCGCTTAGGTTTCAGTGGAAGGTTCTGGCTCCCGGTAAGGTTAGGATTTGTGTTAGGTCCCAGGAAGCTCCAGGGGCCGAACCCACAGCAGGGCAGTGGTCTCCCCGAAGGACTGAGTTGAGGGCACAATGGAGAGTGTCAGTCAGGATCAGCCTATGGCTGCAAAGGACATATAATTCGATGGGCCCCTGATAAGGGAGGCCTCAGGAATACTCTCACACAGCTACAGCCGGGCCTGGGCAACGACCTGCTGAGCTTCCAGGTTCCATGCCGAGAGAGCCTGCACCACTTCTGGACCCCAGGCGTGTGGTGGTGTCAGACTTTGGGATTGGCTCCACATGAGGAGAGAGCTTTAGCTAGGGTTAGAGTTCAGGCCAGGGACGTCGCCAGGGCCTAATCGACTCCGGCCTCTTGATCTCCCTCGAGGGCTCAAGTGAGGGCTTTTGCGATGGGGCGGCTCAAGTGGAAGGTTTGGGTTTGAGGCCGGCTTAGGTTTCGGTGGAGGGTTCAGGCTCGGTGTAAGGTTAGGGTTAGGGTTAGGTCCCAGGAGGCTCCAAGGACTGAACCCACAGCAGGACAGTGGTCTCCCCGAAGGGCTGAGTTGGCACAACAGAGTGTGCCGGTCAGGATCAGCCTATGGCTGCCAAGGACACATAATTCGATGGGCCCCTGGTAAGGGAGGCCTCAGGAATCCTCTCGGGCAGCTACAGCCGGGCCTAGGAAACGATATGCTGAACTTCCAGGTTCCATTCCGAGTTGAGCCTGTACCACTTCTGGACCCCAGGCACGTGGTGTTGTCGACTTTGGGATTAGGTCCCCTTTGGAGAGAGACTTAGCTAGGGTTAGGGTTCGGTCCAGGGACGCGCCAGGGCCAAAATGACTCCGGTCTCTTGATCTCCCACGAGGGCTGAAGTGAGGGCCCATGCGACGGGGCGGTTCAAGAGGGGGGTTTGGGTTCGAGGCCGGCTTATGTTTCGGAGGAGGGTTCCGGCATGGGGTAAGGTTAGGGTTAGGGTTAGGTCCCAGGAGACTCCAGGGACCGAACCCACAGCAGGGCAGTGGTCTCCCCGAAGGGCTTAGTTGAGGGCACAAAGGAGGGGGCCGCTCAGGATCAGTCCTTGGCCACCAAGGACACACAAGTCAATGGGCCCCTGCTAGGGGAGATCTCAGGAATCCTCCCGGCAGCTGCAGCTGGGCCTGGGAAACGACCTGCTGAGCTTCCAGGTTCCATGGCAAGTGAGGCTGCACCACTTCTGGACCCTTGGAGCGTGGTGTTGTCAGACTTTGGGATTGGGTCCCCATGGGGAGAGAGCCTTAGCTAGGGCTAGGGTTCAGTCCAGGGATGTCGCCAGGGCCGAAGCGACTCTTGTCTCATGATCTCCCTCGAGGGCTGAAGTGAGGGCCCACGAGACGGGGCGGCTCAAGTGGAGCTTTAGGTTTCGAGTCCGTCTTATGTTTCTGTGGAGGGTTATGGCTCAGGGTAAGGTTAGGGTTAGGGTTAGGTCTCAGGAGGCTCCAGGGGCCAAACCCACAGCGGGGTAGTCATCTCCCCAAAGGGCTGAGTTGAGGGCACAAGGGAAGGGGCCGCTCAGGATCACTCTTTGGCTGCCAAGGACTCACAAGTCGATGTGTCCCTGTTTGGGGGGCCTCAGGAAACCTCTGGAGCTGCTGTAGCCTGGCCTGGGAAAGGACATGGTGAGCTTCCAGGTTACATTCCGAGGGAGCCTGCACCGTTCTAGACCCGAGGCGGGTGCTGTTGTCTGACTTTGGGAATGGGTCACCATGGGAGAGAGCCTTAGCTGGTTAGGGTTTGTTAAAGGGAAGTCGCCAGGGCCTAAGCGACTCCGGTTTTGTGATCTCCTTCGAGAGCTGAAGTGAGGGCCCATGAGACGGTGTGCCACAAATGGAGGGTTAGGGTTTCAGGCCGGCATAGGTTTCAGGGGAGGGTTCCGGTTCGGGATAAGGTTAGGGTTGGGATTAGGTCCCAGGAAGCTCCAAGTGCCAAACTCACAACAGGGCAGTGATCTACCCGAAGGGCTGAGTTGAGGGAACAAGGGAGTGTGCCGGCCAGGATCAGTGTTTGGCTGCCAATGCTACAAGAGCCTATGGGCCCCTGGTAAGGGAGGCCACAGGAATCCCCTCGGGCAGCTGCAGCCGGGCCTGGGAAACGACCTGCTGAGCTTCCAGGTTCCATGCTGAGTGAGCCTGCACCGCTTCTGGACCCCAGGCGTGTGGTGTTGTCAGACTTTGGGATTTGGTCCCCAAGGGGAGAGAGCCTTAGCTAGGAATACGGTTCAGTCCAGGGACATCGCCAGGGCCGAAGCGACTGCGGTCTCGGGATCTCCCTCGAGGGATGAAGTGACAGGCCATGCAACGGGGTGGCTCAAGTGGAGGGTTAGGGTTCGAGGCTGGCCTAGGTTTCAGTGGAGGGTTCCGGTTCGGGATAGCGTTAGGGTTATGGTTAGGTCCCAAGAGGCTCCAGGGGCAAACTCACAACAGGGCAGGGGTCTCCCCGAAGGGCTGAGAAGAGGGAACAAGGGAGTGTGCGGGTCAGGATCAGTCTTTGGCTGCCAATGCCAGAAGAGTTGATGGGCCTCTGGTAAGGGAGGCCACAAGAATCCCCTCGGGCAGCTGTAGCCGGGCCTGGGAAACGACCTCCTGTGCTTCCAGGTTCCATGGCGAGTGAGCCTGCAACACTTCTGGACCCCAGGCATGTGGTGTTGTCAGACTTTGGGATTGGGTCCCCATGGAGACAGAGCCTTAGTTAGGATTAGTGTTCGGTCCAGGGATGCACCAGGGCCGAAGGGACTCCGGTCTCGCGATCTCCCTCGAGGGCTGAAGTGAGGGCCCATGTGACGGGGCGGCTCAAGTGGAGCTTTAGGTTTTGAGGCCGGCTTATGTTTAGGTGGAGGGTTCTGGCACGGGGTAATGTTAGGTTTAGGGTTTGGTCCCAGGAGGCTCCAGGGGCCAAACGCACAGCAGGGCAGTGGTCTCCCCGAAGGTCTGAGTTGAAGGCACAAAGGAGGGTGCTGGTCAGGATCAGCCTATGGCTGCCATGGACACAATTCGATGGGCCCCTTGTAAGGGAAGCCTCAGGAATCCTCTCGGGCAGCTACAGCCAGGCCTGGGCAACGACATGCTGAGCTTCCAGGTTCCATGCCGAGTGAGCCTGAACCGCTTCTGGACCCCAGGCATGTGGTGTTGTCAGACTTTGGAATTGGGTCCCTATGGGGAGAGAGCCTTAGATAGGGTTAGGGTTTGGTCCAGGGACGTCACCAGGGCCGAAGCGACTCCGGCCTTGGGATCTCCCTGGAGGTCTGAAGTGAGGGCCATGCGACGGGGCGGCTCAAGTGGAGCTTTAGGTTTCGAGGCCGGCTTAGTTTTCGGTGGAGGGTTCTGGCTCGGGGTAAGGTTAGGGTTAGGGTTAAGGTTAGGTCCCAGGAGGCTCCAGAGTCCAAACCCACAGCAGGGCAGTTGTCTCTCTGAAGGGCTGAGTTGAGGGCACAAGGGAGGGGGCAGGTCAGGATCAGCTTATGGCTGCCAAGGACACATAATTCAATGGGCCCCTGGTAAGGGAGGCCTGAGGAATTTGCTCGGGCAGCTACAGCTGGGCCTGTGCAAAGACATGCTGAGCTTCCAGGTTCCATGTTGAGTGAGCCTGCACCACTTCTGGACCCCAGGTGCGTGGTGTTGTCAGCCTTTGGGATTGGGTCTCCATGGGGAGAGAGCCTTAGCTAGGGTTAGGGTTCGGTCCAGGGACGTCACCAGGGCCGAAGCAACTCTGGTCTCACGATCTCCCTCGAGGCCTCAAGTGAGGGCTTATGCGAAGGGGCGGCTCAAGTGGAGGGTTTGGTTTTGAGGCCGGCTTAGGTTTCGGTGGAGGGTTCCAGCAGGGGTAATGGTAGGGTTAGGGTTAGGTCCCAGGAGGCTCCAGGGGCCGAACCCACAGCAGGGCAGTAGTCTCCCCGAAGGGCTGAGTTGTGGGCACAAGGGAGGGGGCCGCTCATGATCAGTCTTTGGCTGCCAAGGACACACAAGTCGATGGGCCCCTCATCAGGGAAGCCTCAGGAATCCTCTGGAGCTGCTGCAGCCTGGCCTGGGAAATGACATGGTGAGTTTCCAGGTTACATTCTGAGGGAGCCTGGACCGTTCTGGACCCCAGGTGCGTGCTGTTGTCAGACTTTGGGAATGGGTCCCCATGGGAGAGAGCCTTAGCTAGGGTTAGGGTTTGTTAAAGGGAAGTCGCCAGGGCCTACGCGACTCCGGTTTCGTGATCTCCTTCCAGAGCTGAAGTGAGGGCCCATGTGATGGTGCATCACAAGTGGAGGGTTTGGGTTTCAGGCCGGCATATGTTTCGTGGGAGGGTTCTGGTTAGGGGTAGGTTTAGGGTTAGTGTTAAGTCCCAGGAGGCTCCAGGGGCCGAACCCACAGCAGGGCAGTAGTCTCCCCGAAGGGCTGAGTTGAGGGCACATGGGAGGGGGCCGGTCAGGATCAGCCTATGGCTGCCAAAGACACATAATTCCATGGTCCCCTGGTAAGGGAGGCCTCAGGAATTCTCTCGGGCAGATACAGCCAGGCCTGGTCAACGACATGCTGAGCTTCCAGGTTCCATGCCGAGTGAGCCTGCACTGCTTCTGGACCCCAGGCATGTGGTGATGTCAGATATTGGGATTGGGTCCCCATGGGGAGAGAGCCTTAGCTAGAGTTAGGGTTCGGTCCAGGGACGTCGCCAGGGCCGAAGCGATTCCGGTCTCATGATCTCCCTTGAGGGCTGAAGTGAGGGCCCATGCGTGGGGCGGCTCAAGTGGAGGGTTAGGGTTCGAGGCCGGCCCATGTTTCAGTGGAGGGTTAGGGTTAGGGTTAGGTCTCAGGAGGCTTCAAGTGCCAAACTCACCACAGGGCAGTGGTCTCCCGGAAGGACTGAGTTGAGGGCACAGGGAGTGTGCCGGTGAGGATAAGTGTTTGGCTGCCAATGCCACAAGAGTCGATGGGCCCCTGGTAAGGGAGGCCACAGGAATCCCCTCGGGTAGTTGCCGCCGGGTCTGGGAAACGACCTGCTGAGCTTCCAGGTTCCATGGCGAGTGAGCCTGCACCGCTTCTGGACCCCAGGAGCGTGGTTTTGTGGACCTTTGGGATTGGGTCCCCATGGGGAGAGAGCCTTAGCTAGGGTTAGGGTTCGGTCCAGGGACGACGCCTAGGCCAAAGCGACTCCGGTCTCTTGATCTCCCTCGAGGGCTGGAGTGAGGGCCCATGCAACGGGGCGGCTCAAGTGGAGGGTTAGGGTTCGAGGCCAGCCTAGGTTTCAGTGGAGGATTCCGGTTCAGGATAGGGTTAGGGTTAAGGTTAGGTACCAGGAGGCTCCAGAGGCCAAACTCACAACAAGGCAGTGGTCTCCCTGAAGGGCTGAGTTGAGGGAACAAGGGAGTGTGCCTGTCAGGATCAGTCTTTGGCTGCCAATGCCACAAGAATCGATGGCCCCCTGGTAAGCAGGCCACAGGAATCCCCTCGGGCAGCTGTAGCCAGGCCTGGGAAACGACCTCCTGTGCTTCCAGGTTCCATGGCGAGCGAGCCTGCAACACTTCTGGACCCCAGGCACATGGTGTTGTCAGACTTTGGGATTCGGTCCCCATGGGGAGAGGGCCTTAGCTAGGGTTAGGGTTCTGTCCAGGGACGTCGCCAGGGCCGAAGCAACTCCGGTCTCGTGATCTCCTTCGAGGGCTGAAGTGTGGGCCCATGCGACGGGGCGGTTGAAGTGGAGCTTTAGGTTTCGAGGCCGGTTTAGGTTTCGGTGGAGGGTTCCGGCATGGGGTAATGTTAGGTTTAGGGTTAGGTCCCAGGAGGCTCCAGGGGCCGAACGCACAGCAGGGCAGTGGTCTCCCCGAAGGTCTGAGTTGAGGTTACAAAGGAGGGTGCTGGTCAGGATCAGCCTATGGCTGCCATGGACACAATTCGATGGGCCCCTTGTAAGGGAGGCCCCAGGAATCCTCTCGGGCAGCTACCGCCGGGCCTGGGCAAGGACATGCTGAGCTTCCAGGTTCCATGCTGAGTGATCCTGAACCGCTTCTGGACCCCAGGCGCATGGTGTTGTCAGACTTTGGGATTGGGTCCCCATTGGGAGAGAGCCTTAGTAGGGTTAGGGTTCTGTCCAGGGACGTCGCCAGGGCCGAAGCGACTCCGGTCTCGGGATCTCCCTGGAGGTCTGAAGTGAGGGCCATGCGATGGGGCGGCTCAAGTGGAGTTTTATGTTTCGAGGCCGGCTTAGTTTTCAGTGGAGGGTTCCAGCATGGGGTAATGTTAGGGTTAGGGTTAGGTCCAAGGAGGCTCCAGGGTCGAACCCACAGCAGGGCAGTGGTCTCCCTGAAGGGCTGAGTTGAGGGCACAACGGACGGGACCGCTCAAGATCAGTCCTTGGCTGCCAAGGACACACCAGTCGATGGACCCCTGGTCGGGGAGGCCTCAGGGTCCCCTGGGGCAGCTGCAGACGGGCCTGGGAAACGACATGGTGCGTTCCAGGTTACGTTCCGAGTGAGCCTGCACCACTTCTGGACCCCAGGCACGTGCTGGTGTCAGACTTTGGGAATGGGTCCCCATGGGAGAGAGCCTTAGCTAGGGTTAGGTTTCATTCCAGGGAAGTCGCCAGGGCTGAAGCGCCCCCGGTTTCGTGATCTCACTCGAGAGCTGAAGTGAGGGCCCATTCGACAGTGTGCCACATGTGGAGGGTTAGGGGGTCAGGCCGTCATAGGTTTCAGTGGAGGGTTCCGGTTAGGGGTAGGTTTAGGGTTAGGGTTAAGTCTCAGGAGGCTCAGGGTCCGAATCCACAGCAGGACAGTAGTCTCCCAGAAGGGCTGAGTTGAGGGCACATGGCAGGGGGCCGGTCAGGATCAGTCTTTGGCTGCCAAGGGCAAACAACTTCATGGGCCCCTGGTCGGGGAGACCTTACGAATCCTCCTGGCAGCCTCATCCAGGTCTGGGAAATGACATGCTGAGCTTCCACGTTCCCATGCCGAGTGAGCCTCCACTGCTTCTGGACCCCAGTCGCGTGATGTTGTCAGAATTTGGGATTGGGTCTCTATGGGGAGACAGCCTTATCTAGGTTTAGGGTTCGGTCCAGAGATGTCTCCAGGGCTGAAGGGACTCTGGTCTCGGGATCTCCCTTGAGGGCTGAAATGAGGGCCCATGCAACGGTGCGGCTCAAGTAGAGGGTTAGGGTTCGAGGCTGGCCTAGGTTTCAGTGGAGGGTTCTGCTTTGGGGTAGGGTTAGGTTGCAGGAGGCTCCAGGGGCCAAACTCACAACAGGGCAGTGGTCTCCCCGATGGGATGAGTTGAGGGAACAAGGGGTGTGCCGGTCAGTATAAGTCTTTGGCTGTCAATGCCACACGTGTCGATGGGCCCCTTGTAAGGTAGGCCACAGGAATCCCCTCGGGCAGCTGCAGCCGGGCCTGGGAAATGACCTGCTGAGCTTCCAGGTTCCATGGTGAGTGAGGCTGCACCGCTTCTGGACCCCAGGCGCGTGGTGTTGTCAGACTTTGGTATTGGCTCCACATGGGAAGAGAGCCTTAGCTAGGGTTAGGGTTCAGTCCAGGGACGTCACCAGGGCTGAAGCGACTCTGGTCTCGTGGTCTCCCTCAAGGGCTCAAGTGAGGGCTTATGCGACGGGGTGGCTCAAGTGGAGGGTTTGTGTTTGAGGCCGGCTTAGGTTTCGGTGGAGGGTTCTGGCTCGGGGTAAGGTTAGGGTTAGTGTTAGGTCCCTGGAGGGTCTAGGCACTGACCCCACAGCAGTTTTGATATGTCCCGGAAGGGCTGATTTCAGGGCACAAGCAAAGGTGCTGGTGAGGATTAGTCTTTGGGTTCCCAGGCCAGACAACTCTATGGGCCACTGTTCAGGTAGGAGTCAGGAATCATCTCGGGCAGCTGTAGCCGGACCTGGTAAATGACATGGTGACGTTCCAGGTAATATGCCAGGTGATCCTGCACCGCTTCTGGACCAAAGGTTTGTGGTTTTGTCAGACTTTGGTATTGGGTCCCCATTTGGAAGAGAGCCTTAGCTAAAGTTAGGGTTAGGTCCAAGGCATCACCAGGGCCAATGCGACTCCAGTCTCATGATCTCCCTTGATGGCTGACGTGAGGGTCATGTGACGGTGCGGGTCAGTGTAGGGTTTTGGTTGGAGTAAGGGTTAAGATTCAGTTGAGGGTTATGGTGAAGGTTATTGTTAGGGACAGGGTTAGGTCCCAGGAGGTTCCAGGTGGTGAACCCACAGCTGTGCAGTTGTGTCCCCGAAGGTTTGAGTTGAGGGCACAAGGAAGGGTGCCAGTCAGGATTAGTCTTTGGGTTCAAAGTCCCACAACTCTCTGGGCCACTGGTCGGGTAGGCCTCAGGAATCCTTTTGGGCAGCTGCAGCCGGGTTGGGAAACGACATGCTGATGTTCCAGGTTCTATGCCAGGTGATCCTGCACCGCTTCTGGACCCCAGGCCCGTGGTATTGTCAGACCTTGGTATTGGGTCCCCATGGGGAGAGAGCCTTAGCTAGGGTTAGAGTTCAGGCCCGGGCCGTTGCCATGGCTGAATCGACTCCAGTCTCCTGATCTCCCTCGCTGGCTGAAGTGAGGGTCCATGGGACGGTGTGGGTCAAGTGTAGGGTTACGGTTCAAGATAGGGTTAGGTTTCAATTGACGGTTCTACTCAGGGTTAGGTTTAGGTGTAGGGTTAAGTCCCAGGATGCTCTAGGAGCTGAACCCATAGCAGTGCAGTTGTTCCCAAGAAGGGTTGAGTTGAGCACACATGTGATTGTGCCAGTCAAGATTAGTTTTTGGGTTCCAAGGTCAGACAACCCAATGGGCCACTGCTCGTGTAGGCCTCAGGAATCCTCTCGTGCAGCTGTAGCTTGGTCTTGGAAATGACATGGTGATGTTCCAGGTTGTATGCCAGGTGATCCTGCACCTCTTCTGGACCCCAGGTGTGTCTTGTTGTCAGACTTTGGGATTGGGTCCCCATGGGGAGAGAGACTTAGCTATGTTTAGGGTTCGGTTCCAGGACGTCACCAGGGCGGAAGTGACTCCAGCCTCATGATCTCCCTCATGGGGTGAAGTGAGGACCCAAGGGACATTGCGTGTCAAGTGTAGGGTTAGGGTTAGAGATAGGGTTAGGTTTCGGTTGAGGGTTCTTGTTAGGGTTAGGTTTAGGGTTAGGATTAGGTCCCAGGAGGCTCCAGGCACTGAACCCACAGCAGTGCAGTTGTGTCCCCGAAGGGCTGAGTTGTGGGCACATGGGAACATGCCGGTCAGGATTAGTCTTTGGGTTCCAAGGCCAGACAACTCTATCGGTCACTGGTTGGGTAGGCCTCAGGAATCCTCTCAGGCAGCTGCAGCTGGGCCTTTGAAACGACATGGTGATGTTCTAGGTTCTATGCCTAGTGATCCTGTACCGCTTGTGGACCCCAGGCGCATGGTGTATTCACAATTTAGTATTTGGTCCCCAAGGGGAGAGAGCTTAGCTAGGACTATGGTTTGGTCCAGGGACGTCGCCAGGGCCAAAGCGACTCCAGTCTCATGATTTCTCTTGAAGGCTGAAGTGAGGGCCCATGGTACGGTGTGGGTCAAGTGTAGGGTTTTGGTTCGAGATAGGGTTAGGTTTTAGTTGAGGTTTCGGGTTAGGGTTAGGGTTAGGGTTAGGTCCCAGGAGGCTCCAAGCGCTGAACCCACAGCAGTGCCGTTGTCTCCCAAAAGGGCTGAGTTGAGGGCACAAGGGAGGATGCCGGTCAGGATTAGTCTTTGGGGTGAAAGGCCAGACAACTCTTTGGGCCACTGGTCGCATAGACTTCAGGAATTCTCTTGGGCAGCGGCAGCTGGGCCTTGGAAATGACATGGTGATGTTCCAGGTTCTATGCCTAGTGATCCTTCACCAAGTGTGTTATCAGGTCTCTGGTGTTGTCAGACTTTGGTATTGGGTCCCCATGGGGAGAGAGCCTTAGCTAAGCTTAGTGTTCGGTCCAGGGACATCGCCAGGCCAACGCTACTCCAGGCTCGGATATCCCTAAAGGGGTGAAGTAAGGGCCCATAAGGCAGTGCAGGTCATGTTTATGGTTAGGGTTTGAGATAGGGTTAGGTTTCAGTTGAAGGTTGTGGTTTGGGTTAGGTTTAGTGTTAGGGTTAGGTCCAGGAGGCTCAATGTTCTGAACCCACAGCAATGCAGTTGTGTCCCCAAAGGTCTGAGTTGAGGGCACAAGGGAGGGTGCTGGTCAGGATTAGTCTTTGGGTTCCAAGGCCAGACTATTCTATGGGTCACTGGTCGGGTATCCTCTCAGGCAGCTGCAGCCAGACATGGGAAACAACCTGGCTATGTTCCAGCTTCTATGCCGAGTAATCCTGTACCGCTTCTGGACCCCAGGCGCGTGGTGTCAGACTCTGGTATTGGGTCCCCATGGCGTAAGAGCCTTAGGGAGGATTAAGGTTAGGTCCAGGGACGTCTCCAGGGCCAAAGCAACTCCAGCCTCATGATCTCCCTCAAGGGGTGAAGCGAGGGCCCAAGTGATGGTGCAGGTCAAGTGTAGGGTTAGGAATCAAGATAAGGTTACGTTTCAGTTAGGGTTAGGGTTAGGGTTAGGGTTACGTCCCAGGAAGCTCCAGGCACTGAACCCATAGCAGTGCAGTTGTTTCCCCGAAAGGCTGAGTTGAGGGCACAAGGGAGGGTGCCGGTCAGATTAGTCTTTTGGTTCCAAGGCCAGACAACTCTATGGGCCACTGGTCGGGTATGCCTCAGGAATCCTCTCAGGCAGCTGCAGCCGGTCCTTGGTAACAACCTAGTGATGTTCCAGCTTCTATGCCTAGTGATCTTGCACTGCTTCTGGACCTCAGGCGCGTGGTGTAGTCAGACTTTGTTATTGGGTCCCCATGGGGAGAGAGCCTTAGCTATGGTTAGGGATCGGTCCAGGGACATCGCCAGGGCTGAAGTGACTCCTGTCTCGTGATCTCCCAGAGGGCTGAAATTAGGGCCATGCCATGGTTCGGTTCAAGTGTAGGGTTTTGGTTCGAGATAGGGTTAGGTTTCAGTCTAGGGCTATGCTGAGGGTAGGGTTAGGGTCAGGATTAGGTCCCAGGAGGCTCCAGGCACTGATTCCACTGCAGTGCAGTTGTCTACCTGAAGGGTTGAGTTGAGGGCACAAGGGCAGGTGCCGGTCATGATTAGTCTTTGCGTTCCATGACCAGACAACCCTATGGGCCACTGGTCACGTATGTCTCAGGAATCCTCTCGGATAGGTGCTGCCCAGCCTTGGCAACGACACAGTTATGTACCAGGTTCTATGCTGAGTGATCCTACACCGCTTCTGAACCCTAGGCACGTGATGTGGTCAGACTTTGGTTTTGGGTCCGCAAGGTGAGAGAGCCTTAGGTACGGTTATCTTTCTGTCCAGGGATGTTGCCAGGGCCGAAGTGACTTCAGTCTTTTGAGCTCTCTTGAAGGCTGAAGTGAGGGCCCATGCGATGGTGTAGGTCCAGTGTAGCGTTAGGGGTCGAGATAGGGTTAGGTTTCGGTTGAGGGTTCTGGTTAGGGTTAGGTTTAGTGTTAGGGTTAGGTACCAGGAAGCTTCAGGCAGTGAAACCACAGCAGTCCAGTTGTCTCCCCAAAGGGCTGAGTTGGGGGCACAAGGGTGGTGCCGGTCAGGGTTAGTCTTTGGGTTCCATGGCCACAAGCTCTATGGACCACTGGATGGGTATGCCTCAGGAATCATCTCGGGCAGCTGTAGCCGTGCCTTGGAAATGACCTTGTGATGTTCCAGGTAATATGCCAGGTGATCCTGCACCGCTTATGGACCCCAGGCGCGTGGTGTTGTCAGAGCTTGGTGTTGGGTCCCCGTGGGGAAATAGCCTTAACTAGGGTTAGGGTTCTGTTCAGGGACATTGTCAGGGCTGACACGACTCCAGTCTCCTGATGTCCCTTGAGGGCTGAAGTGAGGGCCCATGTGATGGCGTGGGTCCAGTGTAGTGTTCGGGTTCGAGACAGGGTTATGTTTCGGTTGAGGGTTCTGGTTAGGGTTAAAGTTAGGGTGAGCATTAGCGTTAGGTCCCAGGAGGCTCGAGGTGTTGAATCCACAGCAGTGCATTTGTTTCCCTGAAGGTCTGAGTTGAGGGCACTAGGGAGGGTGCTCGTCAGGAGTAGTCTTCTTTATAGCAAGTTCATGTTTACCTGAGTTGAATGGACTCCCTGAGTCTTCCCTCAGCTCTGACTGTGCTTGAGGCTGTTCTGGTTATAGGTAGGGGTAAAACCCGGAGAGAGATACGCAGGAAATTTCATGGCGGCTAAGGTGGTAGAGCATTGGAGAGAAAGTGTTCTGAACCAGGAAGAGAACAGTCTCATTTCTCCCAATCCACAAACATCTGCCATCTTTGTTGTCTACCACTCTTCAGCTGCCTCCTCCCTTCATGGGGTGCTTATAAGCAGGCAGGTGAGCAGGGGCCATTCCCACTTGAGGGGGCCTTCCTGAGAGTTGCATCTTCCAGAATTTGATCATTGCAGGGCAACTTTTAGTAGAGTTTTGAACAAAAATGCAATAGCCATTTGACCAGTATCACCTAGGCAGAAGCGCGGGGAATGTGAAAGAGTACTCAGCCCAGCATCACTGCCAGCAGGAAGTGACCTTCTGGTTGGACCTGATGCTGCCCAGAACCTACCAGGAGGGTAAAGAAGCTGATCTAGACTCAACACAACTTGAGCTTGTCCACTTTTGGGACTTACACAACAGAGCTTTGAGGAAACAGCCTTTGTGTTGTAGCCTAGTACACACACGTCTGTATGGGTATATATGTAGCCAAAAGAGAAGTTTCACAAAACACTTCTTACATGTGATGTCTTAGGATTTCTTTAAAATCGATCTTTGCCTCTATAAAATGGATATCACAACCTAATAACCTGATTTCACAATCAATTAGGCGGTCACAGTAGGTAAACAACACTGTTCTGATGTATAATTTATCATGGCAGCATTGAGAGTTCTTTCCAAACGAACATCATACTTTTACCTAATATCACATCTTACTGTATTATTTCTATCTGTAATGATCAAATTATCTGCTAATTGTGGCGAGTTATTGACACAGAGTGGTATAGGCATTTGGGGGAATCAATAATCTGTCCCTAGTTAAAGCATTACTAAACTGTGGTCGCAGAATTTCCATCTGTCGCCTCTGTCCCAGGGACTTCCTGCTATTTACCCAGGGATTCTATGCTGGTCTCTGTTTCTGTGCTCTTGCTGAGTTTCTCTCTTTTCTCTGTCACTTCCTTGGTGCTTGATTTGCCTTTTGGGAATGGGTTCTGCCACGTTAAACTTCCCCTTCACCTCCTACATTTTCTCAACCTCTTTTGCTTTCTTAGGCATCTCTTCAACTGCTCTGGTTCTCTCTGCCTCTTCCAGTTGGTTCGTTCACATGAGCTAAATGATTGTGGACTCACTGTTAGTACAGCCACCACACATCATCACTGGGATGGCTCGGCCCATAGCAGCTTGTAAAAGCAGGGCCCAGGAAGAATGGGCAAACCAAGTAGGGATAAAGAAGTTACCCTTCGGCAATGGAAGACTCCATATTACCTAAGAGGCAGTGTCTGTGCTAAACACTTTCCTGGAATGCTGGTCAGGTCAATTCTTGGCTTTAGCAGATAGTTCCCTGTAGTTAAGAGACAAAACATACCTAATGCCTTGTTTCCTGAGATTATTTCAAACATGAAGCTAATAATACTTACCTTGTATATAGAAGCTTTGGGTATTATGACAGTGGTAAAACACCTCGAAGTTCTCATAACCTGTGACCTTTGTCCTTACTTGTCTTAGTATTCTGTTGCTACATAATAAATTACTACAAACTTATTACAGTAAAACCTTGGATTGCAAGCAACTCGTCCTGCAGGTGTTCTGCAAGACAAGCAAACATTCCTAATAAATCTTAAGTTGATAAACAAGTGATGTCTTGCAATACAAGTTGTACATGATGCTGAATGTCACGTGATCACAACTGAGCCAGTGGTTCTTGAAATTTGTTTTGATTATACGAGTGCTTTGGATTACAAGCAGTTTTCTGGAATGAAGTATGCTCGTAAACCAAGGTTTTACTGTATATCTATTATCTTATAATTTTTATAGATGACAAGTCTGGGCATAGCATCTATGAGTCCTCTGCTCTGGGTCCCACAAAGCTGAAATCAGGAAGTTGGCTGGGTTGTGTCCTCATCTGTAGCTTGGGGTTCTGTAAGTTCATGCAGGTTGGCAGAGTTCAGTTCCTTGTGCTTGTCAGACTGAGGTGCCAGTTTCCTCATTGGCTGGTTTGTGGTTGCAGTCAGCTCCTGGAGACCACCCTCAGTCCAAGCCATGTGTGCCTCTGACCACACAGTAGCTACTTCTTGAAGCCAGCAGGAGAGCCTTAAATAACATACAACCTTACATAATGTTCTATAATCATGGGGGTGGCCATTTCATCATATTTGTAGGACCCCTTGCTAGGGGAGGGGATCGTGCACACCACATACACAAAGAGGTGAGAATCTTGGGGCCATCTTTGAAACCTGCTTGTCATATTATCACATTTATCATGAATCCAGCGTAATTGCTGAGGATTCTCTTTACTGATGCATGATAGAAAAGAGTTTCATCTCTTTTCATTTACAATTAATTGTTTGGACTCCACCTACCCTAAAAGCAAGAACTCCTTTTTCTCCCTTGAATGCTCCCCTCTTTCTCCACACAGATGCGCACACGCACACACACACACGCACATGAGCACACACATATTGGTTACCCAGGACCATGGAGATTCTTGAGGAGGAGGGCACCACAGGGTCACTGTGGACGATGCTGTGCATCACATTAGCAGAGGGTGCTGTTTGGGCAGTGCTGGGTCCTTGCTGGTCCAGCCCTGGCCCAGATTCCCTACCCCCACCCCCAGCCCCCTGAACAGGGCAGTTCATCTCCTCTCATGCTCTATGCTTAACCGCTCTTCTCCACAATGCAACCACAGTCCCTGTGCGACTGGGACTGGAGGGGCAGCAGGTCCAGCCACCCCAGAGCCACACTCCTCCACCGAGGCCCTTGTGCTGGCCCAGGTCATTGCCAGGGTGCATTTCTGTGTGGTCTCTGCTCAGATGTCACCTTCTCAGTGAGTCATCCCTGAACTCCTTGTTTAAACTTGTGTTATTATCTACTACCCCCTCTCCCTTGCTCTCAGCCTGCCAGCTCTTACTTTATTTTTCACCACAGTGGGACTTACTGCCATCCAACACAGTTCATATATTTTTTTTATTTATTGTTTGCCTCCCTTTTCTAGATAGAGAGCTCCTCCTTGGCAGGGACTTCTGTCTGGCTTTTCATCGTTCCATCCCTCACGCCCCATTCAAGGGTCCAGTGCAAAGCTAAGCTCTTTAGTAGCACCTTGGTGTGGCTTTTTAATGGATGCATAGATTATGAGAACCCACGGCATTTTTTAAATTTATTTTTTATTTTTATTTTTTAAATATTTATTTATTTTTGAGAGAGAGAGAGACAGAGTGTGAGCGGGGGAGGGGCAGAGAGAGGGAGACACAGAATCAGAAGCAGACTCCTGGCTCTGAGCCGTCAGCGCAGAGCCCGACACGGGGCTCAAACCCACAAAGTGTCAGACCATGACCTGAGCCAAAGTCGGATGCTTAACTGACGGAACCACCCAGGCACCTCTAAATTTATTTTTTAATTTAAGTATAATTTATATACAGTGTCACATTAGCTTCAGATGTACAATATGATGATTCAGCAATTCTATACATTATTCAGTGCTCATGAGAGTAAGTGCACTCTTAATCTCCTTCACTTGTTTCACTCTGCCCCACCTACCTCCCCTCTGGGAACCACCAGTTTATTGTTTGTATTTAAGAGTCTGTGGATTTGTTTGCTTCTTTTTTCCTTTGTTCGATCAGCAGCATTTTTAGGCACACACTTCAGTGTTCTACTATGTGTTGATTGATTAAGGCAAGTTAAACAGATCACCTTATGTCACCGATTGACGGAAGCATCTCATGGAAATCATAACAAGTTCTATCTAGTACATAGAAGTCCGTGTTTGTGGATTATGGGAGGACTGGATGTGAAAACATCTGCATCATATGGAGAATGAGGTACTGGTGGTGGTGATGACTGGGCAGGAGTCTCTCAGATCAGTTTTGTCCTTGAAGTGATAGATTGAGCAGCAGTTGGGTGCTGGGTATTTAAAAAGATAAACACAAGAGGGCTCCTAGGTGGCTCACTCAGTTAAGTGTCCGACTCTGGGTTTTAGCTCAGGTCATGATCTCTCCATTCGGGAGTTTGAGCCCTGCATTGGCACTGTGTTGATGGCATGGAGCCTACTTGGTATTCTCTGTTGCCTTCTCTCTCTGCCCCTCCCCTGCTCACAGTCTCTCTCTCTCTCTCTCTCTCTCTCTCAGAAATAAATAAACATTTCAAAAATAATAATAATAAAATAAAAAGATAGACTCAAGCCCTGGGAGCCAACCAAGGAGAAACGGCATAGGAACTCAGGTCTGCTGAGTTTCACTATAACTCCTAACTCTCCGTCTTAACTAATCTTCACTAATACTTCCCAGGAAGCTATTTTCTACACAATTATTCATAAAGCAGCCAATTTGTACCAGAATTATCTACAGATTCAGTGTCTAAGATCCTGGATCAAATTGTGTATTTCTCCCGGCCATTTTTTAAAAGAAGAAAGTTGGCAGGAACCTAGATGACAACTATATGATCATCCAACATTACTGAGAAACAGTCCACCTTCTCCCTTTTCCCCACCTATGGCCACATGGACTCAAGTCACTGCAGTGACAGTTTCTCTGTACATACCAAGCTGCAGAACCAAGGGGCTTCAGCTTTCATAGTCATCTCTCTTTTCCAAAAAAAGGGGGTGGCAGGCATCTTAAAGGAAGCCGGGTTGACTCCTTGGAGCCTGCACTGAGTCCGAAGGGCCTTGACTGGGCAGCTCTTCTAGGGGAGGAATAGACCCTGAGCCCCAGCTGCACCTCGCAGGGCCCCAAGCCTCAGGCACCCTGGAGGGGAGGGGGGCAGTGAGACAAGGACAGTCCCATCAGCGGAGTATATAAGGATGCAGCACTGTAAAGGGGTCCTGCCCTCCCACCCCTTTCACTGGGAAACTACAAAAACTCAGTTATGGGGAAACTGAGGCTTGCAGAGGTCCAGTAACTTGCCAGAGTCCCATAGCCATTAAGTGGCAAGACAAGAACTAAACTTGCTAATCTGTCTGACTTCATAAGCTCTGCTTTGAACCTCAGGGGACTTGCCAGTGGCGTGCTCCCAGCTTTGGACCATCATCAGGGATCGAGTGCTGAGCAGGGTCTACAGCATGTAGACACGGGTCTGTTGAACTTCCTTCCCATTGCAGCGCTGGCGTGACTCATGCTGGCCTTGGTTCACAGGCTCCACCAGAAGGGAACCATTGTGATTCAGCATCTGGAGATGGTAGTGGTGCTTTGAATCACACTGATCTGCACTGGCCAGATCCATCTCTGCACCTTCTGTTTGGGCCACCAGACAGCACTCAGTTCTGGTTGGTGAAGTGCAGTGGTGGCGTTTCTGCCCATTACCCTGAATTGGCCTGGATCTCATGACTGGTTCGGCGTTCCTTCCGACCCAGGACACTGACTGGCCTCTGCCCCCTCTCTCCTACAGATGCCGCCCTTACTAGGACTGCTGTGGCTCCAGGTGCTGTGTGCGGGCCCTCTCCATACAGAGGCTGTGGTATTTTTGGTAGGTTGTAACCCCTCCTCATCTCAAATGCCTTGGTCTACCACCCACCCCACAAAGGCTCTGCCAGCCTGAGTATAGTCATGTCACCTTCACCTGAGGTCTTGGTCTCGGGGACAGTCTCAGTCAAGCACACAGGTATGTTCAGGTTGCCTCACCAAGTTTGCAGAAAGCTTGTTCCCGTTTTCACAGGCGATGGCTGGAAAGAAGAGTTTGTCTTTGGGAGATAGGCTGGAAGACTGTTGTTCTCCAGAAGCTGCTGTGCCAGTTTCTGAGATGGGGCTGAGGATGACTGTCCGAAAGACTCAGAATTAGCCAACTTGTCATCAAGTCTGTGCTGCCTGGAAGTCATTCCCACTCATGGTGTCAGCTGAGTAGATAACTTTCAGGACAGACAGCCTGCATCCTTGTCCCTCTTCCAGCTCTCCTAAGGGAAGTCTGTAAAATTCTACCTTGAGAGGGGATGAGGGAGTGACGCTGATGAAGCATCCTGGAAGGGGAGAGGTGCAGTTTCCATTAATAACAGGATTCCCCAGGGGATTGCCCTCTTCAGAGGGTGCCTGCTTGGGGGTATGCCTAAAAATGTATTTGGGTCTATAGTTGAGAGACACTGCTTCAGATCTCAGGGACGGCAGGGTGTGAGTGGGAGAGGATGTGCCTAAAACCAAAAGAGCATTTCCTGCACCCGCAAACCCTCTCCTCTGCTCCACTGCAATGGTAGTGTCATCCAGGCAAGTGCCACAAAGAGTTAAGACTTAAGCTTCTCTATGACTTTTAGATTCCGAAATCACTGACTTCCGAAGACTTTAAGACTTTTACTAATAAGCATGTTACAGCAGCCACTTGAAATTTTTTCTGAGGTTTTGTCTTTCCCTTCTGACAACTGTTCCCAAGTTTGATTAGGGAAAATGCCAGTAAGTGGGATTCCACATGTCACGTTGTCTTTGATAGGATAGCCTGCTTCCATATCACCATCACCACCGCCTTGATGGGGCATTGGCCATTTGGGGGCTCAACTCACCTGTCACATCGGGCCCTGGCCTGGTCCCCCTTAGGGTTGGCTTGGACATCCCCTGTCTTGATGTCACTTCCTCTGGCAAGCCCTTCTGAACCAAGTGCCATGTTGGCGCCTAAAACTCTATAATAGAAGGTGTCGCGGCCGGCGCGACAAACACCGAGGTCAGGGTCCTGAGGGTAGGGGAATGCAAGAAAAAAAGAGAGAAGAGAAAGTTTGGGAACAGGAGGGTCCCCTGGGCTGATGGCCCAAGTGACAGCTTTATTGTTGCTATACACAATCTTTTATAACCAGACTCTTAAGGGTTAGGTCATTCTAAGAATAAACAGGTTTCACATAATTGCTGCCCACCAAAACATTTAGTTCTGTGTTTCTTGTGCATTTTCTAGACGGGTCACAAGACCTTGTTGATAAGATTGCTAGCAAAACACAATTCCCATGTTTGTTACTATCTGACTCGGGGTAGAAAAAGGGAGGTAGTATTACTGCCAACACCTGCAGACCACAGTCTTCAGGAATTAACTTTCTCAGCCTTGACAAGGCTTTCGTATGCCCTTGAAAGTGGGGGAATGGGAGGGGGAACCACCGGGTTGGCTTGAGTCAACAGGGAATGTTGCTCGACCTGGTCTCAGCCTGGCGCCGGGGCCCGGCTTCCCACATGAATGGGAGGGGGAACCACCGGGTTGGCTTGAGTCAATGGGGAACATTGCTCGACCCGGTCTCAGCCTGACACCGGGGCCCGGCCCCCCACAGAAGGTAAATTTTTTTTAGCCTAAGATCTTCTGAATGTAAACATCTCTGAGTACACTTCAAGTGAAGTGGGCCAGTACCAAAGCAGGGACCAGGAGGACCAGGATAGTTGGTATTTCAGAGCTTTGCCTAGTTTCATGCATGCTTTCCCTCAGAACTTTCCTCCATGGGGCCTTGTGGCAGAAGGAGACAGGACTGTCTGGGGCAAGAGTCCTGAAATGCTTAGGAAGTTATGCCAAGTTAGCCTGAAGCACCAGATGTTCCTAAAAATGAAATGTTCCTAAAAATGAAAAAAAAAAAAAACTTGTCAAGGTTTAGGTATCAGGTGATTAAAAAAAATTTTTTTTACATTTATTCATTTTTGAGAGACCAAGAGAGACAGAATGCAAGTGGGGGAGGGGCAGAGAGAGGGAGACAGGATCTGAAGCTCTGAGCTGTCAGCACAGAGCCCAATGTGGGGCTTGAACCCATGAACTGTGAGATCATGACCTGAGCCAAAGTCAGACACTCAACCAACTGAGCCACTCAGGCACCCCATCAGGTGATTTTTTTTTTAAATTGAGAGTGCAGGAGAAATATAAGGGCCTAGAAGCTAGAGCATCTTCTGTTGGCTTTCCCAGGAAACTTTACCTGAGTCAGCAGTCAAGTGCCTTTTAGAGGCCAGCCAGGGTCACTTATCAGAGTTGGGACACATTGGTAAGACAGTATGCAGTGAATGAGCAGGATCCCTGCACAGAGACATCTTATGAGTGCCATCAAACGGAGTGCCAGATGACAGAAGAAGAGATTCTGACAACAGGTTCTAAAGTGGGGGAACATCCAGAGAACAGCTGGAGATGTGAGTCTGAGGTGCCCCAGCTAAAGTCAAAGGATGCTTGGGTCCGGCTCTTATGCATTCCTTCTCTCAGTAAACATGAAGTGTCTTGTACACACCAGAGCCCCATGGAGAGGCACTTAGGGGAGTCAGGCTCCTAAAAGAAGCAGGTGTCTAAATAGGTAATTCTATGTGGAGAGTTTTAAACTGGTGTTCTGGAAACACAGGATGGAGCCTCTGATCCCAGAAAAGTTGGGAAAAGCTGCAAAGCTTCTGACTGGGTGTCAGAGAGGGTGTTCTGTTCAAAGGGACCAGCATGTTGATGGGACAAGGAGGTAAGAAGAACCAACATGGTGAGAGAATGGCAGGAGAGTCATGTGGGAGGCAGGTGTTTGTGGGGGAAGCATAGGAGATAGGAATATGGAGCTGGACATAGAGGGAAGGAAGGGCTACTCTCCAACCTTGGTCCCACCTCATTTTTAAGGACTTCTGTCTCCTTACCATAGAACAAAGGTTTGGAGGAGAATGCTTCCAAAATTCCCCCCAGTTCTAAAATCTTGAGTAATCTTTGACCAACGCAGTCTGAATGAAATATTCATGGTTTGAAGAACTAGACTAGTAGCACCCTTGAGTAGAGCTAGAAAGTACACTATGAAGGAGTAAAAACCAGCAGGGTTATTATGTGCGTGAGCCCTGCCGCTGGGGGCTCCCACCCACCTGGGTCTGCATCATGATTCACCTGATGCCTGGGACGTGCATTCAGGGAGAGAGCTGCTGTGCTGAGTGCTGGGGGGAGGGCAAGAAGGGATTGAAAAAACACATTGAATTGAAGAAACCAGATTACTTTGGATAATAGAAAAGGCATTAACTTCCTCCCTTCATCCCCTCAAATCTTCCAAAACCTGCTCAGCAATGAAAGGGAACATCTAGAGCACAATCACCCTTTAGTGCTTCAAAGAACAGCTTTTCTTACTATACTCCTCTTTTTCCCCTTCCTCTCTTTCCTTGTTCTATAAGCTCATTTTCCTGACCCCTTGTCAGTTTCTCTCTTAAAATAAGTTCTCTCAGACCAATATTTCAATGAGGAATGAATCTGATGATTGATACCGAAGCTGGTAGTCAGTCTCCTACCTTTTGACTTGTTCTGCCCATGCCTGGTACTTACTTGGTCTCTGTTAGTCTAAGGTGCAATATCAGATGAGGTCCTCAATATCATTCATATCTGGCTTGGAGAAGAATAATTCCATGTGATAGTGGAACCAACACTGTGGCCTGTCCCATGGAAGAGACCCCTATCTCAGATTTCTTGTGCATTTTTCAAAACCAAGGAGCCCATCTCTTGGGAGTGAGTGGTAGCACTGTTTGAAAAATGCTATAAATCCTGTACATAAACCCTTACTCACAGTCAGCCTCTCTGTGCTCAGATACTTACAATTCAGCCCACTGTTGAATGTAAGATTACCATTGAGTTCACCAGGGAAATTCATCAGGGATTCCCTGAGTTCACCAGGGAAATTAGTCTTAAGAGCCAAAACAGTTCCCTTTGTGATTCCAGCATCTCGGTGCCAAGATGCCAGGCCCCTGCACAGTGGGATTCTTTGGTATCCCAAGACAGCAGCCCCCTCGGCCTCTCCCCCGTCTTCGGCCCACAGCAATCCTCTGGGACCTCTTGCTGACCCAGCTTCCCGCTGGCACACATGTGCTGTTCTTTCCACCCAGAAAGTGCCTTCCCTCCCCCTCAACTGGCCTCTTTCTTTCCATCCTTCAGAACTAAGCTCAGATACTGCTTTGAAGGAAAAGAAGTTTTTTGGATCGCCTCACTATAACACATACCCTTGTTTAAAACCTCTTGTTGCACTGAATTGTACACATAAAAATGGTGAAAAGTGGTCACTTTTACATTATGTATATTTTACTGTATACACACGTGCATGTGCGCACGCACACACACACACACACACACACACACACACATACTTATGACTGCACCTTCAGTTTTCCTTCTTAGCACTTACCAGAGTTGTAAATCAGTGATTTTGTAAATTTGTTGTTTGCTGTCCCCCTCCTCTATCAGAATTCAGGTTTAGTGGGTGGGGAGGGACTTTACCTTACTCTCTATAATGCGCAACATGGTTCTGGGATGAGAGCATGTGCTTAAACATTATTGAATGAATAATGAACTAGAACACAGGTCTGAGAGACACAATTTCAGCCCTTTCCTGAATCATTTCCTGACTGACTGATGGACTTACACTTAACATCGTATTCATATTCTTAAAGACTTTATCGCCTCCTTTTTTCTTAAATTTCGTTTCTGTGTGGTCACGTGGCTTTGACCACGATGCAGCTGGCTCTCCTGCTCATTCATCTTTCACAAGGTAGTAGGGTGCCCACACAGTGTGGGCATATTGGGTGAGGTTCTGGAAGGTTCCACGAGTCCCATCACAGTTTCCCAGCTGTGTCTGTGCAGGACAGACAACTTGGCCCTTCTCAGAATGACTTCTCGTGTTTCTAGAAATACAAGGCATAGTACCAATGTGAGGTGGGAAGAACCATTTATCCATTTGTCAGTCATTTGTTGAATGCCAGTGATGTGACAACATCAGAGAATTTTCAGATGAATTAGACAAAGGTCCTGTCCTTAAAGCAGTCAGCTCTACTCTTCATTAGACTTTAAGGTCACATAGGAGGTCAGCCATACTTAGAACTAGAGATTTTATATCTGCGGCTCTTTTATGGAGTATGAGTACTTTCTCTAGTCCTGTAGTTTTTCTATATTTAAGGTGTGCTCTCTGAAGGTCACCATGTAAAATTTATTTCTGAATATTCACGTAATAATGGAGAGAAAATGGCTAGAAAGGATGAATGTTCTTATCCGTGTTGCTTTCCCAGCGAAGAATGGAAAATGGGGGACATGGGCAGCGAGGCAAAAGCTGGGGCAGCCATGCATTCAAGCAAGATTGAGAAAGCATCTCCTGTTTTGACTAAAATTGAGTTTAGGTCAGAGCCATGGACAGGAAAGAGATCGCGCCAACCCTTGCAAGGCAGCTAAGCATTTGGAGCTATTTGAGACAGAAGGCTCACTGAGAGACCTTCTAAGTGTGAGTGGGCTGCATTCAGGGCATCCCAGAAGTCTGCAAGCCAGTGGTCTCCCTGGTGTCACATAGCCAAGAAGGTCCTGGGGGAAATGTCAGAGGAAGTCTAGCCTGAGGAGCCGGGCACCGAGTCCCGCCCTCTGACCCTAGCACGTGGGAGTCAGTGCCCAGGGATCTCCGAGTCCATGGGCCCAGGCCAACCACTGTGTGCCCTGAGCCCCACCTCCCCACTGTGCCCTGACTCCCACCTCGCCGCTGCACCCTGAGTGCCAGCTCCCCGCTACGCCCTGAACCCCACCTCGCCTCTGTGCCCTGAACCCCAGCTCCCCGCTGCACCCTGAGCCCCGCTGCTGTGCCCTGAACCCCAGCATCCCAGCTGCGCCCTGAGCCCCACCTCACCGCTGTGCTCTCGTTCAGGTTCCTCTTGATGATGGGCGTGCTCTTCTGCTGCGGAGCTGGCTACTTCATCCAGAGGCACCATGTATCCCCCACTGCTGATCTAGGAGCCCGCCTTCAACGTGTCCTACACCAGGCAGCCCCCCAACGCCACTCCAGGTCAGCCTACCCCTCGTCCTTGTCTCTGCTCTGTGCACTCTATGTGTCCTCTGCAAGCATTTGTGAAAGTCACTACTATGGAATATGCTAGAAGAGAAAATTCAGGCCGTGTTTATTCATTTAGTTCTGATGTGCATCTGGTTCTCACTGTGCATTTGTGTTGATATAAAGTGCAGTATCTATTGGACTGTATGTCTGTTACCTCATATTCTTACCTAATTAGTGGTGCACCTTTTATGCATGTTTTTGCAGTTCCTATAACCATATTGTTTGCTCTCTGTCGTCACCCTTAAAAATTATTTCATATACATTTCTATACAAGCAGTAGTGTCCCTGCCATCATAATACATTGGGACTAAATATTAATTATGCTACTAAATGGTGATTTGCTTAGATATTCTGTCATTGCTGACCATTTGTTTTCTCTTGTTTTTCTTTTTATTCATTCATTCAACAAGTATTTACTATGCAGTCACTAGTATTCTGAGTACTTATAAATAGAGCACATTTTTGCACAAGTTACATTTGGCCTAATAGGGAACATTACCCAAAGTGATGCCACAGACTCAAAAAAAAATAGTGGTTTCTTAATTCTTACAAAACTGCTTTCCCTATCTAAAACTGTCAGGTACTATGGAGGGTGATTTCCGGCCTCCCTTGGGACACAGGCTGGTTCCCTATTGTTGACGTTATATGTGAGATGTTTTCCTTCCCTTTGAGGGCACCTCCTGAGAAAGAAGGGATAGCAGAGTGGCTGGGGATTGCTCAGTAGAGCTCCCGTCTTTTGGCCACTATGTGCTAAGGTGAGGCGACAGGCATCCCTCCTGTGTTTGCTGCCCTACTGGACACAGTCTCCACTTAGGCAGTGGAAGGCGGGAGCTCTCTCTTTTCATTATACGCCCCAGGTAGACACAATTCTAGGAGCAGTTTCTGCCTTGGTTTTTACGAAGTTTCAGTCATGCAGGATGAATATGTCCTAGAGATGTACTTTACAGTGTAGAGGTTATGGTTAACAGCACTGTATTGTCCACTTCAAACTTTATGAAGACGGTAGCTCTTACATTAAGGGTTCTTATCACCATAATAACAGTAATAAATTTGGAGGTGATGAATAGATTTATGACATATATAGTGGTGACAACTTCACAGTATGTATTTATCTCCAAACTCACCAAGTTGTATACGTTAAATAGGTCCAGCTTTTTGTATATCCATCATAAATTTTTTTCAAAAAAAAAAAGCATTGGGGGGATTGAGTGTGAGTTTTCTCACTCCTGTTCTCATGAGGACATGCTATTCTCAAGATGCAAGGGGAGTGGAGACAGACATTTATTTTTTAGATCTTTTACAGTTTTCTTCCACCAGATACTCCCCAGTTTTCTTTTAATTTTTTAATGTTTATTTATTATTTTTGAAAGAGAGACAGAGAGCAAGGAGGGGCAGAAAGAGGGAGACACAGAATCTGAAGCAGGCTCCAGGCTCTGAGCTGTCAGCACAGAGCCTGATACGGGGCTTGAACTCACAAACCGTGAGATCATGACCTGAGCCAAAGTCAGACACTTAACCAACTGAGCCACCCAGGCGCCCCTCCCCAGTTTTTTTTTTTTTTTTTTAAGGAATTGCCTTTATTATTTGTTTAATGTTACTAAAAGATCTGAATATGTATTTTCTGTAACAGTTCAGAGGTTGCTGTGCATTAAAAGCTTTCAACCAGGGTTAGTACCACTTTTCACGTGTAAGTGGATTTTTATTCTTTCATATTCCAACATCAGGAGAAGTGCAAATTTTCAGTTAAAGTTGGGGGGTGGGGCTCAAAATAAGATTTCATCTGGATTAGTCTGAGTCCATCTTTTTTTCCCCTCAAGAAAGAAACAAATCAGAGAAATCGGGTCAAAGGCTTCTAAATTTCTTCTTTTTTTCTGTCATCACTTCCTGCTTTTCTCTCCTGGGTGTTCTGCCAAATGCATTAACAAGCATTGATTGTGCTGAATTTTAATCCGTTCTGTATACTTTGGGCCCCTCAGTGAGCCCGTGCTTCAGTACGATTCACATCTCAGGCACCAGGCAGTCTTATGTCTGCCAGCTGAGGGAACTGGTCAGCCTACGGTCGGGATTCACAGTGGCCGCGCTTGGAGCCCGGACCTCCGGGCCATGCAGGGAGTGGCAGTCTAGGAAGAGAAACTCGGTGCCTTGACATCATATGGTAAGTTTGCAGGATAAGTATTAGGCAGAATCAACCGCTCAGGAATATGGTATCTTCGCGAGACACAAGCCAGTATTTGTGGACTTGCTGGAGTGGCTCCCTTTCTCCTCTGTTGATCTGGGGGGTGGGGAGTGGATTTGGTGAGCTTTGCTTATGCATGAAGAAGAAAAGGCAGAAGTTTTAGAGAACCTACTAGCTCACTGGAGGACGGGGGAGAGTGGCAGCTCACGTCCTGGTACGCACAGGGACACACAGCTGTGTTCCAGCTGGGACCAGCACCCCAGGCCAGCGTGGCTGAGTGGAGGAAAGCAGATCTACACCATTGCAGACCTGCTTCTACCTGGGACAAGGGGAGAACTGTGACCTCATTGTGGTTCTAGGGGGCTGATGCAGGTTGGAGCAATACCTAGGGGAAGATACTGACAAACAAGGTGTGTAACTGAAGTTCAGAGGTAGGGCTCCAAGTCTGCCCAGGAACCAGAAGAAACAAAGGGTGAAGCTTAGGGCCTACCATTAGCTCATTTGGGCCTTGAGCTAGGTGAGGGATGTGCAGAGAAGCTGTGGTCTGGAAAACAAAAAGGGGCACCTGGACAGGGGCTTAGGAGGCCTAAGGTCTGTGAGATCAGAGTGGACCATGTCCCTTCTGAGCCTCAGCACTTTATCTGCAAAATGGAATCATATTAAGAAAAGCACTCCTCATTTTCATTAGTCTTTCTATATAGAGGAAGCCAAAATGTCACTGAAGAAAGCCAGAGCTCCCTAAATGCTGTCTCCCCCCCTGCCCCGATCTTTCCACATCATGCTGCTGACAGGGCCCATTGGGCATGTCCTGCTGGGTAGGGAGGAAAGATAGACTTCACTCATTCATTCAGACATTAGCTAACTTGGCAGCAGCCGCTGTGTTCACACAGGAGGAGGGGAGTGATGAAGACGTCCACACTGCTGCCCTTTCACAGCTTGTGGCACGAGGGGTGGGATGGGGAAGAGGGTCAGAGGTACAAGCTTCCAGTAATAAGGTAAGTAAGTTCATGGTGACTATAGTTAACAATACTTTACTGCATATTTGGAAGCTGTTAAGAGGGTAGATCTTAAAAGTGCTCATGACAAAGGAAAGAATATATATGTAACCATGCAAAGTGATGGATATTAGATAACATTGTGGTGATCATTTTACAATGCATAGGTATATATCAAATAATAATGTTTATATCTTCAACTTACACAATGCTCTGTGTCAGTTATACCTCAGTACAACTGGAAGAAAAAAGGAACTTTGAGAACAATCAGAAAAAACACAAAAGCCGTGGTAAAGCAGAGTTGTGGGTCTGGAGGAGGGCAGGCAGGGCCTGGATTTCAGGAAGGTCTGAGTGGTGGTCTGAACTGAACGTGGTGCCCACAAGAGGAATGTGGGGAAGGGGGAGGAATGGGGGCTACCAAGAAAAGGATGATTCAATGATGGCCTCTCTTCTTTATGGGATATTATGTGGTCACCAAAGTTAATGGTCAAAATCAAGGCCATGTAACTAGCCAGACAACTGTAAAGCCATGTTCAGGGAAGAGGGCAGTGGGTGACATGCTATTTTGAGTATGCAATTCCGACTGTCTAATCGCACAAATGCACAGAGAGGGATCAAAGAGAACAGTCAGTAATGACATCAGGGGTGTTAAAGCGATCTGAGTTTTCTTGAAAGATGGTTTGCTTTAATACTGATTAATGTGACTAATACTGATTTAAAAAGATAGAAGATGCAGCATTCCATCCAGTATTACACTGGGAGATACATTTTTCTTCCTTTCCAGCGGTGCATTTATGGTGAGTTTGTTGATGGTTTTCTGACTGTTCTAATGTCTCAATCTTGTACCAAATCTGTCAACCTGCAGTGACTCTAGTGGTCTGACTGAATGACCCCAACTGCACTATTTCCCCAAATGGAAATAGTGGGGAGTGTGTTTTGACAGTTTAATAGCCTTCCAAACCAGGGCTGAGACACAAACAGAGCTGCTTCAGTTCTGGGGCAGCCTGTTTTAGAGCCAGGGGAATAAGCATAAGTCTTCAATGGGACAGTGCTTCAGGTATGAGGAGACAGCGATGAGACAGCCCTGCAGTCACCTGTTGCCATCTCTGACCTCTGCAGCTCTAAGGTGTTCATGGTTTATTTTCCGAAGAAACAGTGGGTGAAGAGACCCAGGTGGGTCGGGGGTGGGAGGGACCCTGTGCTTCCCTGGGACTCTCAGCCATTCCCCTCCACTGTGCTGCTCTTGGGCACCCCCTTGAGGATGAAATTAGTTTAGAATTTATGGTTTTGGTGAAAGAAACTAACTGGAAATCTTTAAGTTATTTGTTTTAAAAGTCACAAATGCCTGTGTACAGATACTGATATACTTTCCACAGCTACCAGGGTTCTCCTTACCAGTTCATCCCAATGGCAGAAGGTGACTAGCTGACCAGATAATTAGGGTTGGTGGAGAGGTGTGGTTTGAGATTGGTTTCATCTAGTGAAGCCCAAGAATTATTTCCTCACAGCATGGAGTTCCTCCTGGATATTTTTTTCCCAGAAAGTTCAGTGTGTCTGTCTGATTTTCTGACTGTGTGTCTCACTCTTTCTGCCATTGTTACTCTGATAATTCTTTCGAACTCTGATGCCCTTTTTCCCCCCTGTGACAACTCAATTGCTATTTCTTACAATTTGCATTACTCAGTTCATATAAAGTAGATATATCTAGAGTGTTCTCCCATATAAAAATGGGAGTTTAATTTTTTTCCTGTCATTTGAGTTTTTTTTTCCCTGCATAAAAGCATTTACTATCTTTAGCTACTAGAGATAGATAACACACTTCACACAGAGTGCAATTCAAAAGGAACGGCATTTTTCATAGCCTGCCCTGTTGCTAGGCAGCTCATGTTGTTACTTTAATAACAACAGCATTCCCATCTATAATCTTTGATCACCGGGGACAGAATCTTCTAGCACATTTAAATCTCCTGTTTCTTATTCTGCGCTCTGCCAATGACAGAGAGAAGACAGAGTCTGAGCACCTAGTCCAAGTTCTTAAAAACCGCTCATACCTCCGGGAGGACGACACAAGTCTGAAGTGTGTTCCTTACATGGTTCCAGCATGTAGAGCTGGTCAGACAGATTGTCCACACCCCCTTTGCTTGCATTTAAGGTCCTTAGCTTACCTTTCAAGTCTGCTTCTTCATCTGTCCAGGCCACCTCCCTGGTCTGTCATCATGAACTTTTCTCCCTAAATTCTTTGAAATGACTTTAGTTATTTCAGAGTTGAAGGAAGGACACACTTGGGTCAAACTAGACAGAGAGCAGAGCAGTGGCAGAGAGGTCCCCAAATGATGGTGTGTACCCACACAGTTTCCTTCTGTCACCTGCCAAATGTGTCTTTAGCACAGGTGCCATGTGTTAAGTGCTGTGCTTAGCCTCAGTGCCATACAGTGGATATTAAACAGATGACCCCTGCCTCTGGGCTCCTGAAGGACAGCGAGACAGTGTGATGGCAGTAGGAACTCCTGACCTCTGCTCTAATAGAAAAATGTGGAAGCTATAGATCCCACAGTTAAAAATGATGACGTTTGAAATTCTTTTTCTCTTATCTTACACATTTGGGTTGTCTGTGGAACTTCAGCCAAAATACAATGTACATTTTCCATTTGACCTGCCTTTTACCTTTTCAGTTGATCTTTTATAAACTTTTAGTGTCCTCTAATACATTTTCTATTTTTTTTAGACTTTTAATGTCTTAGGGAAGTACTTTCAAATGATGCGAGATATTGTTTTTCTGTCTGCTGTTTGTTGTATATTGATATTTTAACCCTTACATGTCTGTGGAGGAAAAGCTGTCTGGTGGGAAGGTAGGCTGGCTACTCATTTGAGACCCTTGAAGGTAATCGTTATTACTGAAAACAGAATGAGCTTAGCACTGGGTTTGTGGCCGACAGGAATGTTTTATTAGCTCCAAAAAGGAGGAGAGAAGATCCTATGAAGTGACAGGATCCTACCAGTAGTCGGGTTCCAGTCTGCCTTCCAGCTGATGATCCAGTTCTCTGTGTTCTGCTCCCCACCCCCAGACTGGCCTCCCATTTGTCAACAGACGCTGCAGTGAAACAAAGTCATCTCCATTGTTACTTTTGCTGTCCGTGGGTGACTCTGCCCAGCATTTTTGTTTGTGAGGCTTCTCCAAACTGGGGAAGCACACGATGAGGCAGGAAGAAGAAAGAGCATGTCTATCCCAGGTTCGGTTGATAACGACTAGCAGAGGAGTGGACGGGAGGGACAAAAGGAACGCCACTATTGAGTTTGATGGTTTATTATACATCTTTGTAGTGTTTACTCTTGGGATTAAGAGTAACATGTCTGCATTCTAAATCAGCATCAAAGATAGTAATAAACTTTTTTCAAAGACAAGAGAAACATGGAGGAGTTATAAAAGCAAACTATGATGGCAGTAGAAGACTACCTACAATATATATTACAGTGACTCTAAATGTGTTAAAGTATCATCAGGTTGTGTTAAAAACCCAATTTCTTACTGCTTTGAAGAGAGACGAAGAACGAACGTAACAGAAAAGGAATAGGAATGCCTTAGGGGGTGTTTAGCAGAGAAGTAGAATGATCAAAGGTGATTTGACAGCAGCAGTGGCCTGGGCGAGGGTGGTGGCAACAGAGCAGCATGGGGTCCTTCTGGGCTTAGAGCTCACAGGACCTACGGAAGCGTTTAGGTGAAGGGAGGGACCTAATCTCTTTATGACTCCGATTTCTCTTCTGAGAGGAAGAATAATAATATGTTATGAAGATCAACAGGTACTTCTAAAGTGTCTAGTTCTTGCTACTCAAAGCTGGGGCTGGAGACATAAGTGCCCCCCTGGGAACTTGTTAGGAGTGTGGACTCTCTCCAGATGACCTGCTGCGTCAGCATCTGCATTTTAACAAGATCCCCAGTGATGTAGAATAGGACCGCACAGGGGAGTACTAGGTGTTGGATAAGGAACAAAATGTGGGGGGCCAGTGATGGCAATAAGTAATCTCATAGAAGCTAAGCATCAAAACCTGCAGACGAACCATTGAGATCCACAGGACCGGAGTAGAATTTAGTCCATGTGTGCCGGGGTGATGTGATGGCTGTTGTTCTTTTTCTGCCTTGTGTTCTAGGATTTGCTCTGTGGAATACCACTTACCACTGAATTCTTAGCAGTTATTTCGTCTTCTGTTTCAAAACATTGTCAGAATTGAGCAAAACTATTTTCTTCCATCAATTTCTGATTTATACAACCAGGAAAGAAAAAGTCAAGACTTTTGGTGGAAGGTTTTTTTTTTTTCTCCCTACTTAACCTTGCTCACAAAGTTTGGTGACACATTGGGGCCCCAGCGTTCACATGTGTCTCAGCTGTATTTCAACTGCATCATCTCTATAAAACCCTGACAGGTCAGGATGAAATTATTAGGTACCTAATACAGATACTCCTTTTAACTCCTTCCCCCTCCTCCCAAAGAAGCAGTAGAGTAAGCCCCCCCGCCTCTTTTCTTTGTGATGGGTAATACATTCAAGTCAGTTCTTCTCCTGGTTCCCTTCTTTCAGCTTACCGATATTTTTTTAACAGATATTTATCTTTGAAGACATAATCCATGATTTTCTGGATATATACACATATATAAAGGAAGCCTTTCTCACACTATTAAGATAATTGTGTATTGTGAAGACATAACTTGAGTTATATGTATTGAATAACTTCAAGTGTGTGAAACAAACACTTAGAAATGAAAGGAAAGAATGTGGAGTGCCCTTGCATTACTATTGATTTGATCGAAGTATAAAAATTAATGGAGCACTTAAAAGAGTTTATCGAATTGTACACCACAAAGAAAATCTGGGTAGGTTTACAAAAGCAGAAATCACATACCTCAGGGTCTGGGCTAGGATGCTCTCAGGTTCATTTCTGTCTTCATGCCTCTCTATCAGATCTTGGGAATGTGACTCAGTTTCCCTAAGCTTCAAGCTCCTGACTATGAGGCTGAGATCGTAAGAGACTTTCTTAGGGTAATTGTGTATGAGTTGATCCGTAAACTATACTTAGCTCCGGGCCTGAGGCAATGCTCCTTAAGTGGCAATAGTTGCTTCTTCTACTGTTTCTAAACCTTGTAGTTTTAAGAAATCTATAAATGAGCAAATAAATCATCTGCTCCCACTTGGGAAAAAAAGAATACCCCCTACGTCATTAGCTGAGCAAATGAAGGAGAGAAGTGAAGGAGGACCCCGAGGGCCTGGTCTTCACCCCACCTCATCCCAAGCCTCCCCACCCAATCTTCCCAACTCAGCAAAGGGCTAGTCTGTTCTGCCAGTTGCTCAGGCTAAAAGCCATCATGACAGTTTCTCCTGTCTGCCCCTCTCCTGCTGCCTCCTTTTATCCAGATTACCATAGGAGCCTCCTCACTAGCCTTGTTGCTTCCCCCTTCCCCAGCTTTGATCTGTTTCCAACAAAGCAAATGGTCAAAGAGAGGTCAGGGCCTCCACTTACAACTCTCCAAAGTCCACCCCCCTTACCCTGCTCACAGTCAGAGGTCTTTACAGTAGCCAACAAGACTCCTCTCCATCTCTTAAGTCTCCCCCTCTTCCTACTCTTCTGTTCCTACATACCTCTCCTGCTCCTGTCCTCCTGGCTCATTCCACTCCCACTGTCCACTGACCTTTGCTTTACCTCAAACCTACTGGGCTGTGATGTTGGTGTCTTTTTCACTGTGATTTTTTCTGCCTAAAAGACTCTGTGTCCATCTAAACCTTCCCCACCATGTATACATGGTGTGCTCCCCCATCACCCTCCTCCTATTTACACATGGCTGCTCTGCCATCACCAGCATCCCCCCCCCCGCCATGTACCTATGGTGTACTCCTCATCACTTACTGCCCCCAGCTACACATGGATGCTCCCTCATCACCCTCCCCCACCATTTACACATTTTATACTCCCCCACATACATCTCCTCCATTACCCTCACCCCAGGTGCAAGTGGACCCGTGTGGGTCCGCTTAGGTATGGATTTTTTTTCGATACATAAAGTACAGTACTGGTGGTATATTTTCTCTTCCTTATGACATTCTTCTAACCTTTTCTCCAGCTTACTTTATTGTAAGAATGCAGTATACAATACATATAACATACAAAATATGTGTTAATTGACTGTCTATGTTGTCAGTGAGGCTTCTAGTCAACAGTAGGCTATTACTAGTTAAGTTCTGAGGGAGTCAAAAGTTATACACGGATTTTAACTGCACAGGCAGTTGGTGCTCATCACCTTGGTGTTGTTCGAGGGTCAACCGTATTTTGGAATTTTTAAGTCTCTTGAATGCTTGTCACTTACAGGGAAGAGTTGGAGGGTAAATTAGGGTTCACCTGGTCAATTTCAGCTCTCAGCTCAGTGGCAGCCACCCGTCCTCAACTCAGGCCCCTTGAAAGGCCACTGGGCACATATTCCTTGGGGAGCTTGCACATAGCAAGCAGAAGCAGGGTGGGCAAAGGGACCCTGTCCTTCAAATATAGGTACTCTGCACTCTGATGGTGTTTGCTGCTACTGACTAAAGAGGTAGGCAGCCCCTGTTGCACCTCCCCACGCTGTTGCAAGTGTCTCCCTGCTCTGGCTGAGAAGGCCAGTGCCCTTCTCCCCATCCCTTCATTTTTCACTTTTTCCTCTTTAAGAGCTAAACAGTAAAGACTAGGGTGTTCCAAACCAAATGCATATACCAGGAAAGTTAGAAAGAGAGCGTGCATTACAGGGAAAAGCTCGGAAATGACCTGAGAAGTCCATAAGTTTATACTTCAGGCTTATTCTCAGCACAGAGACAGCCTACAACAATTAATTTTGTAAAATAAAAATAAAAATATTAGCAAAACAACAGCAAACTGTGGGGAAGGAGAGAAAGATGTTATTTCCATAGTTACATTATTAGATTCAAATACCTGATGTTCAACAACAAAAAAAATCAAAAATCATACAAAGAAACAGGAAAATATGGCCCATTCAAGGCAAAAATTAAATAAAGAGGCTGTTCCTGAAAAATACCTAATGGTACATCTGCTAGACAAGTCTTTAAAATACGTGTCTTAAAGATGCTCAAGAGAAACAAATAGCTCAGAAATATGTGGAGAAGGTCAAGAAAACAATGTATAAACAAATGGAAATATCATTAAAGCAATAACCTAAAAAAAGAATAACAAGGAATTCTGAGGCTAAAAAGTACAATAAGTGAAGTGAGAAATTTACCACATGGATTCAAATACAGATCTGAACAAGCAGAAGGAACAATCAGGGAACTGAAGACAGGACAATGGAATTGATCAAGTCTGAGGGACAGAAAGAAAAAAGATTGAAGAAAAGTGAACAGAGCCTAAGAGTCTTGTAGGGCACCATCAAGCAGACCAACATATGCATTGTAGAAGTGTCAGAAATAGAAGAGAGAGAAAAAGGGGCGCAGAGAATATTTCAGAAATAATGTTTGAAAACTTCCAAAATTTTATGAAAGACATGGATATAAACATCCAAGAAGCTGAACAGACTCCAAGTAAGGGGAACTTAGAGAGCCACACCAAGGCACATTATGATCAATCTTTCAAAAGCCAGAGACTTTGAATATTGAAATTGAAATTGAAAGAAAGAATATTGAAAGCAACAAGAGAGAAGTAAATCATCACATACAGTGGATCCTCAATAAGAACATAAGCATATTTCTTTTTCTTTAATGTGAGTTTTTTTTTTAACTTACATCCAAATTAGTTAGCATACAGTGCAACAATGATTTCAGGAGTTGATTCCTTAATGCCCCTTATCTATTTAGCCCATCCCCCCTCCCACAACCCCTCCAGTAACCCTCTGTTCTTCATATTTAAGAGTATCTTATGTTTTGTCCCCCTCCCTGTTTTTATATTATTTTTGCTTCCCTTCCCTTGTGTTCATCTGTTCTGTGTCTTAAAGTCCTCATGTGAGTGAGCGCATATGATATTTGCCTTTCTCTAATTTCACTTAGCTTAATACCCTCTAGTTCCATCCACATAGTTGCAAATGGCAAGATTGCATTCTTTTTGATTGCCGAGTAATACTCCATTGTGTGTGTGTGTGTGTGTGTGTGTGTGTGTGTGTGTGTGTATACCATATCTTCTTTATCCATTCATCCATCAATGGACATTTGGGCTCTTTCCATACTTTGGCTATTGTTAATAGCCATAAGCATCTGCCATAAGCAGATTTCTTATCAGAAACTATGGCGTCCAGAAGGCAATGAACTAATATATTCCAACTGCTAAAAGAAAAAATCTGCCCACCAAAAACCCTGTATCTGGACAAAACTTTCTTTTAGCAGTGAGGAAGAAACTGAGATGCCTGGGTGGCTCAGTCGGGTAAGCGTCTGACTTCGGCTCAGGTCATGATCTCATGGCTCGTGAGTTCGAGCCCCACGTCAGGCTCTGTGCTGACAGTTCAGAGCCTGGAGCCCACTTCAGATTCTGTGTCTCCCTCTCTCTCTGCCCCTCTCTCACTCACCTCTGTCTCTGTATCCTTCAAAAATAAATAAACATTAAAAAATTAAAATTAAAAAAAAGAAGTGAGGAAGAAACTAAGACATTGCCAAATAAACAAAAGCTGAAGGCGTTTGCAGCCAGTAGACTTGCCCAGAAATGCTCAAGGGAATCTTGCGAGGTGAAATGAAAACACACTAGAGAGTAACTCGAAGCCATATGGAGAAATAAACATCTCAGAAAAGGGAAATGCCTTGGCAATTATAAAAGTATTATTGTAACTGTTGTTTTTAATGCACTTTTTGTTTTCTACACTGTTTAAGAGACTAATAAATTTAAAGAAAAATGATTATTAGTGTAAAAACTAACATTAATGTAACATTAATTTGTAACGTAAAATCTTGTTTTCTACATAATTTAAGAGATGAATGTAATTATGGAAAGAGCCTAAATGTCCATCAACTGATGAATGGACAAAGAAATTGTGGTCTATATACGCAATGGAATACTATGTGGCAATGAGAAAGAATAAAATATGGCCTTTTGTAGCAATGTGGATGGAACTGGAGAGTGTTATGCTAAGTGAAATAAGTCATGTAGAGAAAGACAGATGCCATATGTTTTCACTCTTATGTGGATCCTGAGAAACTTAACAGAAGTCCATGGGGGAGGGGAAGAAAAAAAAAGAGGTTAGAGAGGGAGGGAGCCAAAGCATAAGAGAATCTCAAAAACTGAGAACAAACTGAGAGTTGATGGGGGGTGGGAGGGAGGGGAGGATGGGTGATGGGTATTGAGGAGGGCAGCTTTTGAGATGAGCACTGGGTGTGTATGGAAACCAATTTGACAATAAATTTCATATTTAAAAAAAGAGATGAATGCATTTAAAATAAATAATGATTTATGTTTTAGGGTACATCACATATGAAGATGTAATTTTGTGGCATCAGCCATTGAAAGGGAAGGGACAGAACTGTAAAGGAGCAGACTTTGTGTCTGTTATTGAAGTTAAGCTGATAAAAATTCAAATTACAGTGTTTAAAATTTTTTAATGTTTATTTTTTGAGAGAGGGACAGATAAGAGCAGGAGAGGGGTAGAGAGAGAGGGAGACACAGAATCTGAAGTGGGATCCAGGCTCTGAGCTGTCAGCACAGAGCCTCATGTGGGGCTTGAGCTCATAAACCATGAGATCATGACCTGAACTGAAGTCAGATGTTCAGTCGACTGAGCCACCAGGGTGCCCCCAGATTACAGTGTTTTAACATTAGAGTGTTTCATATAATCTCCATAGTAACCACAAAGAAATAGCTATACGATATACACAAAAGGAAATGAGAAAGGAATTAAGCATTTCACTACAAAAAATCAACTGAAAACAAAAAAAAGATGGTAATGCAAGAAATAAGGGACAGAAAAACTATAAGGCATATAGAAAGCAAATACTATGAGAGAAGTCTTTCCTTATCAATGGATACTTTAAATGCAAATGAATTAAACCCTTCAATCAAAAGAGATTGGAAGAATGAATAAAAACACATGATCCAACTATATGCTGTCTACCAGAGACTTTTTTTCAGGCCAATGACACAAACAGGTTGAAAATGAAAGGAAGAAAATGTATTCTATGCAAACAATAACCAAAAGAGAGCAGGGGTGGCTATATTAATATAGCCTAGGATGCAAGAGGGAGCACTAGGTTCATGTACAGCCACCTCCCTGTGAAACCAACTTTGCAAAAGCTTCCTGGGTCTCTTCAGGGGTGACAGGGAGGTCTCCAACCTGGGGAGGAGACACCTGACAGTCCCTCTCCCACTGGCCTGGTCTCTGGAGCCCTCTCCTGGCTCCTGGGCGTCAGGCTGGTGGGTAGGCGGTCAGACCATCTGGTGGGCCACCGAGGTGCGTTGTTGCAGACTCTGGCGCCCAGCAGCTGTGCCCCCTGCGGATGGGGGCGGGGGGGGGGGGGGTTGGAGTTGAGGAGGGAGGGCTTGCGTCCGGACCCAAGCAGGTGTGCGGGAGCAAGGGCATGGGTGCGCGCAGGCGCATGGGCCAGGGGTGGAGCCCAGTGAGGCAGCTGAGGCTGCAGCTGTGCCCTGCGTCCTGGCTCCCAGACTGCCTGCTGCTCCAAGCCCCCAAGTCTCTAGGCAAGTCAGGGGCTGACGCCCACCCCACCCCCCACCGGGAACGTGCTGCTGCCTGGCGCCTGTGACCCAGTAGCTGTGGAGGTAGCAGTAGACTTGGCAGTAGCGGGGCACTCGCGGAGAGGACTCAGAGCCATGAGCCTCCAGCCCCGGAGGGTGGCGGCCTTGCTGCTGCTGCTGCTGTTCCTGGAGGCAAAGGCCAAGGTGTGGGCCACGCTCCCTGGGGCACCTCTGGCTGCGGCTGCGCTGGTGGAGTGCCAACACTGCCAGGGGCTAAGCGCGATGCGATGCCCCCAGGCGCCCCCAAGACCATCTGCAAGAAGCCTAAAGGTGGAGCAGCTGAGACCCACAGCCTCCCTCCAGGACCTGCCTCAGTCCTGGTGCTGCCTAGGTAGGGATCCTCTTGACAGGGTCCCATGTGGCCTTCCCCTGCCCCTCTCTGTCTTCCCCTTCCATTCCCACCCCCTCTCCCTTGTGCTCCCGGGTTCTTCTTGAGCTCCTTTCTGGCTGTTGTCTGGAGGACTCAGGAGTGACTTTATGGGTTGTACCCTGGTTCCCTGGAGGAGGAGGGCCCGACATCCAGTAGGGGGTTAGGCTCCTTTGGTGGGGAGCAGGGCAGGTACAGAGCGGGGGTCGCCCTGAGTGCCCTTGGAGGTCTGACTGGGTGGTGGCTGGAGGGTGGAGGTGCGAACAAACGAAGGAACGCGTGGACCTGCGGGTGTGGGAAAATGCAAAGGCAGGGCCAGGGAAGTCGCAGCCATGAGCAGGAGGCAACATTCCTGCCTGTGAAAATGAAGCACAGGGACTTCAGATTCCAGAGAAACATTCCAGGGAGAGTCAGGGTGGTGGGCCTGAGTTGCTGGAGCCCAGCCAGGGAACTTGTTGAAGTCATTTAGAGTGGAAGCCTCAGGTGAACACAAGCCTCCTGCCTCCCCCCTCCATACCCCCTGCCCTGCCCCGCCCCACCCCTGGCGGCAAAGTTGCACTCTCTGCTGGGGTGGGGGGGGGGGGAGATCCCACCCCGCTTTGTGCTAAAGGCGGTCCTCTAACATGGGAGTTAATGGGACTATGGGGTGTGGAGTCTGAATTAGGGGTTGTGCAACTCCCTGTTGAGCTCTTCATTTCTGAAGGCAGTTTACTTTCAATCAATGAACTCAAAGCAAATGGGCGATGAACACGTGGAGCTCCTTTCTTTTAGAGGGTGGTCCAGACTCTTTCCTACTTGGAATTGTGTGCTGGAGAGGACTGGGTTTTTTGGATTGAGTACAAAGTCATCTTTTTGGGAAATGTTGGGTGGGAATGTCTTCTTCTCACTCTCCCAAGGAAGGTGGATGGAAAAGCTCCTTGTTCCAGGCAGACTTGTCGGTTTTGTTCTTCATATCCGTGGGGTGTGGTGCTTCATGTTTCTGTGGAGCGCCTCCTGTGTTGCATTCATTCTGTGTTTCAAGAGTTTCAGACCTTAGGAATCACAACTCCTCCGGGACTCACCAGGGAGCATGAGGGATAAGTGACTCTGAGCCCACCCTGTCCCTAGAAACCAGTGCATGTGTACTTGAGCAGGCAGTGCTCGCCTCTCAGCTTCCTTTTGAAATCAGCTCTTAAGCAAATGCTCTTTCATTCCATGGGTTCTACCTCTCCCAGGTTGTTGGGGGGTGTGTGTGTGTGTGGTGCTGTGGCCTGTATGTAGTCCGGACCGCGTTAGAGACCCAGTTCTTTCCAAAGACACTGTTTTGTTGCATAGGAATTTCTCATTTCAATAGAGTGTTCCAATCCTATCTCAAAGGTTGAAAACATCCTGAAGGCAGCACCGTGACCTCACTGAAAGCAAAAGTCTAAGAGTAGAGGCTTTCACAAACTTACATATCAAGATGACTGGTACTTTTATGTTTTCAGTAAGATGGTGTGGTGTAGGCCACTTTTAGCAGCTCAGGCTCCTAAGCATCTGTTTTGTCCCTGGGGGGTGAGTTGTCTCTCTGAGGAATTAAGGAGATTATGATTATCTTGAATATCATTATTTTCATGATTACCATGATTACTATATTCTACATAACCCATCACATGGAATTTGATACATGAGCTCGATTCCCAAAACATTTTCATTGCAAAACACTTGCTACAACAAGGAGAAAAAAATCACTTTTGTGTGATGGACAATTTACCTTACCTTTATTGTACTGTTTCAGTGGCATGTACATATGTTAAGAGTGATGAGAGTGTCCACTTAGATCAAAGCAGATTTTTGTGACATAATGATACTTCAATAAACCATAAAAATAATTGAAAATCTGACATAGCTAGTAATCTAAGCACTCTGTCCTTTTTGATATGAAATACTAAGTAAAGAACTCATCTTTCAAAAACTGCCGAGTCATAAAAATTCCCTATTATTCAGGTAGGTCTGGTGAGTGGAATGGAATGAACTAGGTCTTTGAAATAGAGCAAGCTAGAATTTGAGATATTGAAGTCACATTTACTCTCTATTTCCCTCTTGACATGGTCTTTTTTATTCGCTGATGTCTTTTGACCTTTAAGCTATTTCCCTCCTTCCTGCCCCTCACCTTTGCAATCATCTTTTTGTGTTTATGGTTTTGTTTTATTATGTTTTGAGGATTTTTGTAGTTTCTTTTCTTATTTTTTGTTTCAGGTTCCACATATATGTGCGGGCATTTTGTATTCGTCTTTCTCTGTGTGATTTATTTCACTTAGCATAATGCCCTCCAGGCTATTATAAATAATGTGGCATAATACAGGTGTGAAGGTATTTTTGGGAGTTAGTGTTCTGAGTAATACCTAGGAGGGTAATTGAAGGAAATTGCTGGATGATATGGATGTTCTCGTTTGAATTTTTTGAGGAAACTTTATATTGTTTTCGACTGCCACTGCACCAAGTTCCAATCCTAGCAACAGAGCACAATGATTCGCTTTCCTCCACATTTTACCCAACACTTGTAATTTCTTGTCTTTTTGATAAGACCATTCAGACAGGTTTCAGGTGATATCTCTTTGGCTTTGGCTTTTTATTTCCCTAATGTGGAGTGACATTGAACATCTCTTCATGTATGTGGTGGCCATCTGTATGTGTTCATTGGAAAAATGCCTCTTCAGGACTCTGCCAGTTTCATAATTGCTCTTTGCTTTTGCATTGTTGTGCTGTAGGAGTTCTTTATATCTTTTGTGTATTAACCCTTTACCATGTATGTAGTTTGCAAGTATTTTCTCCCATTCACTATGTTGCCTTTTCATTCTGTTGAAGATATTTTTACTGTGCGGAACTCGTTTTTTTTAGTTTCATGTAGTCCCACTTCTTTATTTTTCCTTTGTAGGTTTGGCTTCTGGTGTCAAATCCCAAAACTCAGTGTCAAGACTGAGATCAAAAATATTCTTGTGGGTTCAGCATTTGGCTTTGTCCAGCAAAGCCAAGGACAGCAGAAAGGATTGCTTAAGACTCCATGCAAGTCAAGAGAGGTGACAGGGAGTTTAAGGGACATCTCCACAAGCTGTTCTCAAGCTCCCATAGTCATTAAACCTACAAACAATGTGCAACACATCAGTGGGCCACATGCTAGAAAGAACGTATTGAAGACATGGTGCAAACCAAATTTAGACAGGATAAAATATTTCATGCGACAACATGATCTAAAGACTTTGTGAGCACATGCAGAACCCAACCCCTAGATACACATCTACTAGGTAAGCGAAGTCTAGCCTGCCCCCCAGATACACACCAGCTAGGTAAGTGAACTGCTGCTGGCTGTTTGCAGAAAGGCCAGAGAGCAGTTATCTGCTTTGCAAAGCTTCCCCTATAATCTCCTAACTCAGGACATAGTTGTGCGATTTCCCACACCTTCTGCCCAAGTTCTTACCCAGGATTTTTCTGGTTTTAGGTCTTAAGTCTTTAATACATTTGACTTCGTTTCTGTGTGTGGTGTTAAATAGATGTCAAGTTGTTTTTCTGTGTGTGTTGTTTTTCTGTGCCCAGGGTTTCTGACACCACCTATTGAGGAGACTGCCTTTTCCTCATGTTATATTCTTGGTTCTTTTGTTGTGAATTAATTGGTTACATATGTTTGGGTTTCTTTCTGAGCTTTCAGTTCTGTTCCAATGATCTGTGTGTCTGTTTTTACCCCAATACCATAGTGCTTGGGTTATTGTAGCTTTGAGATCTAGTTTAAAATCAGAAAGCATGATGTGTTCAACTGTGTTCTTCCTTCTCAAAATGATTTTGGTATTCAGAGCCTTTTGTGGTTCTGTCCTCATTGAAGGATTATTCTATTTTTGGAGATGTGCTTAAACTTTGATAGGAAATGCACCTAGGGAATGTGTAGATGGCTTTAAGTAGTGTGGACATTTTGACAATCTTAATTCTTGGGATCCACTAGCATGGAATGTCTTTCTGCTAATTTCTGTCTCTTCAAATTCTTTCTCCACTGATTTCTGGTTTTTAGTAAAGTCTTCATCTTCTTGTTTAAAGTCATTCTTTTCTTTTTTAACTTCTCTATGTTTATGAGAGAGAGAGAGAGAGAGAGAGAGAGAGAGACAGTGTATGAGTGGGGAAAAGCTGAGCGAAAGGGAGACACAGAATCTGAAGCAGGCTCCAGACTCTTGAGTTGTCAGCACAGAGCCCAATGCAGGGCTGAAAACACAAATCATGAGATCATGACCTTAGACAAAGTCAGATGCTTCACTGACTGTGCCACCCAGGTGCCCATAGGCTAAATTTATTCTTAAGTATTTTCTTCTTTTGGAGTGATTTTAAATTCTTTTCTTAATTTCTCTCTCTGATAGTTTGTAATTCATGTAAAGAAATTAAGCACATTATATATATCGACATACATATCTTAACATTACTGAAATCATTTATTAGGTGTACCAGTAATGTTGTAGAGTCACTGAAGTCTCTATATAACATATCATGCACTCCTAATAAGTGAAAAAGTACCTGGGAATATAGGATAATGTGATCGAATTTAGATGAGAGTAAGCAGATATATGGATACTATGCAAATTTTCTGAAATGTTTTGTGGTTGATACAATCAAACAACTCCATAAATAAGGTTTGTTTGGATATACGTTTTCTTTAAAAAAGACACAGAGAGCTGTGACATAGACGTATCCTTACCAACACATTCCCACAACACACCCTGTGCATCTTGGGAGGTAGCCACCTTGTCTCTATTTTCTGTCCTGGAACCCAGTGCCTGACTCCACTGCTCAGTGAATTCATCTCAGAATACTGCAGTTGGGAAGAGACCTATATTTTTCACAGACTTCCTGAAAGGCACCTCAATGTCACTGAATTTTACAGAGTTGTTTCTGATCTGCCTGGAATCCTCTGAGCATGTCTAAGTTGGAATGGCACTTTCTTCGCTGAGAGATCAGGGAGCCCTGCAGTATTCCTGTGTGTCTTGTGGTCACCAGAGGGTGCTGTGCAGCTGCTCATGACAAGGACACTGTTCCCCAAAGATGGGGCTGGCAGATGCAGGGCTTCACTGCTGGAGGAGCCTGAAAGGGGGGGGGTTACTTGGTGCCAAACCCTTGACTGAGTCTCCATCCTGCAGTCTCCTTGAGCTCCTGATGTGCTTTGTAAAGGACTCTCTTGCTTGCGGAGGTTCAAGTGGTTCTTGCTGTTGTCACTCAGTCCTCAGGATGAACACATTCAGGTCATGGTCTTTAACTCATTGACCTGACTTGCACTTATGGGTACTTTCCTGAGAGTAAGGGACCCAGCCTGGGTGGAGGGCCAGCAAGCAGACAGCAGTGGCCCAGTATGCATCCTCCACTGGCCTGAAAGCAGGGACTGGCTGCTCTACTGAGAAGCAGAGCTATGGAACAGGAGGCACACAGGTGGCTGGGGTTTGTCATGGGATGGGGCCTGGACGAGTGTGTTCTGGGACATGGGGCAGGGATGCTGTGCAGGAGGTCAGAATGAGGGAGTGTGGTTTCTTTCCTGCCCCATGGGTCACTCCTAGGTACCCTGATGGCCTCAGTGCTGGCTTGTCCTCCTAATTCTTCAGTTATCCAGGCAGTCCCGGAGGTCCCTGCTTTTCACATAAGGCCCCAATGTAATAAAGAGGCTGTAGATATTGGAAACAAGAGGCAGCACCCAAAAAATGCATAGAAATTATGTTCCAAAAATTGTGCTAGGTGTACATGCCTAAAGAAAGAGAGATTTGTGGTACAGATGTCCCCTTCTGTACAATGATGCGAGTCAAGATATTGGAATTGGCCCAGTCATTCAGTTTCTGGAGACGCAGAGTAAATGATGATGTGTGGCCACTGAGAATGCAGAAGGGGACAGGACTGTGCCTGTCCACTGTGGGGACATCATGTACTACAAGACCATAGTCCAGGATCCTTCCACACCCAACCTGTCACACCACTCGTAGACACAAACACAGACACCTGCTGCACTCAAAGCAAAAGGACTGGGAAGATGACACCATGTCTTATGGGTAATTATTTCTTCGAAGAATATAAATTTTTCTCCGTATTTATTTATTTTTTCATATCTATTTATTTGGAAAAAGCGAGAAGGAGAATCCTGACCAGGGCTTCAAGCTGTCATTGCAGAACCTGACTTGGGACTTGATCTCAAGAACCATGAGATCATGACCTTAGCCAAATTTGACTCGGAAACTCAACCGATTGAGCCACCTTGGTGTCTGTTCTCATTATTTAAATATTTATTTTACTAAATAAATGTCAACTGTAGAAAACCTTTAAGAACTTTATACTTTATTGCCTAATAGATTAGCATACATGGAATATTGAATATTTCATTTAGGTATTTTTATAATATTCACATTAGACCAATATCAACATGGCCTGTCCAGGAAAATGAAAGATTTTCAAGGTATCGCTCTGGTTCAGACATTTCTCCTCTGGCTTCTGGTCTTGTATCAAACCTCAAAGGGTCCCTGTGCCAGATAATGAAGATATTTCAAGTAGGCGCTTCACATAATCTTTGTTCTTTGGGGAATATTCCTCTGTCATAAAAATATTAGTTTCATTGAAATTTTAACCAAGTATTGATCACCCTTATGTTGTAGCCAGACACAACAGGCCATGTTGTGTGTTTGCATACCTGAAAATTTTAGAGGAGCTAAAGCAGCAGAAACCGAGATCGGTGGTTGCAGAGACTGGGGTGAGGGAATGAGCCGTGGGTGATTAGTAGTACACATGTCTCTGTGATGGAAATGTTCTAGGAGTACATAGTGGTCACGGGTGTAAAATCTTGTGAATGTATGTGATGACACTTGAAGTTGTAATTTAACAGGATCAGAGTAGGGGTGCCTGGGTAGCTCAGTCGGTTAAGCGTCCGACTTCGGCTCAGGTCATGATCTCACGGTCCGTGAGTTCAAGCCCCTCGTCGGACTCTGTGCTGACAGCTCAGAGCCTGGAGCCTGTTTCAGATTCTGTGTTTCCCTCTCTCTCTGACTCTCCTCTGTTCATGCTCTGTCTCTCTCTGTCTCAAAAATAAATAAACGTTAAAAAAAATTTAAAAAAAAGGATCAGAGTAAATTTTTTGAAGTTAATTTATGTTTTATTTATAAAACAATACATAAGGACAGTAAATACCTCTATACAAACAACAAAAATTACCAACAACGCAATGACAGGGTCAGGGAATTCATCTTTTGGGGCTGCAGCCAACATGAGCCGCTGCTCGGGAGCTGAGGCTGGTTGCTCAGCTGCAGCAGGTGGTTGCTCCAGCCCGTCCATGACCCCGCCAGCTGGGGCTGGAGGCTGCTCAGGTTGTGGGTCCACCAAAAGGGCAGGTGGATCTTCCAGCTCCTGACAGTGAATCAGAGCTGGGACTACCACTTGCACTGGTGGGGATGCTGCAGGGAGGGTCACTGCTTCCTCTAACTGCTGAGCTCCAGAATGAGTGGTGGCTTCAGGCAGCCTGGGTTGCGAAGTTCCAGTAGGCACCACAGAGATAGCGGGGGCTAGCTCCTGAGGGACATCTGGATCTTGCTCTGGAGCTGGTACCATAGCTTCAAGAATACAAAGTGTCATCACCGTTATTGCCATTCCATGGCCCTTCCAAATAAAGGAAACCTCTCCCGCAGACATTGTCATCTGAGTCAAAGAACCCACCAGGAGGAAGTCTCCCAGATGGCAGGTTAGTGGGACAGTGATCTGAGACTACTCACAACTCCTAGCCCACCCGCAGTCTCAGGAAACGTGCTTTGTGTGGCATACCCTGTCCCATCCACATGCCCACATCTCCCACCCAGAGTCCTCGTCACCCAGAGACTCTGACTCATTGGGCTCACAGTTTCTCCACGTTGAGTAAAGAAGGCGGGTGTGGTGCTGCAGCTCGGAGCCGGGCATGTGGATCCCTACGTATGCCTGCAGCATCTTCTGGCTGATGAAATATGGGGGCTGGAAAAAGTCCTCGGGGTAGTGGTCCAGCCAGGTGCCCAGGATGGAGGAGATGGCCCTGGGGATACAAAAGTAGCCAGAACAATCAACATGGGGTGTTCCTCCCGCACTGATGTCTCAGGAAAGGCCTGTGGGACCTGGCCTCTATGCCTCCTGCTCCTGGATGTACAGAGGGTGGTTCTATACCTTGTCCACCTGTGACTTGGCAGTCCCGCCTGAAAGAGTCCTGGTCACTGACGAGGAACTGTCAAAATTATATTTGATGGGAACCCCTTAACCAATGATGTGGTCGTCTCTGTCCTTCTTGAGGAATCCAGACATACTCTTTGGTGTGTCCTCCTGCCTACCTCTCACTAGAATTCAATTCCGTGCGTGAGTGGAGGGGTGGTGTCAGGATGAGTCAGTGCCTTCACTGCATACACTAGTGCTACATGAAAATCTGAACAAATTTGGGACAAAGGGACTCTGTCTCTTGCCTGGGCTTGCTGGGACCCTCCTCATACCTTAAACGTGACGACCTGTGTCTCTATGCTGCCTCATTCACTTAGTGCACATGTGGGTGTCCTCCCATTGACACTGGTCTCCCATAGGGTGGGTGATATGTGGTCCTTGAGCCCTCACTGTGTCTCCTGAACTCTTGCTAAGCACACACTGTTGATGTTCCACAAGGTGGTGAGCGTGATGCTGCCCCAAACCTTTATTCTGGGCCCCCTGATGGGGGTGGAGGCAAGCCTGTGAGTGGGAGGGGATGGGATTGGACTCTCTAAGGGGCAGAATCTGTCCTTGGTCGCCCTCTGCTGTCTCACTGTGCCCACAGCCCATCCTCTACCAGACAGGACAAGACCCCTTTCCTTGCTTCCAGGGAGAAGCCCTCAGAACTCTGCCCTCTCACAGGACTCTCAGATGTGTGGGATGCTGGGTCCTGCAGCCCTTCCCATGCACAGTCTCAGCACTGGTGTCTTGGGAAGGAAGGCCCTCCAGCATGAGCTCAGCCTACTCACATTTTCTCCTGCTCCCGGGGTCCACCATCCTCCTCAGTGTCAGGTAGGAAGCAGCCATATCTGGAGGAGGCCAGAAGGGCATCATATAAGCTGTCCTGTGGATACTACCTCTTGTCATATCCAGAGTCACTGACTGCTGACTAGAATGGAGCTCTGGAGGGAGGGTGCTGTCTGCTCTGTGCATTGGATCCTAGTCAGCTCCTACAGAAGTGACTGCATGTAGTGGGGCTTCCTGTATGGTTGATGAATGATAGGCCCCCAATCAGCTCCATCACACATATTGGCATGGGTCTGGGCCTCCTGCTCATCCTGGACATCCTTGACTGTTTGACCCAGGACTCAGACACACAGAGCCTCAAATCTCCTTTTCAAATGGGAAAACAGCCCAACTCAACACCTGGTGACAGGGAGGGATGAGGCAGAAACTTGATCATGGGGAAAAGGACAAAGATGACCCAGCACAGACACAGCACTGCCAGCAGACCTTTCCACAGGGCCAGGGTCACTTTCCATGCAGGGCCCCCACTGAGTACCTGTAGTTATTCTACTCTGATCAGAGGAACAAAGTGACACTCAGGGAGGTTTGGTGACTTTCCTTAGACTCAAAGCTTTAAGGGGCTGAATTACACTAGGCTGTGAAGGTCAGGGTGCTCACTTCATAAACAATAGTTCCAGGACCTGTTGGGTGGTAGCAAAACCTCTGTACATGCCCAAGAATGTGAAGAAGTAGGTGGGGTCTCTCCCCAGGAAGGCGGGCACCAGGTGCTCCACTGGCTGCTTCAGCAGGCCAGCATCGATGGTCCACTCCACACAATTCTCATTCTCGTTCACGGGTGTGGCCTTTTTATCCTGAGGTAGAACAGAGGAGGGACACAAAGTCAGACACAGCACCATGGACATCAGGAGGGTTGGGGTCCAGAATGCAGACCAAACCCCCAAGCCCTCAGTGACTTGTCAAAAGAATGAGACCTGGTGCCCACAGTAGGAAAAAGGATCTTGGCATTCACATGAGAATTTGAGGTGGGGAATGACTGAACACGTTAGGATCTGAGGTCAGATTGTTAGATGAGTATGGACAGCACCTCCCTGCATTAACAGCATTTTCCCTGTGATTTCTAACACCACAGTCCATTCTAGGGATCAGAAGACAGGGACATTTCCTGGCAGAGGTTACATCAGGGTAATAGGACATGTAGGATGTTCAGTGCAGCACTGTGACATGGTAACAGAAGGGAATCATGTCACAGTCACACATTTGTGAAGGGCTGAATGGGTGAGGTAAGTGGTCTCATTTCCAGAATGATCTGGAGGGGCCCCAGGGGCGTGTTCCTTGGCAACCAAAGTGCAGAGCAATAGACATAATACAATGAGCCCCATGTCCTTTGGGTAAAAATCTCCCTGTTCATCATGAACATATGTGAGACATGAAGAAGGTGTGCAAGAGTGGTCAGGTGAAACGGGACACCTGGGAACAGTCGTTGAGGAAACATACAACAATGCCAATATATTCTAGACAGAATGGGACGTGAAATGGTTTCACATCTCTTTTCTGATATTCTTACAAATAAGTGGAGAGTGACGTTGCATCTGGCCATGGCCGGGGCTGGGTCACGAGGGCATGTTTGGGGATCAGATGGGGCTCCAGATTCATCTGGGATCAGGAGTCTATGAGAGATACCAGGGGAGTATCAGTGTGTTTTCTGTGCCCTGGGATTCTTTTCAATGCCTCTGGGCCCTGGGTGTTGGGTTTCCCTGGTACCTTCACTCACCCTGAGCCAGTGAGGCATCCTGCTGATGGCACGGGGCTTCCTCCTGTCCTTCAGGGAAGTAGAGCAGGGGTTCTCATCATTCAGCTCCTGCCCCATCTCTGCAGTGCATCTGTATAAAGACAGTGCCCAGCAGGCAGGCAGGAGCCTCAAAGCCCTGTCTGCTTGCTTTCACTTGTCCTCAGACCCATGTGACTTCATTCTAAATATATGACACCACAGTGTGCACAAACCCCCACCCCCAAGGAGGAGAAGCAACATGGTTTGAGGGCCTTGGACTAACCCTGTTATAGGTTAGAGGCACCTCAGAGATCCCTTTTCCCTCCTTCCCAGCATGACATCTGCATGGCCATGATGGGTCCACCAGGTCATCCACTGCCATCCAACCTCCTCCAGTCCAGGACAGGAGCACCTCACGTGTTCCCCCTTTCCCTGAAACTGAAAACGGGGGATTGGGGTGCCCAAGGATGGCTCAGAGCTGTGACCTGACCTGACCTGACCTGGCCTGCTCTAGGCTGCTCTGTATTACCTTATGTGACCTCCTGGAAAACATCCTGAGGCATCACCAGCATGGGTGAAAGAAACCTCTCCAACATCCGAATAATCCTATACACTGGGGTTTCTGGTATCCAGAGCCCTGGTAACTGGAAAAACAACAAGAGAACATCCCAAAATCTCTGTGTCTGTAGACAAGTGAGCCTGGTATGGGACCTTACTAGAACATGAGTGCCAGGTTACAGGAGTTCCAAGCTCTCCTGAGGACTATTGTGAGCAAAGTGATGTCACTGCCTAGGATCCACCTCCTGAGTCCGCTCCTGGGATAACACCTATGCAAATAGTCCTCTATTTGCTGACTGCTCACCCCCTTCTCCATGAAATGTCACATCGGTCCTCAGTTACACCAATGCACCCCTCTCCACAGCCCCTTGGGAAGGTCTGGGGCAACCAGGGTCCCAGCTGTAAGACATATCCGGGTTGAGACATAACTCTTCATTCTTACCTCTTTCTGGTCCCAGATTCGCGATTGTGCTTCTCAAGGATGGTCCATGTCTTTTCTGCCCAGTGGAGATAATTCTAGCATGTACTTCCTCAGGATGTCCTCAGGCATATGTGGGATGATACCTGTGAAATTGGAGGAATGGTGTCACCGGATGGAAATTTATCCAACCACATTTACTTCAACTTCTCACCTCCTTTGGTTCTGCTGCTCCTCTGATCCCAAGTGGGCATACGTGTGCACGTACGTGTGTGCATTCAAGTGTGTGTGTGTATGTGTGTTTACCAGTGCTCATTTTCTGGAGTCCCAGAAGATAACATCCCCACCTAGGGAAGGATGGCCAAAAATTTCTTAAGAGCTTAGGTTCTCTAATTTCTAAAGCAATCGCTGCAGAAGGGATTGGAGTTGTGGCCTAGTAGGTCAGAACTCTCTTTTATGTAGACTTTGTCAGTAGTGTGCCATGAGCCATTCCCTCCCTTTCCACTGGGTACAATGGGAACAGGGTGGCACTCAGTGGGCTGCCCTAGCCTTGGGTCCTCCTCAGGGAAGAACATGCTGGAATGTCTTCTGCTATGCTCCTCTTCAGCCTCACCCCCACGCCACCTCCATGTCTGCACAGAGATACAATAACACAACCTTTTTCCAAGCCCCCTCAGAAAACCTGGGTCAAGTCAAGGACCCCATTTTGAGGATATGGAGTTGGGTTCATGCCTGGTTCTGACTTTTTACCAGTCTGTGATTCCGGGCAAGGCACTGACCCTGGCAGGGTCTTCACTTTCTCCTCCCCTCAGTGGCTCCCTGGGATCCCCACATCCTGTAAACACATCCTTGTGTAATCTCTTTCCTGGAGTGTGATATGGACTTAGTGTTTGATTTCTGTTCCAAAGAAGATGGCAATGTGATCCCAAGCCAACCAAGTTTTGTTGATAAAATGTCCATGGCACAGCCACATGCTCACTGTCACTCTCTGTGTTGTCTCTCAGATCCTCACGCTGGGGAACCACCCCCGTGTTGAGTAATGACACAGACAGGTACACACAGCCTAGCCCTGAGAGACAACAGGGAAGAACTAAGGCATTTGATGCGGACTGAATGCTGCCACCACCCTGAAGTGAGTTCAGGGGTTGAGTGAAGCAGGTTCTGTTTCAGTGATGACAACATTCCCAACCTCCTGAGAGGCTCTGTCAGGGCCCTCAGCTGAGCACTGCTGAATTCCTGGTCCCCTGGGCCTGTGAGATGGTAAGTTTATGGGGAAGCCACTAAGGGTGAGGGAATACTGTCACACAGCACTAGAGCAGAGTAGTGAAAATGTCATCCTGCCCCAGGCCCTGGCCCTCCTCACCCTCCCTCTCTGCTCTCTCCCCAGCTCTTTCCAGGCTCCCTGGTCTCTTTTCAAATGTCCACTATGAAAACACCAACCTCTGCCTCCGAGTGTCTGCACCACTGTGCCTTCTGCCAGGCTACATATACTCAGATTTGTGCAGGGCTGACTCGTTCTTGCACTGCTGCAGGAAATATTAATGTTTCCTCAGCACAGCCTTGTCAGAACCTAACCTGGTGGAGCTCAGGACCCAGTTGTATCACCTCGATTTTTTCTATGGGGTCATTGCTCATGTCATTCCCATTTTTGTTTCATGGTCTTTCCACCTTCCTGTCTAGACCTTGAGCATTACCTCTAGGAAGAGGGAAGACCTGGATGCCTTACCAGCATTGGCACTATCTGAATGCTCAGATGTTCATTCCCAGTGGCTGAATGAAGAGGTAAGGGGATCCATCCCACCATTTAGCAGCTCACTCATTATAGCCTAATTTACTTGGGTCATTTATCAATACTTATTTTATTTTGTATTTTTTCAGTCAACTATACTCCTAACTTGGGGCGTTAAATCACACTCCAAGATCAAGAATCTCATGCCCTGACTGAAACAGCCAATGTTAATGGAACTAGACTGAATTCTAAGTTATCTGCAGGTAAACATTTTGTAGGTATATTAGGTTATGCTGAATTACCAGAGAACGCCCCAAATTTCAAAAGCATGTCCCCATAGATTTCCTCACATGACAGTGTTGGGTGCGTGTTTAGATTGGAGACTAAAAATCTTCATGTGGACATTCAGGAACCCAGCGTTCCTCCATTTTGTCCCTTCTCCCTCCCAAGGATATCAGGTACTTCCATAACCAACAGCACAGGGGTGATAAAGGGGAAAGAGAACAAGGAATTGCACATGGGAGCATGCTATCAGCCAGGTCTAGAGTGCCTAAAATATCCGCCTTTATAGTCATTCCTTGTTTTAAAGGCAAGGGTTTTTAAGTAATCTGTGAGAAACGATGTCCCACAAAACATAGAAAATGCATCCCTAGATATGCACCACAAAATATACAAAAGGTAATTCCTGAGCTGAAGGAAAAGTTTCTCCCTCTGGTATACATTTATGAAGGAAATAAGAGTAAAAATCTATGTGTGTGTTTGCGTGTGATTTATACATATTAATGAATATGAGGTTTTATGAATATATATGAGTATTTTAAGAAGTGAATGATCATTGACTTTTAAATAGAAGAATTAGTAAAACAATAAGTTAAAAATCATAATTAGTGAGCTTACAGACATATAGTATCAAGATATATGACAGTATCAGGGCGCCTGGTGGCTCAGTGGGTTCAGCGACCAACTTTGTCTTAGATCATGATCTCACGGTTCATGGGTTTGAGCCCCTCATTGGGCTCTGTGCTGACAGCTCAGAGCCTGGAGCCTGTTTCAGATTCTGTGTCTCCCTTCCTCTCTGCCCCTCCCCCACTCACGCTGTGTGTCCCTCTGTCTCAAAAATAAATAAACATTAAAAAACATTTAAAAAATTACATCAAGATACATGACAGTATGAATTAAACGACTGGTGGTTGAGAAATCAATTAAGTGCCTCTTAAGATTGATTGTTTTCAAGTACGAAAACTCTTATAAACCACATGACTGTAAATATAGTGTAAATATTGAAACTCCAGCCCAGTTAGCCAGTTAAATTGAAAGAATTACATATATCTAAGAACATTTATGCTTAACCACCCCACTCTTTATTTCTGCTGAGGTCATGATCTCTCGGTAGTGAGAATGCTGAGAGACAGAGGAAGTTCAAAGGAGCCCCCTTGTGTCTTGGTGTTGGTGACATGGAGGGGGCTATTGTGGGACCCCATGTTTTCCTAGGTGTCCCCAGTCCAAGAATATTACAACCCTCCCTCATTCCCCTGCACAAACTGGGCTAGGCGATGAAGTTCTGGCTGCCGCAACTTCCTGTGAAATTTGGCTCAAGATCTCTACAGAATTGACCTAAGATCTCATGAGATTTGCCCCTAGATCTCATGACATCTATCAACAGGACAGAGTTGGCCATTTGCTCTGAGACTAGAAGAAACACAGACTGCCCTGAAGGTTCCACAGCCCGGGAGAATCAATGAGGGCTTATTGTGTGTTCAGAGGAGCCAGGTCCTGTGCACTTTCCTTTCCCCCACATCTCCTCACCTCCTGTTTCAATCCCCTCTAGCTTCACAGAAATAAAGGGCCACCAGGCCAAATCTTCCATATTTTAGTGGTAGTTGTTACCCCCGCTGCTCTTAGAATGCTGGATAAGTTGGAAAGTATGAGCCAGGGACCTCATATCCTTATGGTGGTGGCCTTGGGTTGTTTGTGGGACCCTGGGTGTTGGTAGCAGTCCACAAACCAGGAGCGTCCTAACCTGCCTATTTACACTGCACAAAGGTGACTACACTAAGGAGTTCTCCTGCCTGCCCCCTTCTGGCTATATTTGGCCTGACATCTCCTGAGATTTGGCCTGGAGATCTCGTAAGTTTTGTCAACAGAGCAGAGGTGGCTGCATCTTTTCGAGTCAGGACAGACATAGACTGCACTAAGTGTCCATGGTCTAGGACAGTGCTCAGGGATACTTTTTCTGTGTTCACAGGAGTCAATTTCTGTGCACTGTGCTTCACCCCACTCCTCCTTCTCTCCTGTGTCTTGCGCCTCTAGTTTACTGGGAATAACGGGCCAGTCTGGTCCAGCAGCCCCTGTTTCTGTGGCCAGGTGTTTCACCCACCACATCTAGGATGCTGAGACAGACTGGATATGAACACGACCCCTCGTGTCTTGGTGCTGGTGACATGACAGGGTCTATTGTGGGACCACAGGTTTTCCAAGGTGTCCCCAACCCAGGCATATCACAACTCTACTATTTTATCCTGCACAAAAGAGTTTATGCTACCTAGTTCCCGCTCCTGCCAAGTTCCAGGAGGTTGGAAGAGATCTTGCCAAATTTGGCCATAGATCTCATGAGATCTGCCCCTAGATCACAGGAGGCTTGTCAACAGGGACAAGGTGGCTGTGTTCTCTGGTGGCAGGAGAGACACAGAATACCCTGAGGTTTCTGCACTCTGGGAGGTGCAATGGCAGGCTGCCTGTGTGTTCAGAAGAGGTGGCTCCAATGCACTTTCTTTCTCTCTGAACCTCCTGACCTCCTCTTTGTATCACCTCTAGTTTAACATGAACAATATGAAGTCCAGCTGTTACAGCAAATACTCTGCCCAGATAGAGACAAGCCACAGAACTCGGGGAATCAGAAAAAACTGTTTATTGTGCACCCATGACTCCCCAGTGGAGTCACCTCCAAAGGCTGATCGCTGTACCTTGGCATTCGCCTCCTTATCTAGCTGTGATGCTAGGCAGTTGAGAGACAATAGGAAAATAGAGGAGTCCTTATCAGTGGTGCTACATGGATAGTTGGTGGAGGCAGGAGGCAAACAAGATTACAGAAGCCAAAAGAATTCATGGGGAGCATGTGGCCTCAGGCATCTGGCTGGCCCCTTTTATCTTGTTGTTGTTGTTTTTTTCCCTTTTATCTTGTTGTTGTTGTTGTTTTTCCTAGCTTTTCTTCTCACAGCCATTCTTTCCTAGGTCAGTGGTCCTTGTTACCTCCACTGCTCTTAGAATGCTGGGAGGGATGGGGAGTACTAGTAGAGACACTTTATGGCATTTTGATTTTTGAGTCTGAAGACATTTGTGGGACCCCAGGTGTTCCTAGGTGTCCCCAATCCATGAATGTCCCTGTCCTGCCCAAACCAGACTGGGTTAGTGAGTTCCCACTCCTGCTGAGTTCATGTGAGATTTGTCCTGAGATCTCCTGAGAGGTGCAGTATGATTTCGCATGATTTGGCCTTGTATCTCCAGAGAATTGTCTGTAGATCACGGGATACTTGTGAACAGGGGACTGTGGCTTCTTTTTACGGACTCAGGATAGACACAGACTATGCTCAAATGTCCAATGTCTGGGACAGTTCTCAGGTAGCCTCTTTGTGTGATCACAGAAGCCACTTTCTGTGCACGTTGTTTCTCCCTTCCCCTCCTGCCCTCAGGTTTCTCTGTCCTGTAGTTCAGTTGACAAAGGGGCTTCCAGTCCCTCCCATTTGTTCTTATTTCATTGGTCCGTATTTAGCTCTAGTGTACCTAAAGGCTGGGAGCGGCAGAAAGTATGAACGAGGCCCTTCGTGTAAATTGCTTATGGTGTCTGTTGGCTTTTGTACAACCCTGGATGTCGCAGCAGTCCCCATCCAAAAATATCCCAGCCCTGGCGGTGTGCCTTGCAGATACCAGGCAAGACCAGGGAGTTCCTCCTGCTGTCAATTTCCTGTGAGATGTGACTCAAGATCTGGTGAGCTTTGGACACACGTGTTTTGAGATATGACCTTAGGTCTCAGGAGATTTTCCCCTTTATCAAGCGCTATTAGTCAACAGGGAAGAGCGGCTGTGAATTCAGGGGCAGGATGACACAGACTGCAATGAAATGCCAAAGCCTGGGAAAGTTCTCAGGGACTTGGTTCATTTTTCAATCATCTATATCCGTCAATGACCACCCGAGGAGCCTCCTATTTCTATTGTAACAGATTACCACAAACTTAGTTTCTTCAAACTACACCAACTTATCCTTATGGTCTGAACAGAAAAGTCCACAATGAGTCTCACTGCACTAAATTCAACATGGCAGCAGGGCTGTGTTTCTTTCTGGAGGCTCCATGGAAGAATCTGTTTGTTGTCCCTTCCAGCTTCTAGAAGATGCCCACATTGTCAGCTCAGAGCCCGTTCCATCTCCAAAGCCGGCCATGTCTGATCAGTTACTCTCATATCACATTATCTTGACACTGACTCTCCCTCTTTCACTTACATGGACCCTTGTGATTACATTGGCCCTTCCAGGCTAATCTCAGAGCAAGTTCCTTAATCTAATCACATCTACAAAGTCTCTATTGCCGTGTAAAGTAGCATATTCCCAAATTCATGGGGTGAGCATGTGGACATTTGTGGGAAGCTCTACTCTACCATAGCCACCCCCATCAGTGAACACATTTCTAAAGCATGTCAATCAATGCAATCTCCTCATTCCTGTAAATCAGCACGTTACCACACCTCAATCTACTGCTTTTGAGTGCCAACATATCAGCAGCTGACACCAACTCATTTATGTCCCTGACATTCACTCTTTCCAGAACTCCACACTTCCCAAAAATTCTACCTAAGATCAGCAGTGTGGCCAGTTCAGAGAGACCGTGAGTGACTGACAGGTCTTGCCATTCCTGAAGGAAGCAATACATTCAGCTCTGTGCTTGCTGCTACAGAAATTATGAGGAGAGCTTGTCATTTTTCAAAATATTTCAGTATTATGTGCATACACTTACAGAACATAACTGAATGAAAGGGAAAAGAGAAAGAAAGACTGTGTACGTGCCAGTGTTGAGGCATTTGAATTGGGGAGAGAGGAGAAAATCTGTGGCGAGAGGAATCTGAGGATCCAGTGCTTTGAAGGTTCTCAGGGAACAAAGCTGTGTGCTGCAAGCAGTTTTGATAGGGCTGGAGGACTGTGTATGGACTGACTGTGTCCTGTTAAAAATTCATACGTTGAACTCTAGTGCCCAGTGTGACTATATTTGCAGAAAGGCCTTTACAGAAGATATAAGGTTAAATGAAGTTAGGGGCATGGGGCCCTTGATCTAATAGGTTTCATGTCCCTGAAACAGTGAGCTTGAGCTCCCCGCCTCCCACCCGAGCACAAGCACCCAGACAAGGACACGTGAAACCCCAGGGCGAAGAGGGCCCTCTGTGAGAACAGGAATAGAGCTCTCACTCAAACAGTTAAAGATAGAACTATCCTACAACCCAACAATTACACTACTGGGTATTTACTCAAAAGATACAAAAGTACTGATTTGAAGGGATGCATGCACCCCAAAGTTTATAGCACCACTATCAATAATAGCCAAATTATGGAAAGAGCCCAAATATCCATGGACTGATGAATGGATAAAAAAGATGTATGGGGCACCTGGGTGGCTCAGTCAGTTGAGTGTCCGACTTCGGCTCAGGTCATGATCTCACAGCTCATGAGTTCGAGCTCTGCGTCGGGCTCTGTGCTGACAGCTCAGAGCCTGGAGCCTGCCTCTGCTTCTGTGTCTCCCTCTCTCTCTGCCCCTAACCCACTCGCATTGTGTCTTTCTCTCACAAATAAAGAAACATTAAAAAAAAAAGAAGAATATGTGGTGTATGTATATAATGGAATATTACTCAGCCATGAAAAAGAATGAAATCTTGCCCTTTGCAATGATATAGATGGAACTAGGGTGTATTATGCTAAGGGCAGTGAGTCAGAGAAAGACAAATACCATATGATTTCACTCATGTGGAGTTTAAGAAACAAAACAGAGGAACATAGGGAAAGGGAAGATACATAAGGTAAAAACAGGGAGGGAGGCAAAACATAAGAGACTCTTAACTACAGAGAACAAACTGAGTATTTCTGGAGAAGAGGTGGATGGGGAGATAGGCTAAATTGGTGATGGGCATTAAGGAGGACACTTGTTGGGATGTGCACTGTTATATAACACTGGGATGGGGTGTTATATATAAGTAATGAATTATTAAATTCTACTCCTGAAACCAATATTACTGTATAGGTTAACTAACTAGACTTTAAATAAAATCTTGGGGGGCGCCTGGGTGGCTCAGTCGGTTGAGCTACCGACATCAGCTCAGGTCATGATCTCACGGTTTGTGAGTTCGAGCCCCACATCAGGCTCTGTGCTGACGGCTCGGAGCCTGCTTCTGATTCTGTGTCTCCCTCTCTCTCTGCCCCTCCCGTACTCATGCTCTGTCTCTCTCTGTCTCAGAAAAAAAAAAAATAAATAAATAAATAAAATCTGAGGGGTCTCTGGAAAAGGTTGTGTTAACATAACTGTGTGCAGACATGGAGGTGGCGTGGGGGTGAGGAGTGTAACAGGAGACATTCCAGCATGTTCTTCTCTGAGGAGGACCCCAGGCCAGGGCAACCCACTGAGTGCCACCCTGTCCCCATTGTACCCAGTGGGAAGGGAGGGAATGGCTCCTGGCACACAACTGGTAAATCTGAGGTAAAAGTGAGTTGTGACCTTCTAGGCCACAGCTCCAATCACTTCTTTAGGGTTTGCTTTGGAATTTAGAGAGCCTATACTCTTGGGAAGGTTTTGGCCATCCCTTTCTAGGGGGGTTGTTGTCTTTTGGGTGTCCAGAAAGTGAGCTCCAGTCAACACACCCAAACACACACACACGCAAACACACACACGCACTCACAAACACACACCAGTAAGGACTGTAGGGTGATACCTGACGAACAGCAGAATCAGAGGAGGTAAAGAGATGAAGTAAATGCGGTTGGATGAATTTCCTACACCACTCCTCCAATTTCATAGGTATCATCTCACATATATCTGAGGACATCCTGAGGAAGTACATGCTAGAATAATCTCCATTGTGCAGGAAAGACACAGACCACCCTTGAGACACACAATCGCTTATCTGGGGTCAGAAACGGAAGAATGAGGAGTTGTGTCTGAACCCAGACATGTCTCAAAGCCAGGAACATGGCTGCACCCAGACCTTTGCAGGGGGCTGTGGAGAGGGGTACATTGGTATAACTGTGTACACATGTGACACTTCATGGAGGATGGGGATGAGCAGTCAGCAAACCAGAGCACTATTTCATAGGTGTTATCGCAGGAGGGGACTCAGAGGATCCTAGGCAGTGAAGTCACTTCCTTGATCAGAGACCATAACAGAACATGGAACCCCTGTAACCAGGCAACCATGTTCTAGTAAGGTTCAATACCAGGCTCATCTAGTCACAGACAGTGACAGTTAGAGATGTTCTCTTGTTGTTACTCGACTTACTGGGGCGCTGGTTTCCAGAAACCCCAGTGTGCAGGATTATTCGGACATTGAAAGTTTCCTTAACCCACACTCACGATGCCTCAGGCTCTTTTTCAGGAGGTCCTGTAAGGTACATAGAGCAGCCTAGAGCAGACCAGTTCAAGTCAGGCCACTGCTCTAAGCCATCCTGGGCAGCCCCAACCCCTCCTGTTCATTTGCAGGGAAAGCAGGACATGTGGGGAGGTCCTGTTCTGGACTGGAAGAGGTTGGATGGCAGTGGACAACCTGGTGGTTCCATCATGGCCACCATGATGGGAAGGAGGGAAAAGGGATCCCTGCGGTGCCTCTAACCTGTTCCAGAGTTAATCAAAGGCCCTGAAGATGTGTTGCTGTTTCCTCTTTTGTGGAGGTCTGTGCACACTGTGGTGTTGTATGTCTGGAATGGAGTCACAAGTGTCTGAGGACAAGTAAAGGCAGTCAGACAGGGCTCTAAGGCTTCCTGCCTGGCTGCTGGGCATTGTCTTTATAGAGACACACTGCAGAGACGGGGCAGGAGCTGAATGATGAGAGACCCTGCTCTACTTCTCTGAAGGACAGGAGGAAGCCCTGTGCTGCCAACAGGATGAAGTTCTGGCTCAGGGTGAGTGCAGGGACCGGGGAGACCCAACACCCAGGGCCCAGAGGCAATGAAAGGATCCCAGGGCACAGAAGACACACTGCTACTCCCCTGGACTCCCTCATAGACTCCTGTCCCCAGATGAACCTGGAACCCGATCTCCTCCCCAAACATGTTCTCATGGCCCAGCCCTTGCCATGGCCAGATAAAAAGTCACTCTCCACATGTCTGTAGGAATATCAGAAAAGAGACCTAAACCATTTCATGTCCCATTCTGTCTAGAGCATGTGTGCACTATTGTACATATTTTCCCACCTCCTCTTTCCAAGTGTTCCTGTTGGCCTGGCCATCCTTCCACACCTTCTCCACATCTGGCACATGATCATGATGAACAGGGATATTTTCCCAAAGGGACTTACAGTTCATGATATTATGTTGTCGCCCTTCAGTTTGGTTGCCAAGGAAAACATCCCTGGAGCCCCTCCAGATCAGGAACAGGGGCCTTACTGCCTAGACAACATTCCAGAAGGGACACTGGTTACCACACCCATTCAGCCCTTCACAGTTGTGGTGATTTCACATGATTCTTTTCTTTTGCCATGTCACAGTGCTGCACTGAACATCCTACATGTCCTATTATCCTGATTCCAACCCCATCCCAGGAAATGTCTGTTTTCTGATCTCTAGAATGGAGTGTGTTGTTGGTAATCACAGGGACGGTGCTGTTAATGCAGGGAGGTGCTGTCCATACTCCTCTAACAATCTGACCTCAGATCCTAACGTGTTCAGTCATTCCCCACCTCAAATTCTCATGTGAATGCCAAGATCCTTTTTCCTACTATGGGCACCCAGGTCTCACTCTTGCCACAAGTCACTCGGGGCTGGAGGTTTTGGTCTGCATTCTGGACCCCAACCCTCCTGATGTCCATGGTGCTGTGTCTGACTTTGTGTCCCTCCTCTGTTCTACCTCAGGGTAAAATAGCCGCACCCGTGAATGAGAATGAGAACTGTGTGGAGTAGACCATCGAAGGAGGCTGGATGCTATTGGAACAGTGAGTGGAGCACCTGGTGCCTGCCTTCCTGGGGAGAGACCACACCTACCTCTGCACATTCTTGGGCATGTACAGAGCTTTTGCTACCACCCAACAGGTCCTGGAACTATTGTTTATGAGGTGAGCACCCTGCCCTCCGCAGCCCAGTTTGATTCAGCCCCTTAAGGCTTTGACTCTAGGGAAATTCACCAAACCTTCCTGAGTCTCAGTTTGTTTCTCTGATCAGGGTAGAATAATTACAGGGACACAGTGGGGCCCTGCACGGAAAGCGACCCTGGCCCTGTGGAAAGGTCTGCTGGCAGGGCTGTGTCTTCCCTGGGATATCATTGTCCTCTACCCCATGATGAGGTTTTTGCCTCATTACTCAATGTCACCAGGTCTTGAGTTGGGCTGTTATCCCATTTGAAAATGAGATGTGAGGCTCCATGTGGGGGTATGAATCCTGGGGCAAACCAGAGCAAAATACTGGGGAATAAGCATGAGGCCCAGGCCCACTCCAATATGTGTGATGGGGTAGAATGGGGCCCTAAAAATCATCAAACATACAGGAAGCCCCACTACATGAAGGCACTTCTGTAGGAGCTGACTAGGATCCAATGCACAGAGCAGACAGCACCCTCCCCTCCAGAGCTCCATTCTAGTCAGCAGTCAGTGACCCTGGATATGATAAGAGGTAGTATCCACAGGACAGCTTATATGATGCCCTTCTGGCCTCCTCCAGATATGGCTACTTCCTTCCTGACACTGAGGAGGATGGCGGACCCTGGAAGCAGGAGAAAATGTGAGTAGGCTGAGGTCATGCTAGAAGGTCTTCCTTCTCCAAGAGGGCAGTGCCAGGACTGTGGGGGGGAGGGGCTGCAGGACCCAGCATCCCACACATCTGAGAGTCCTGTGAGAGGGCAAAGGTCTGAGGGCTTCTGTTTGGAAGCAAGGAAAGGGGTCCTGTCCTGTAGGTTAGAGGATAGGCTGTGGGCACAGTGAAATAGAAAAGGGCACCAGAGGACAGAGTCAGCCCCTTAGAGAGTCCAACCCTATCCCTTCCCACTCCCAGCCCTGCCTCCACCCCCACCAGGGGATCCAGATTAAAGCAGTACGCTCACCACCTTGTGAAACTTCAACAGTGGGTGCTTAGCAAGTGTTCAGGGGACCCAATGAGAGTGCAAGGACCAGATATCTCCCACCCTGTGGGAGACCAGTGTCAGTGGGAGGACACCCACATGTGCACTGAGTGAATGAGGCAGCATATAGGCACAGGTCGTCACATTTAAGGTATGAGGAGGGTCCCAGCAAGCCCAGGTAAGAGACAGAGTCCCTTTGTCCCATATTTGTTCAGATTTTCATGGAGCACTAGGTGTGCAGTGAAGGCACTGACTCATCCTGACACCACCCCGCCACTCACGCACGGAGTTCAGTTCAAGTGGGAGGTAGGCAGGTGGACACACCAAGGAATATGTCTGGCTTCCCCAAGAAGGACAGACTTGGCCACATCATTGGTTAATGGGTCCCAGTCAAAAAGACTTTGGCCAGCCCCTCTTCAGTGACTAAACTATCTCAAGCAGGACTCCGAAGTCACAGGTGGACAAGGTGTAGGAACACCCTCTGGACAGCCAGGAGCAGGAGGCATAGAGGCCAGGTCCAACAGGGATGTCCTGAGACATCAGTGCGGGAGGAGCACCTCGTCCTAATTCTTCTGGCTACTTTTGTATCGCCAGGGCCATCTCCTCCATTTTGGGCACCTGGATGGACTACTACCCTGAGGAATTTTTCCAGCCCCCATATTTCATCAGCCTGAAGATGCTGCAGGCATACGTAGGGATCCACATGCAAGGCTCAGAGCTGGAGCGCCGTGCCCACTTTCTCATCTCATTGTGGAGATACCTTGAGCCCAATAAGCCAGAGTCTGTGGGTGAGAAGGACTCTGTATGGGAGATGTGGGCATGTGGAGGGGACAGGGTATGCCACACAGTGAATGTTTCCTGAGACTGCGGTTGGGCTAGGAGGAGTGCATAGTCTCATATCACTGTTCCATTAGCCTGCCATCTGGGGAGAATTCTTCCTGGTGGGTTCTTTGACTCAGATGACAATGTCTGCGGGAGAGGTTTCCTTTATTTGGAAGGGCCATGGAATGGCAATCATGGTGATGACAGTTTCTATTCTTGAAGCTATGGCACCAGCTCAAGAGCAAGATCCAGATGTCCCTCAGGAGCTAGCCCCCACTATCTCTGTGGTGCCCACTGTAACTTCACAGCCCAGGCTGCCTGAAGCCACCACTCTTTCTGGAGCTCAGCAATTAGAAGAAGTGGTGACCCTCCCTGCAGCGTCCCCACCAGTGCAAGTGGTAGTCCCAGCTCTGATTCACTGTCAGGAGCTGGAAGATCCACCTGCCCTTTTGGTGGACCCACAACCTGAGCAGCCTCCAGCCCCAGCTGGCGAGGTCATGGACGGGCTGGAGCAACCACCTGCTGCAGCTGGGCAACCAGCCTTAGCTCCTGAGCAGCGGCTCATGTTGGCTGCAACCCCAAAGGATGACTGCCCTTCTGCTGTCTTTGCGTTCTTTGTAATTTTTGTGGTTTGTATAGAGATATTTAACGGCCTTAGATATTTTCTTTGTAAATAAAACATAACTTCAGATAAAATTTTACTCTGATCTTTTTAAATTATACATTGACGTGACATTACGTACATTCACAGAATTATACAACCATGACCATTATGTACTCCTAGAACATTTCCATCACAGACACATGTATACTACCCATCAGCCATGGCTCAACCCTCACCCCAGTCTCTGCAACCACTGACCTCAGTTTCTGCTGCTTTAGCTCCTCTGGGGTTTTCAGGTGTGTGCAATCACACAACATGGCTTATTGTGTCTGGCTACATAACATGAGAGTGATTAATAATTGGTTAAATATTCAATGAAACTAATATTTTTATGACACAGGAATATTCCCCAAAGAGCAAAGATTATGTGAAGCCCCCTACTTGAAATATCTTCATTATCTGGGATAAGGATCCCATTTAGAAGTTTGACTGGAGAGCCAAAAGCCACAAGAGAAATGTCTGGAGCAGAGTAATACCTTGAAGACCTTTCGTTTTCCTGGACAGGCCATTTTTAAATTAGTCTAAGGTGCATATTAAACAAATATCAAATTCAAATATGAAATCTTCTCATTTACTACTGATATAGGTTTTATACAGATGTTGTTTCTTAAATAAAAAATAAAAATTTGAATAATGACAGGCGCCAAGGTGGCACAATTGGTTGAGTGTCTGACTTGATTTTGTTTCAGGTCATGATCTCATCGTTCATAGGATCAAGCCCCAAATCAGGCTCTACACTGACAGCAGGAAGCCCTCCTCAGGATTCTCTCTCTCTCTTTCTTTCTCAAAATTAAGAATTAGGAAAAAATATTAGATAAGTAAGTAAGTAAATAAATAAATAAATAAATACAAATACAAATGAAGAAAATGATATACCCCTGTCAAGAAATATTTGCCATTAGACATGGTGTCCATCCTCTCAGTTCTTTCTCTTTGACTGCAGCAATTTGTGTGTGTGTGTGTGTGTGTGTGTGTGTGTGTATGAGTTGTGTGACAGGTTGGGCGGGGAGGGTTCCATCAGTATGCTCTTTAGTACCTGATATCCCCACAATGGACAGGCTCAAGTCCTGTCCCCTTCTGCATCCTCAGTGGCCACACACCATCATTTACTCTGTGTCTCTACAAGTTGAATAATTGGGCCAATTCCAATATTTTGACTCTCATACTTGTACTGAAGGGTACATGTATACCATTAATCTCTATTTCTTTAGAATGGTACAACTAGCACAATTTTGGGGACATAATTTGTACACATTTTTCAGGTGTAGCCTGCAGTTTCCAATATCTACAGACTCTTTTTTTTTTCAATATATGAAATTTATTGTCAAATTGGTTTCCATACAACACCCAGTGCTCATCCCAAAAGGTGCCCTCCTCAATACTATCTACAGACTCTTTATGAGGTTAAGGCCTTATTTGGGAAGGGAGCGACCCCTGGGACTGAGTGGATACCTGAGGAATTCAGAGGACAAGCCAGCACTGAGGTCATCAGGGTACCTGGGAGTGACCCAGGGGGCAGGGAAGAGCCCACGCTCCCCTCATTCTGACCTCCTGAACAGCACCCCTGCCCCAGCCTGGGTGCAGGGCCAGGCCTGGGCCTCATTCAGGCCCCATCCCATGATACACCCCAGACACTTGTGTGCCTCCTGTTCCATAACTCTGCTTCTCAGTAGAGCAGCCAGTCCCTACTTTCAGGTCAGAGGAGGATGCAGGCTGGGCCTCTGCTGCTTGCTTGGGTAACTAGGAGTGTAATTGCTGGATCGTAGGGTCATTCTATTTTTAACTTTTTCAGGCACCTCCATACAGTTTTCCAGAGTGGTTGTACCAGTTTGCAATCCCACCATCAGTACAAGAGGCTTCCTCTTTCCCTGAATCCTCACCACACCTATTGTGTCTTGTGTTGTTAATGTTAACCATTCTGATAGGGGTGAGGTGGGATCTCATCATGGTTTTGATTGGTATTTCCCTGATGATGAGTGATGTTGAGCATCTTTCATGTGTCTTTTAGCCATCTTGATGTCTTCTTTGCAAAAATGTCCATTCATATATTTCATTTGTAAAAGATTTATTAATTTATTGTGAGACAGAGAGAGAGACAGAGAGAGAGACAGAGAGAGAGTGCATGCACACACACAATAGGGGAGAGACAGAGAAAGAAGAAGAGAGAATCCTAAGCAAGCTCCATGATGTTGGCACAGAACCCGATGAGGGGCTCGATCCCATAAACCATGAGATCATGCCCTGAGCTGAAATCAAGAGTTGGACACAGAACTGTGCTACCCAGCATGCCTCTTCTACCCATTTCTTAACTGGATTCTTTGTTTTGGGGGCATCGAGTTGTATAACTTCTTTATGTATTCTGGATAATAACCTTGATTGGATATGTCATCTGCAAATATCTTCTCCCATTCCATAGGCTGTCTTTTACTTTTGTTGATGGTTTCCTTCACTGCACAGAAGTTTTTGTTTGTTGTTGTTGTTGGTGGTGGTGGTGGTGTGGTGGTGTTTTATGTTTTATCTTGAGGAATTCCCAATAGTTCATTTTTGGTTTTGTTTTCCTTGCTTATGGTGATGTGTCTGGTAAGAAGTTAGTAAGGCCAAAGACAAAGATTTTGCTGCCTGTGTTCTCCTCTAGGATTTTGATGGTTTCCTGTCTCACATTTAGGTCTTGCATCCAGTCTGGATTTCTTTTTGTGTACACTGTAAGGAAGTGGTCCAGTCTCCTTCTTCTGCATGTTGCTGTCCCGTTTTCCCAACACCATTTGTTAAAGGGATGGTCCTTTTCCCATTGGCCATTCTTCCCTGCTTTGTTGAAGATTAGAAGACCATAGAGTTGTGGATCCATTTCTGGGTTTTGTATTCTGTTCCATTGATCTATGTGCCTGTTTTTATGTCAGGACCATACTGTCTTGATGACTACAGGTGTGTAATATAGCTTGAAGTTAGGTCAGTCAGTCCTTTCCATACATAATTTTTTTTTTTGAAAATTTGCCTTCACATTCTCCTACAACTTTCTCTTTCATTGAGATTCGGTCCTAAGTTTTTCCCTTTCCAAATAATCTCTCTTGTTTCATGGCAAAATTACATTCTTTTCTTTCAAGAAAAATGTATTCTCACTTCTCATTCCTTCTATATATGTCTCGTGATTTTTTACATACAAGATTATTTTTTTCGGGGTGCCCTGGTGCCTCAGTTTGCTAAGCGTCCAATGCTTGGTTTTGGCTCAGGTCATGATGTCATGATTTGTGAGTTGAGGCTCCAAGTCAGGCTCTGCACTGACAGTACAGAGGCTGTTTGGTATTCTTTATCTCTCTCTGTATCTTTTCCCCACCTCTGCTTGCTCTCTCTTTCTCTCTCTCAAAAATAAACAAAAATAAAAAAAAGAAAAGATTGTTCCTTATAGTATTCAGCAGTCTCAATTCCATTTATCTGCTGAAAACTAAGTAGTGACCAGTTGTGAATTATCACAGGAGAATTCTTTAGGTTAGCAAATTCATGAATATTTTGTAATTTTTGAACATGTTCTTTCATAGTACAACTCTTTCATAATGCATGAAACATGTTTCCAATACACCCATATTTATCTTTACATCTCTATAATAAGAAGCCAAAAACTGATAAACCTCTGTTTAGCAATGAATGGTTTAATGTTTTAGCTTCTTTGGAAGACTTAGACATCTAGTGACGTTAACTCAACTTACCCTTTGATCTGGTTAACTTCATGAAATCAGCGAATACTTAATAAAATAGGCAAAATCATTCAGCACTTTCAGGAATCCTTGCTGACAGCAATAATTACAACATAAATTTAACTAATAAATTCAGGTAGAATAAAAGTGGATTATCTATATCACGTTTGACACTAATAACTCAGGAAGACATATCTATCTTCCTTGAAAGAACAATGTTTAGTATGGAATATGTGGCACCTGTACCCACTAAAAGTTAATCACTTTGTTCCACAACAATTTTACCTTGGGCTCCCATAGGGAAATCTGAAGTGGGCAATTTAACACCAAAGCAGGCCTGGAGCCTTTTCATGTTGCTTTGGTAGATGCTCCACTCTGAGCCTCATAAGGCAGCAACCCAACAGCCTGGGGTACTTTTGCTCCTCAACAGTGAGGGTAGGAGAAGCAAGATCTGATAGTGGCAGAGGTGTGGAGGATAGGATAGGAGTCCACTGTGACAGTGGAAGCCTTGCCGGTAGTACAGGAACTAGAGGAGGGGAAGGCAGGGGCAGAGGTGTGTTGGTAGGGATGCCACCAGCAAGGCCAGAAGCAGGTTCAAAGTTTGGACTAACATTCTGCTGTCACCGACTCCTGTCTCTTCCTCCTGCAAAACATGTCTTTTTCTATACTTGCTTTTGAGCCCTCTGGTGGAGGCAGAGGAGCAGGAAATGGGTTGGACAGCTGGTGCTCCTGCTTGAGGAGGTGGATTGAGTATTTCCAGTGTCAGCCTGTCTTCCTTCTTCTTTTTCTCATTATTCTGACGATTGGCAAGAGTGTCCGGTATTGTAGATTTTCACCCATCCTAATCTTTTTGGACCATAAATTGGGATCCTCCCCACGAGGCATCTTTATGATGGAGTCACAAGAAAGCTGAGTGTAGGTGATTTCATCCCAGATCATGTGAACTTGAAAAACACTTTTAGTTTTTATTTTTCTGAGGTTTAGAAGGCACAGTCTTCCACAAGTGCTTGATTTTAAGCTAATTAAGTAGAGCTCATCTATAAATTATTTTTAGGAATACTATCCAGAGGTAGAAAAAATATAGGTCACACTTTTAACACATATGGGCACATATACACAATCAAGATGCAGACAAAATCTAGCCTTTGTTTCACAGATATTTGTGGAGTGAACATGAAAGATCCAACTTCCAATGATCTCCCTGTTATTAAAGCAAATCAAATGGCAAGATAGCATGACAATTTATGGATTATGAATTAGCTATTTTCCAGTTTCCGACTAGAATATGACCAGTTTTGTCCAAAGATGCCAAATGCTGCAGCAACCAGCACACCAAGTGAAGCCCAGTCTGCTTCTGTGAGCATCAGCTCCTCTCAAGAAGTCAGGGGTTTCACTGACAGAACTACATGACTTCCTAGTCTCTGGTTGCTTAGTGTTATAGCTGGGTTTCTCTAACTCTGTGTAGAAGAAAACTCATTTAGACATGTCAACAGGAGCACGTCTGGGCTATCTGTGACCCAAGTTATTCTTGGTTAATTTTCCCAGTTAAGTAAGCACTTCCAAACATATGTTCCATATACATTGCATCTATATCCTGTGGAATTCCTGTGGGTGGTGGTTGCTTTTCCAGAAGCCTTTGGATTTGAAAGCACAATTCCCCATTCATTTAGTTTCAGTTTTAGAATAAAGCTTGAACAAAATAAAAAATGTAAGTATAGTGATTTGGGAGGGTGCTGCTTGTGAGTGTCTCTTACAAATGGCCACAATAGACTCTCATGGGTGTCACGTTCTCCCAGGGGGGGCTCAAACCATTGAGGGGGCTCAGAGCATTGGAAGATCAATTCGTATGTGTACATCTCTGGATGAGCCAATATCTAATTACGTTATGGAATAGGAAGTTCCTCTAGGACTGATACACATCTCAAGGAACATCCTCAGACACGTGCACTAGTCTTTCAGCCACCAAAAGGTGATATTCAGCTGGAAGGAACAAGTCCTCCTCTTTTATTGGAGATGAATGCCTTAGTCTCATAATTCTAGCCAGAAAATTGCAATTACTATGAAGTCAAATTAAAACAACTGACCCATCAAGGCCAACACCTCTATGGTATTCCCACCTAGAGAACATAAACAGTAACACTTAACACCTGGAATAAAAGTCAGGCCCACCAACTCAAACTGAGGAGTTCCAGGTATCAGCAGAACTCATGGATACACTTTCAGATGCTGAGAAGTCAGAGGGGGTACAAAGGCCCTGTGCTGGTACCAAGCACTGAGTTCCCAAAGACCTCCAGGTGTTCTCAGGCAAGTTTCTGTGATATCCTGCCCACTATGCCATGAAATGTGAACACCAAATGAACACACTTGGGGAAAAATTAAAGAAAAAGAAAATTTGTTTTATTTGAGCTCCAGTTAGAAGATCTTCTTGGGATACACAATTTTCACAAAAAAGTGTGCTCCACTGAAGGATTATGGTGTATGGGTGTGTGTGTGTACATATATATACATATATATATATATATATACACATAAAGAGGAGAAGGGAATGTGGGTGATGGGCATTGAGGAGGGCACTTGTTGGGATGCGCAGCAGGTGTTGTATGGAAACCAATTTGGCACTAAATTGTATTAAAAAAGAACATAAGAAAAAAAGGTTACAAATACTCATGATGAAAGACATTCCAGAAAGTTGCACACTTTACCTTATGATTTTAGTATATGCAAGGCTATATGAGCTTAATCATATGTGAACAGGAGTTTTTCTTTTTCTTATTTTTATGATTGGAATGAATCTTTTTTGTCATTTTTTAAAACCTATCACATATACAGTATGTCCTCATGGGAGTAATAGAGCCCATGCTTTGAGGTTTTGCGGGGTCATTTTGACCTTGATCAATGTTAAAGTATACCTTCCCTGGGAATCTCAGAACAAGGCCCACAAACATGAAAACTGGAAAATTGCTTTTATTATTGAAAGGGCAGGCCTACGCCGGCCGACTCCATCTTGTTCTGTGTCCTTCACCTAGACCACGCCTCCTCCCCTTGAGTAACCTCCCACTCACCCGTTCAAACTTCCTGATCAAAACACGCCCAGCGACCTGCATAACAGGACTCCGACCCTACCCTGGCCAATCAGCTGAGGCCACAGCCATTACCTCACCAACTGCCCCTAGACCCCTATAAAACCTTTGTGCTTTTGAAACTCGCTCTCTCTTCATGGTATCTCACTGCTGCATTGGTGCAGGTAGGGGATTGAGCTCGAGCTAGCTTGAATAAAGGCTCTTTTGCTTTTGCATCGAACTCAGCTTCCTGGCGGTATTTGGGGATCATGAATTCTGGGCATAACATTTGGGGGCTCGTCCGGGATCCCCAAGACCCCCGAGGGACCCCCGACCCAGAAAGCCTGACTGGCCATGGTTAGTGTCTGTCTGTTTGTTCTGTCTTTTCTGTGTGAGCTCATTTCTGGAATTCTGGTAGTGCCCGATGCAGTCTAAGTGGACGCACTGGAGGACCATGGGCTGGGAGTTTCAGAAGACGTTCTGATCCTCCCTTCTGGAGGGACGTGGAATCCCCTCATCTGTTTTGGAGGGACGTGGAATCCCCTCAAAGGTCTGAGACAAGGCAGGTTGCTCCCACTGGTCGGCGTGAGGCCATCGTCTTTGGAGGGATGTGGAATCCCCTCATCAGTTTTGGAGGGATGTGGAATCCCCTCAAAGGTCTAAGCTAGCTTTCAGTTTTGCTTCCATGGAGTTGGAAGACTTTCTAGGGGCCCTCTGTTTGTTTGTTTTTGTGTTTCTCTGTTTTGTTCTGTGGACTTACTGGACAGACGTTATGGGACAGACTCAGACTACCCCTCTACCTACCCTCTTGGCTCAAGCCCTTCCTAGCCCCGCTCCTTCTGGAGACAAACCCATTCTTGCTTTGCAGGGACAAAGAAGGAAGACAAGAAAAGTCTTACCCAGCCTTCAGCACCCCTCTACCCTGTCTTACAGGGGGGTACTGAAGAAGAATTAATTTTTCCTCTCCCGTATAACCCCTCTAGGATGCTGGAAGAACACCATCCTCCCCCTCTGGGGGAGGCAGATGCTGTTCTGAGAGCGGGAGGTGGAAACGCTCCAGTGGGAAGCCTGCCCTTTACCAGACAAAGGGCTCAGAGGGAGCAATCCACCTCCGCCACTGACTCCACTATTCTGCCCCTGCCACCAGACCCCCAGACGCGGAGGGGAATCAGCCCCATCACTATTGGCCTTTCGCCACTAGTGACCTCTACAATTGGAAAGCCCAGAATCCTAAGTTTTCTGAGAAACCGGCAGGGCTTATTGATTTATTAGACTCTGTTCTTTTTACCCATCAGCCCACGTGGGACGATTGCCAGCTGCTTTTGCAGGTCCTGTTCACGACTGAAGAAAGAGAAAGAATCCTCAATGGGACCCAAAAACTAGTTCTGGGTGCAGACGGGAATCCCACCACCAACCAGGCTCAGAAAGATGCCTCCTTCCCCTTAACTCAGCCCCAGTGGGATTTCAACATAGCAGAAGGTAAGGAGAGGCTCCAGGTCTACTGCCAGACTCTAATGGGGGGTCTCCGAATGGCTGCTAGAAAGCCAACCAATTTGGCCAAGGTAGGAAATGTACAACAGGGAAAAGATGAATCTCTGGCTGCTTTTTTAGAACGGATCATGGAGGCATTCCGTACCTATACCCCCATGGATCCAGAGGCTCCAGAAAGCAAGGCAGCTGTTCTCATGGCCTTTGTAAACCAATCGGCCATAGACATTAGGAGAAAATTACAGAAAATAGATAGACTAGGAGAAAAAAGTCTGCAGGACTTACTGGTGGTAGCCGAAAAGGTATATAATACCCGGGAGCCTCCTGAGGACAAGCAGGCTCGCGCCATGGCAGCTGCCAGCAGTAAGCAGACTCAAGACCTGGCCAGAATACTACTAGCTACCACTACTGACTTCCCCAAGTAACGAGACCGCCATCTCTGGCAGCTGGCAGATGATGCAAGAAAAGGTAAAGGAACCACCAAGGGGGGAAGCAGAAGCTGCAGAAGGATCAGTGCGCATACTGCAAGGAGATAGGGCATTGGGCCCGAGATTGTCCGAAAAGGGCTGGCAGGAAGGGAGGCAAGACTGATCGAGTAAAAGTCCTAGAGCTAGATGAACTAAGTGATTAGGGGAGTCGGGGTTCGGACCCTCTCCCCGAACCCAGGGTAACTCTTAAAGTGGAGGGAGCCCCTGTTGACTTCCTTGTCGACATGGGAGCACAACATTCAGTCCTCCGCACCCCACAAGGAAAACTAGCCAGCAAGAAGTCCTGGGTACAAGGGGCAACTGGTATGAGCCAGTATTCATGGACTACCCAAAGAACAGTAGATTTGGGAATGGGCCGGGTATCCCACTCCTTTATGGTAATAGCAGAATGCCCCTACCCGCTGTTAGGACGGGACTTACTGACCAAGATTGGAGCTCAGATAACTTTCAGACAAGGGGGTCCTCAGGTCACCGATGGCAAGGGCCACCCCATCCAGGTCCTGACCATGAAACTGGAGGATGAATACCGCCTCCACCAGGAGGCGCTCCCGAGAGAGGATAATATAGACAGATGGCTACAAGAATTCCCCTCAGTTTGGGCAGAGATGGGGGCGATGGGACTAGCCGCTCACAGGACCCCAGTCCTGGTAGAGCTCAAGCCAGGAGAGAGTCTGGTAAGGATCAAACAATACCCCATGTCTCAGGAGGCCTGGAAGGGGATCCAGCCACACATCCGGAGACTATGAACCCTAGGGGTACTAGTTCCTTGCCAGTCTGCCTGGAACACCCCCCTACTGATGGTCAAAAAGCCTCACACAAATGACTACCAGCCAGTACAAGACCTCTGGGAAGTAAATAAGAGGGTCACTGACATACACCCAACTGTTCCCAACCCATATACTCTCTTGAGCTCCTTGGTGCCCTCCAGGGTCTGGTATACTGTACTAGATTTAAAGGACGCCTTCTTCAGTCTGAGGCTGGCACCCCAGAGCCAACCCTTGTTTGCCTTCGAGTGGCATGATCGAGAGGAGGGCTACAGTGGGCAACTCACCTGGACACGGCTACCTCAGAGATTCAAAAATTCACCCACCATCTTCGACGAGGCACTACACGAGGACCTGGGTGAGTACAGAAGGGAGCACCCTGGCCTCACCCTTCTACGGTACGTAGATGACATCCTGATTGCTGCCAACACGGCCAAAGACTGTGAGCGAGGGACCCAGGACCTGCTGGCTACCCTGGGGGCCTTAGGGTACTGGGCATCCACGAAGAAGGCTCAGATATGCAGGGAGAGGGTAAGTTACCTGGGATATATCCTGGAGGGCGGACAGCGGCAGTTATCAGATGCCAGAAAAGAAACTGTCCTAAAGATCCCTACTCCCACCTCCCAAAGAGAAGTGAGGGACTTCCTAGGATCAGCCGACTACTGCCGCCTCTGGGTTCCAGGTTTTGCTGAGATCTCCAGGCCCCTATATGAAGCTACCAAAGAGAGGAAAACATTTAAATGGGCTGAAAAAGAAGAAACTGCCTTTAATCAGTTAAAAAAGGCCCTCCTAAGTGCCCCAGGCCTGGGCCTACCAGACATTACAAAGCCCTTCCACCTCTTTGTAGACGAACATAAGGGAATAGCAAAAGGGGTTCTAACTCAAGCCTTAGGCCCCTGGAACCACCCAGTGGCTTACCTGTCCTCTAGGAAACTAGACCCAGTGGCTGTGGGCTGGCCGCCATGCCTAAGAATTGTGGGGACAGCACTCCTAGTCAAGGACGCAGACAAACTGACCCTAGGACAGGAGATCTGGATCACGACCCCACACGCCATTGAAGGGGTCCTGAAACAGCCTCCTGATAGACGGATGAGCAACACACATGTGACTCATTACCAGAGCCTCCTACTCAACCCTCCACGAGTGCGGTTCCACCCCAGTGCAGCCCTCAATCCTGCAACCCTGCTGCCCGGCCCTGACCTAGGTGCTTCACTACATGACTGTGCGGGAATCCTGGAACAAGTACATGGATTCTGGATGGACCTGACCGACCGGTCCCTCCCTGATGCCAAGGCTACTTGGTTCACTGATGGCAGCAGCTTTGTGCGAGACGGACACAGGTATGTGGGTGCAGCGGTGGTCACCGAAACGGACACCGTATGGGCAGAGGCTCTACCTTCTGGAACGTCAGCCCAGCGAGCAGAGCTCATAGCCCTCACCAAGGCGCTGATGCTGGGAGCTGGAAAACGGCTTAACATCTACACAGACAGCCGTTATGCATTTGCCACAGCTCATATTCATGGGGCAATTTATCAGGAGAGGGGGTTACTGACGGCAGAAGGACGGACTATAAAAAATAAGGAGATACTTAACCTGCTTACGGCCTTATGGCTTCCTGCCAAGCTAACCATTATCCACTGCCAAGGGCACAAAAAGCTGATAACCCAGTAGCTAGAGGTAACTGAAAGGCTGACCGGGCAGCCAAGGCAGTCGCCCTTACTTCAGTCCCCACCATGACCATACAACTACCAGACCCGGGAGACCCAGTTTTACCAGACCAGCCCAAATACTCCCAGGAGGAGTTACAGCAGATCAAGAAACTCCCCATGGCCCAGGAGATAAAGGGATGGTGGTATACACCTAACAAGGAGCTCATGCTGCCAGACCGGCTCAGAGTCTCAATATTAGAGCACATGCATCAGTCTACTCACATGGGGGCCTGAAAATTAAAAGACTTAATCCGACATGCCAGAATCAAGATTCACCAACAGGACACCAAAGTAGAGCAAGTTGTATCTGCCTGCAAGACCTGCCAACTCACCAACGCGAGAGCCACATCAAATAAAAAAGGAACCAGGCTCAGAGGCACCAGACCGGGAGCCCAATGGGAAGTCGGCTGCACTGAAGTCAAACCAGGAAAGTATGGTTATAAATATCTTTTAGTATTTACAGACACCTTCTCTGGCTGGGTGGAGGCATACCCAACCAAGCATGAAACGGCTCAGAGGGTGGCCAAGAAGCTACTAGAAGACATCTTACCCAGGTATGGTTTTCCTGCCATGGTAGGATCAGACAATGGACCAGCTTTTATCTCGCAGGTAACACAGGCAGTAGCCAAGGCGGTGGGGGCAAACTGCAAATTACATTGTGCTTATAGGCCCCAGAGCTCAGGACAGGTAGAAAGAATGAATAGAACCCTAAAAGAGACCCTTACCAAATTAACAATGGAGACTGGCGGGGACTGGGTGACTCTCCTACTGTACGCCCTTTACCGGGTTAGAAACACTCCTTACACTCTGGGTTTTACTCCCTACGAGATCATGTTTGGCAGGCCACCCCCTGTTATTCCCAGCCTTCGAGCTGAACTTATTGCTGAGTTTAAAGATCAAGAACTTTTTCTTTCCTTGAGAGGGCTCTAGAGGGCGCATGAGGACATTTGGCCATGTCTCTGTGCCATCTACGAGGCTGGCCCGACCCCAACACCTCATCAGTACAGGCCGGGAGACTGGGTCTACGTCAAGAGGTACCACTGAGAGACCCTCGAGCCGCGCTGGAAGAGACCCTACATTGTGGTGCTGACAACCCCCACCGCTCTCAAAGTAGATGGCATCTCGACCTGGGTCCATCACACCCACGTTCGGCCAGCGGACCCCTCCTCAATCCGGAAGGACTTCGTCACGCGATGGGCTGTCAGTCGGGACCAACACAACCCGCTCAAGCTCAAGCTACAGCGCATTTGACCCACCTAATATTGGTAACTCTGTTAACTCTGCTTGTCATTGCCCATGCTGCGGGAGTCCCCACACCCCCCAAAACGTCACCTGGCAGATCATAGACACCAGCTCAGGGACAATACTTAATCAGACCTCCCAGAACCACCCCAGGGACACTTGCTTCCCAGAACTTTGTGTAAACCTCCAAACTCTGTTCCCCTTGTCACCATAAATGCAGCCGGCCCCATGATTGGGTCCCTAAGCTACATGACAAGGGGGGAATGAAAGGGCAGGCCTATGCCGGCCGACTCCATCTTGTTCTGTTTCCTTCACCTAGACCACGCCTCCTCCCCTTGAGTAACCTCCCGCTCACCTGTTCAAACTTCCTGATCAAAACACGCCCAGCAACCTGCGTAACAGGACTCTGACCCTAAACCAGCCAATCAGCTGAGGCCACAGCCATTACCTCACCAACTGCCCCTAGACCCCTATAAAACCTTTGTGCTTTTGAAACTCGCTCTCTCTCCCTGGTATCTCACCGCTGCGTCGGTGCAGGTAGGGGATTGAGCTCGAGCTAGCTCGAATAAAGGCTCTTTTGCTTTTGCATCGGACTCAGCTCCCTGGCGGTATTTGAGGATCATGAATTCTGGGCATAACAATTATACCCGTTCCCACGTTTGAATGGAGCCTGCCTATAAGCCCACACTTTGAATTCCTCTGTCCCCACAGCCCTGTCCCACGTTCCCAATCCCTTATTCCCAACCTCACTTCCTGATCATCTCTTTAGCTCATTTCTGAACAAATCAACACCTGTATTCACCTCCCTCTTGGGAAAGAAGTCCTAGGGTGGAGTGCCTTGAAGTGGGGCCCAAGTCCACTTCCTCACCCTGAAACAAGCCTCTCTCCTCCATTACCTTCAACGTTGTGCCCTTTCCCTTCCTGGATGCAGGGATGTGTGGTAACCTCTAGAGCGCATTTTAAAGTAGTCATACAAATGAATACTATTTTCTGTTGATTACTTTTGCTCTAAAAATGATTTCATATTGAAATTGGCCTGGAAAGTCGAGTGCCTCTGGATCCCTCAGGTGGTGTTTCCTGAAACATATCTCAGACAAACATGTTCTCCCCTCCCCCACGTTGTTTGTTTCAGCTTACTGCTAAATGCTGATTTCATACTGAGGAGCCTTTTGCAACGTGGTATCTGATTCAAGATTCAAACACCCTGAATGTTGTCATGTCTCCTTTCCACTAGATCTGACCCAGAGGACTGGAGAATCAATCCTTCTGAAGAGGAAAGTTATAATCTTCTGGATTTTCCATTCTCATCTGTTTCTCTGAGGTTGGTCTTGTTTTTTCTCTGAATGTTTATCCCTTGTTGCTTTCCCCAGAGAAGGCAACTCCTCCTTGTGCACTCTCAGGGCTGTCCTGTCTCACCCTGCCCTGTGCCCACACCATCTAGGGTGCCACTGCCCTTGTCTCCCTCCAGTGGGCAGAGTCAAGCAGAATAATAGTTGTGAGGATTTCCCCATCCCCTTCCCACACCGTGGCATGGTCCATACAAGAAGTGGAGATCTGCGATTTATTAGTGTCAGGCGTTGGGCGGGGTAAAGATAGGAGTTAGAGTCAAAAAGAATTTTTTGCCATTTAAGGCTTTATTGGGAACTAAGGTTCCTGGGAAGGTTCCGTGACTCAGGGAGTGAGAGGAGTCAGGAAAGTCATGCCCAGGTAAGGTGGGGTAGGGTTTTTAAGCTGCAGCAGTTCCAGGGTTAGGTTCGGGTGGGTCTTTCTTTCGTGCCAGGTTGTGCTGTTGCTCGGTGATTGGTTGACCTTCAGTTCCTTCTGGCGCGCTGCTCGGGGCTCTCCGTTGGGTTGTGCTGGTGCTCGGTGATTGGTTGCCCTTCAGTTTCTTCCCGCGCGCTGGCAAGGTTTCTTCCGGCACACTGGCGAGATGGTTGTCCCCTTCCAGGGACATCCTAACATTCCAACCTCTTATGGGTGATAATGGGCCACGGATCTGATCTGGCTGCTTCCTGCGGGTGTAAGGGTGATGCCATAGTATGTGGGATCTGAGGTTGGAATGCGGGAATAGGGCCGGACCACCATTTGATGAAATGCGAACTGGGAAACTTCATGAATTCATTTCCGTATGAAACGGAGAAAACAAGGTAAGAGCATAAGTATTATACAGATAGCAACTGGTGGGGTGACTGTGGGGAGGAGCCAAGTTAAGAGGGGTGATTGCCACAAGGAGGTTAGGGGGTCTGAGGATCCTGGGCGGGTGGATAAAGTTTTTTGGATTTCCTTTAGGTGTTCTATATTGGTTTCAACTAAGCCTGATTCATTGAGGTAGTAGCAACATTCTTCCCTCAGGAACAGGCATGTTCCCCCTTTTTCTGCTGTCAGGAGATCTAGGGCTCATCGGTTTTGTAGAGTGACCTGTGCTAGGGAGTTGATCTGCCTTTGTAAGGTGGATAGGGAGGTTGCTGAGGCTTCTATTGCGATTTGGAGTCTGACAGGTCCCTGGAGGAGGTAATGGAGTGTGCGAGGGAGTCGGTCCCAACCCCGGCGGCCAATAGGGAGGTGGCCAGGGATAGTCCAACCATTAGTGGGAGGAAAACGGCTCGTTTTTGGAGATGGAATTCGAGGAGTTGATGGAGTTCTTCCTGTCCGTATAGGGTGAGTTGTGGGATAATGGTGACTGGGAGACAGACAAAAGCATTTTTTGGCATTTGTTTATAAGCTGTCCCATTATACCAATAGAATCCCCCTGGGGGAGGGTCGTGGCTAGGCATAGGCAGGGGGGAAGGGCAAGTTGGGGAGGCATGAGAGGAGTAGCATATTGGGTGAGACGTGTTGCCTTCAGGGGTCTCAGTGAGGATGGGAACCTGTAGGGAGATTTGACTTCTGGGGTGGTTGATGGAGTTAGTGGTGTTGGGAAAGGGTGTGGGTAATGGGATGGCTATTACTGGATCCCGCTGAAGGGATGCGCAAAGAAAGCAATGTGACAGGTTGGTTAAGCCTGAGTGGTTAAGCAGGATCGCTCCTTGTCTGATGAATGTAAGCCATGAGAAGGGATGTTGTTCAGGGGGTGTCTGTAGTTGTGTGTTGATCTGGTCTTCTTGGTCCGTGATTACTTGGGTAAGATCTTTAAGGTTGGAGAGGGAAGGAGACATTGAGGGCTCATAGGTTCGATAGATGGTTAAAGAGGAGATGGGGTTAGAGAAATGGTTGTTCTGATACAGTTTGCCCTTTATTCCAGTTTGCTAGAGGGTATCCCATGGATCAGGGATAGTAAGGGTAAAGTTGCCATTTTTTAAGCAGAAGCGGCCCGTCCTTGGTCCTGTGAAACAGTATAGGTTGAGCCAGTGTATGTTACAATAGTGATAGGGTTATCCTCCATATTGGTTGGGGGAGGTTTGGGAGCATATCTTGGTTTGGTCATATAAAAAGCAAATGGCGGGAGTAATCCGTGTGGAGGCTTGGAGGGTGTTGAAAGAGGGGAATTTAAAGGTGACTTGATTTTGGCACCCAACAATGGGGCAAGGGGTAGAGGATATGATAGAGGTGTGTCCATTAAAAGTTTCGGATAGGTAAAAAACCCACCTATAGGTGGGTTGTGAGGGTATAAGGGGGATGATGTTAACAAGGAGTAACAAGGGAAGTATCATCATGATATATAAGTATCGTTAGCAAAAAGGTAAAGAAGGAGATTTCGATGGGGGAGAAATCGGAGAGAGTTCCCTGAGGCCAACAGTCGAGACCCAGGAGAGAAATAAGGGGAGGGTGATGGGGTCAGATGAGTGGGAGAGTTGTAGCTCATGTAATATTGTGAGTGTGAAGGTGAAAAACCGAGGGGAAGGGTCAGTCATGAAGGGGCCTGTCAGGTTAGTTTGAGGGTGAGGGGGCTGGTTGGTTGGGAGATCCACGACTCTTCTGGTATGGGGGGTAAAGGGGGGGCCTGCTTGAGGTCGGAGGTGTGAACCCACGGGCTGTGGCCCAATAATTTAGCAGCCGTGGGGGTTGTGAGTATGACTGTGTAGGGACCCTCCTATCGGGGGGCAAGGGTTGGTTTTTGTCTTACTCGAAGGAGCACTGAGTCTCCTGAGTTTACAGATAGTGAAGGAGAGGAGAGATCTATGGGAGCTGGTAGAGTAAGGTCAGCGTACTGTCGAATCAGGTGTTGGAGCAGGCTGAGGTAAGGAAGATAGGCAGCCAAAGGAGGAGGGTCTTTTGGTAGGGGTTGGGGTAACAGGAAGGGTCGCCCATATAGGAGTTCAAATGGGCTGGGGCCTTGGGTCCTCGGGGAGCGGCTCAGAGTCAGGTGAGTGCTATAGGTAGGAGTTGAGGCCAAGAAAGCCGAGTCTCTATGGAGAGTTTAGTGAGATGGTCTTTTATGAGGCCATTGGCCCTTTCAACCTTACCTGAGGACTGGGGGTGGTATGGTATGTTGAGTTTCCAAGTAATACCTAAAGCTTTGGAGACCTGTTGGGTGATTGCTGAGATGAAAGCAAGGCCCGTTGTCAGACTGTATCCTTCTCGGTAGACCAAAGTGGGGAATGACGTCCTTAAGAAGGATCTCAGCCACTGTGGAGGCCCCTTCAGATAAGGTGGGGGAGGCTTCTATCCACCCTGTAAAGGTGTCAATTATAGTACGGAGATAACGTAATTTTTTGTGTTTTGGCATGTGAGTGAAATCTATTTGCCAGTCTTCACCTGGGAGATGGCCCCGCATCTGATGAGTGCCTCATTCTCCCTTGGGAACTGACTGCAGCACATGTGGTGCATTGTTGGTGTGTTTTGGTGATCAGTTGTCATAGGTGGGGGTGGTACATAATGAGCTCAAGGAAGCGGAAGGTGGCCTCCGGCCCAATGTGTAGGGTTTTGCGGATTTTTGTTAGTAGGGAAGGGACTAGGCTATTTGGGAGGGCCAGTCATGGGCCCAGCATGATCCAGCCTGCGTTGGTGTGGGCATTGGGATGGGCCATGTATTGTTTTTGTTCATCTGGGGTATAATCGGGAGTTGTATCTTCAGTGAGGATGCCCATAGGAACTGGGTCAAGAGAGAGAGAGCTGTTTGTCTAGCAATGTTGTCAGCCTTGTGATTTCCTATAGCTATCTCTGTGGTTAGGGGTTGATGGCCCTTGCAGTGGACAATGGCACTTCCTGTGGGAGTCTGAGGGCCTCAAGGGGTTTCTCTATGAGTGGCCCGTTGATGATGGGGGTACCCTTAGTTGTGAGGAATCCTCTTTTTTCCCATAAGTGGGAGTGTGTATGTGCAATAAGGAAAGCATATTTTGAGTCTGTGTATATTGTGACCTTTTTGTTTTTGGACAATTGGAGAGCCCTAATGAGGGCTGTGAGTTCAGCCTTCTGGGATGTGGTCCCTGTGGGTTGTGTCTGGGTCTCTAGAGTTTGGTTTAATGTAACTACAGCATACGCTGCTTGTCGGTGGCCCCTGCAGTCAACTAGTGAGCTACCGTCTACAAATAGGGTGAAATCAGGGGAAGTGAGGGGAAGGTCCTTTAAATTAGATGGAGGTTTAGAGAGAATATCTTTAAGTTCAGTGCAGGAGTGAAAGAGTGGCTGTGAAGTGTCTTTGGGGTTGATTTGTGGAAGTAGCATGGCAGGATTGAGTCTGGGGGAGAGTTGGAGAGATATTTCAGGATTTTCACTAAAGAGCAGATGGAACAATTGTATGCGTGATGGGGAGAGGTGTGCCAGGGCCTTATGTATAAGGAGATCAGATAGACGGTGGGGTGAAAATACCATTAGGGGGCAGTGTAGGGTGAGTTTGAGTGCCTCTTGGGTTAGGGTGGCTGCTGCTGCAAGTGCTCTGAGGCAGGGTTGCCACCCCCTGATGGTAGGGTCCAGTTGTTTAAAAAGGTAGGCGACAGGTTGTAACTTAGGGCCACACGGTTGGGTTAGGAGACCTGTTGCAATTCCAGCCCTCTCATCTGTGTATAAGAGGAAAGGCTTTGAAACATTAGGAAGGGAAAGGACTAGTTGAGTGGCTAGAGATGTGACCAGCCGTTGGAAGGCCCTTGCGACAGATCCCGGGCTGGAGAGTGGGCCTTGGGGGGTTTCTTTGGCTGCTTTGTATAGGGGGGCTGTGTGTATAGCAAAGTTAGGGATCCAGTGTTGGAGAAGCCCACTAGACCCAGGAAGGAGAGGATTTCATCTGCATTGGCAGGTGGAGACAGGGTCTGGAGGGCTTGGAGATGATCTTGGGTTAGGTCCTTGGTAGTAGGTGTGAGTGAGACTCCCAGGAATGTGACTGTATTAGTACAGATTTGGGCTTTGTGTGGGGAGACTCGATACCCCAGGTTAGCCAGGATATTTAGGATCTGGACTGTATCTTGTTTGGTGTGGTCAAAAGAGGTTCCACATAATAGAAGGTCATCTACGTACTGTAGTAGAGTACAGTGACTGGAGAGTGGGGCTTTGAGGAGATCCCTGGTCAAGGCCTGCCCAAAGAGATGGGGACTATCACGAAATCCCTGGGGAAGTACCGTCCATGTGAGTTGGCAGGCCAGAGAGGTGACTGGATCTTGCCATGTGAAGGCAAAGAGGAATTGGGACTCAGGATGTAAGGGAATGGTGAAAAAGGCATCTTTGAGATGAAGCACTGTAAAATGGGTCATGGATGGGGGGAGAGGAGGGTATATGGGTTGGGCACTACTGGATGGATGGGAATTACAGCTTCATTGATTATTCGGAGGTCTTGAACTAGTCTATATGAGCCATTTGGCTTTCTTACAGGCAAGATCGGGGTGTTGCAGGGGGAATGACATGGGATTAGGAGGCTCTCCTTGAGTAGGCATTCAATGATGGGCTTCAGGCCTAGTGGGTGGGTGTGGGAAATTGAGTATTGGGGTCTAGAGGGGAATTGTGATGGATTTTTGAGTTTAATGAGGACAGGTTGGTGATGGGTGGCGATTGTTGGGGTGGATGTATCCCATACGATTGGGTCTACTGGGAGGTCTGGGTGTGAGTTGAGGCTGTGGTCTGTGTCATCCGTAATAAGGGCCAGTAGGAGATGAGTGGGGGAGGGAGAGGAGCAAATAGCTGGTAAATGTATAGAGGCTCCTAATTTACTGAGGATGTCTCGGCCCAACTGGGGGGATGGGGCAGGAGGGGATGACTAGGAAAGAGTGGGAGAAGTGGAGGCCATCAAGACAGCAGGTGAGTACAGGTGTGCATGGGGGAATGGAGGGGGTGCCATTTATGCCCATGACCGAAATGGAGGATGGCGTAGTGGGGCCGGAATAGCTTGGCAGGACAGAATAGGTAGCCCCCGTGTCCAACAGAAAGGAGATGGACTTACCTGCTACCTGGAGTTTTACCCTGGGCTCAGCATGGGTCACCGGAGTTACTGAGTCTGGGCCTCATCAGTCGTCATCCTCCATCTCCAGCAGTTGGAAGGCAGAGTCCAATCCGGGTGAAGCCTTGCCACGTGGAGGTGTTACGAGTCTGTTGTCCCTTGGGTTAGGACAATCAGATTTCCAATAGCCCATTTTCTGGCACAATGGGCATGGACTGGTAGGCTTTTTGGGATGGGGACACTGAGGAGACCAATGGCCTTCTTGGCCACATTTAAAACAAAGCCCGGGAGGGGGCCATGGACCAGAGGGCTTTACTGCGGCGGGCCTCAGGGCAGCTACCAAGGCTTGGGTTTATAATTGTACCTTTTGTTGGAGACAGACCTGTCGCTGTTGTTCTTGAGCTTCCTCTCCGCCATTAAAAACTTTAAAAGCCGATACTTGATGGGGCTTCTGGGAAAACGGCGGCGTAGGAGGACACTGAGCTCACTGCATCCTGCGGATTACTTAGATTCCACCCACACCTGCCTAAATAACCCAGAAAATCGCCAAAAGACTAGCAGAACGGATTCTCCAGAGGCAAGCGTAGATGAGAGGTCCACGGAAGAGGGTAGGAAGGGCAGAGAGGCAATGCGCGCTACATGGACTGGCGGGAGGGAGCCAGGGTGGAAGGGCAGCCTGCCAGCAAAGCAGAGGCCCCGAGTCTGGCTTGCAAAAGCAGAGGGGCCAGAGTGTGTTCTGACAGCAAGTGGGACTTAACATCTGGAAGGTTATAAGTTAACAGCTCTGCTTGGAGAGCGGGAGGGCTGGAGGATAATGGGAGGGAGAGTTGTTGAGCCCCGGACGACAGAGCGCAGCTTTGCGGGGACAAAGGAACTCACCAGTGCCCTCACTCATCCCCCAGCCAAAAACCCAAAGGGAACCAGTTCCTGCCAGGGAACTTGCTTGCACCGTGCAAACACCAAACACTGTGCTTCTGCGGATCCATCCCTCCGGCGGGTCTGACTCCCTCCTGGTGCTGCAGGGCCCCTCCCGAAGCGGATCTCCGAAGGAAAAGCGAGCTGAGCCTGCCCCTCTGCCCCTGTACACCTTGCCGATCCACTCCAGCTAATACACCAGATCCCCAGCACCACAAGCCTGACAGTGTGTAAGTAGCCCAGACTGGCCATGCCACCCCACAGTGAATCCCGCCCCTAGGAGAGGGAAAGAGAAGGCACACACCAGTCTGACTGTGGCCCCAGCGGTGGGCTGGGGGCAGACATCAGGTCTGACTGTGGCCCCGCCCACCAACGCAAGTTATTCAAGACAGCACAGAGGAAGTGCCCCGCAGTCCCACACCACTCCAGGGACTATCCAAAATGATGAAACGGAAGAATTCCCCTAAAAAAAACTCCCAGAAAGTCCCAGTTCATAACGACAGCTAATGAACTGATCAAAAACGATTTAAACAATATAACAGAAAGTGAATTTAGAATAATAGTCATAAAATTAATCGCTGGGCTTGAAAACAGTATAAAGGACAGCAGAGAAACTATTGCTACAGAGATCAAGCGACTAAGGAACAGTCAGGAGGAGCTAAAAAATGCTATAAATGAGCTGAAAAATAAAATGGAGACAACCATGGCTCGGATTGAAGAGGCAGAGGAGAGAATAGGTGAACTAGAAGATAAAATTATGGAAAAAGAAGAATCTGAGAAAAAGAGAGATAAAAAAATCCAGGAGTATGAGGGGAAAATTAGAGAACTAAGTGATACACTAGAGAGAAATAATATACACATAATTGGTATTCCAGAGGAGGAAGAGAGAGGGAAAGGTGCTGAAGGTGTACTTGAAGAAATAATAGGTGAGAACTTCCCTGATCTGGGGACGGAAAAAGGCATTGAAATCCAAGAGGCACAGAAAACTCCCTTCAGACGTAACTTGAATTGATCTTCTGCATGACATATCATAGTGAAACTGGCAAAATACAGGATAAAGAGAAAATTCTGAAAGCAGCAAGGGATAAACATGCCCTAACATACAAAGGGAGAGTGATAAGACTCATGACTGATTTCTCTACGGAAACTTGGCAGGCCAGAAAGGAATGGTAGGAGATCTTCTATGTGATGAACAGAAAAAATATGCAGCCGAGAATCCTTTATCCAGCAAGTCTGTCATTTAGAATAGAAGGAGAGATAAAGGTCTTCCCAAACAAACAAAAACTGAAGGAATTTGCCACCACTAAACCAGCCCTACAAGAGATCCTAAGGGGGATACTGTAAGACAAAGTACCAGAGACATTGCTACAAGCATTAAACCTACGGACATCACAACGACTCTAAACCCATATCTTTCTGTAATAACACTGAATGTAAATGGACTAAATGCACCAACCAAAAGACATAGGGCATCAGAATGGATAAAAAAACAAGACCCATCTATTTGCTGTCTACAAGAGATTCATTTTAGACCTGAGGACACCTTCAGATTGAGAGTGAGGGGATGGAGAACTATTTATCATGCCACTGGAAGTCAAAAGAAAGCTGGAGTAGACATACTTATATCAGACAAACTAGACTTTAAATTAAAGGCTGTAACAAGAGATGAAGAAGGGCATTATGTAATACTTACAGGGTCTATCCATCAGGAAGAGTTAACAATTATAAATGTCTGCGCCAAATACGGGAGCCCCCAAATATATAAAACAATTACTCACAAACATAAGCAACCTTATTGATAAGAATGTGGTAATTGCAGGGGACTTTACCACTCCACTTACAGAAATGAATAGATCATCTAGACACACGGTCAATAAAAAAACAACGGTCTTGAATGATACATTGGATCAGATGGACTTGACAGATATATTTAGGACCCTGCATCCCAAAGCAACAGAATATACTTTCTTCTCGAGTGCACATGGAACATTCTCCAAGATAGATCATATACTGGGTCACAAAACAGCCCTTCATAAGTATACAAGAATTGAAATCATACCATGCATACTTTCAGACCACAATGCTATGAAGCTTGAAATCAACCACAGGAAAAAGTCTGGAAAACCTCCAAGAGCATGGAGGTTAAAGAACACCCTACTAAGAATGAGTGGTTGGGGGGGGCGCCTGGGTGGCTCAGTCGGTTGAGCGTCCGACTTTGGCTCAGGTCACGATCTCGCAGTCCGTGAGTTCAAGCCCTGCTTCGGGCTCCGGTCTGATGGCTCAGAGCCTGGAGCCTGCTACTGATTCTGTGTCTCCCTCTCTCTCTGCCCCTCCCTGTTCATGTTCTATCTCTCTCTCTCTCTCAAAAATAAATAAACGTTAAAAAAATTATTATAAAAAAAAGAATGACTGGGTCAACCAGGCAATTAGAGAAGAAATTAAAAAATATGTGGAAACAAACGAAAATGAAAATACAACAATCCAAATGCTTTGGGATGCAGCGAAGGCAGTCCTGAGAGGAAAATACATTGCAATCCAGGCCTATCTCAAGAAACAAGAAAAATCCCAAATACAGAATCTAACAGCACACCTAAAGGAAATAGAAGCAGAACAGCAAAGACACCCTAAACCCAGAAGAAGAAGAGAAATAATAAAGATCAGAGCAGAAATAAACAATATAGAATCTAAAAAAACTGTAGGGCAGATCAACGAAACCAAGAGTTGGTTTTTTTGAAAAAATAAACAAAATTGATAAACCTCTAGCCAGGCTTCTCAAAAAGAAAAGGGAGATGACCCAAATAGATAAAATCATGAATGAAAATGGAATTACTACAACCAATCCCTCAGAGATACAAGCAATTATCAGGGAATACTATGAAAAATTATATGCCAACAAATTGGACAACCTGGAAGAAATGGACAAATTCCTAAACACCCACACACTCCCAAAACTCAATCAGGAGGAAATAGAAAGCTTGAACAGACCCATAACCAGCGAAGAAATTGAATCAGTCATCAAAAATCTCCCAACAAATAAGAGTCCAGGACGAGATGGCTTCCCAGGGGAGTTCTACCAGACGTTTAAAGCAGAGATAATACCTATCCTTCTCAAGCTATTCCAAGAAATAGAAAGGGAAGGAAAACTTCCAGACTCATTCTATGAAGCCACTATTACTTTGATTCCTAAACCAGACAGAGGCCCAGTAAAAAAAGAGAACTACAAGCCAATATCCCTGATGAATATGGATGCAAATATTCTCCATAAGATACTAGCAAATCGAATTCAACAGCATATAAAAAGAATTATTCACCATGATCAAGTGGGATTCATTCCTGGGATGCAGGGCTGGTTCAACATTCGCAAATCAATCAACATCATACATCACATTAAGAAAAGAAAAGATAAGAACCATATGATCCTGTCAATCGATGCAGAAAAGGCCTTTGACAAAATTCAGCACCGTTTCTTAATAAAAACCCTCAAGAAAGTCAGGATAGAAGGAACATACTTAAAGATCATAAAAGCCATTTATGAAAAGCCCACAGCTAACATCATCCTCAATGGGGAAAAACTGAGAGCTTTTTCTCTGAGATCAGGAACACGACAGGGATGCCCACTCTCACCGCTGTTGTTTAACATAGTGTTGGAAGTGCTAGCATCAGCAATCAGACAACAAAAGGAAATCAAAGGCATCAAAATTGGCAAAGATGAAGTCAAGCTTTCACTTTTTGCAGATGACATGATACTATACATGGAAAATCCGATAGACTCCACCAAAACTCTGCTAGAACTGATACATGAATTTAGCAGAGTTGCAGGATGCAAAATCATTGTACAGAAATCAGTTGCATTCTTATACACTAATAATGAAGCAACAGAAAGACAAATAAAGAAACTGATCCCATTCACAATTGCACCAAGAAGCATAAAATACCTAGGAATAAATCTAACCAAAGAGGTAAAAGATCTGTATGCTGAAAACTATAGAAAGCTTATGAAGGAAATTGAAGAAGATATAAAGAAATGGAAAGACATTCCCTGCTCATGGATTGGAAGAATAAATATTGTCAAAATGTCAATACTACCCAAAGCTATCTACACATTCAATGCAATCCCAATCAAAATAGCACTAGCATTCTTCTCGAAACTAGAACAAGCAATCCTAAAATTCATATGGAACCACAAAAGGCCCCGAATAGCCAAAGTAATTTTGAAGAAGACCAAAGCAGGAGGCATCACAATCCCAGACTTTAGCCTCTACTACAAAGCTGTCATCATCAAGACAGCATGGTACTGGCATAAAAACAGACACATAGACCAATGGAATAGAAAAGGAACCCCAGAACTAGACTCACAAAAGTATGGGCAACTAATCTTTGACAAAGCAGGAAAGAATATCCAATGGAAAAAAGACAGTCTCTTTAACAAATGGTGCTGGGAGAACTGGACAGCAACATGCAGAAGGTTGAAACTAGACCACTTTCTCACACCATTCACAAAAACAAACTCAAAGTGGATAAAGGACCTGAATGTGAGACAGGAAACCATCAAAACCCTAGAGGAGAAAGCAGGAAAAGACCTCTCTGACCTCAGCCGTAGCAATCTCTTACTCGACACATCCCCAAAGGCAAGGGAATTAAAAGCAAAAATGAACTATTTGGACCTCATGAAGATAAAAAGCTTCTGCACAGCAAAGGAAACAACCAACAAAACTAAAAGGCAACCAACGGAATGGGAAAAGATACTTGGAAATGACATTTCGGACAAAGGGCTAGTATCCAAAATCTATAAAGAGCTCACCAAACTCCACACCCGAAAAACAAATAACTCAGTGAAGAAATGGGCAGAAAACATGAATAGACACTTCTCTAAAGAAGACATCCGGATGGCCAACAGGCACATGACAAGAAGCTCAACATCGGTCCTCATCAGGGAAATACAAATCAAAACCACACTCAGATATCACCTCACGCCAGTCAGAGTGGCCAAAATGAACAAATCAGGATACTATAGATGCTGGAGAGGATGTGGAGAAACGGGAACCCTCTTGCACTATTGGTGGGAATGCAAATTGGTGCAGCCACTCTGGACAACAGTGTGGAGGTTCCTCAGAAAGTTAAAAATAGATCTACCCTATGACCCAGCAGTAGCACTGCTAGGAATTTACCCAAGGGATACAGGAGTACTGATGCATAGGGGCACTTGTACCCCAATGTTTATAGCAGCACTCTCAACAATAGCCAAATTATGGAAAGAGCCTAAATGTCCATCAACTGATGAATGGATAAAGAAATTGTGGTTTATATACACAATGGAGTACTACGTGGCAATGAGAAAGAACGAAATATGGCCCTTTGTAGCAACGTGGATGGAACTGGAGAGTGTGATGCTAAGTGAAATAAGCCATACAGAGAAAGAGAGATACCATATGTTTTCACTCTTATGTGGATCCTGAGAAACTTAACAGAAATCCATGGGGGAGAGGAAGGACCAAAAAAAAAGAGGTTAGAGTGGGAGAGAGCCAAAGCATGACTCTTAAAAACTGAGAACAAATTGCGGGTTAATGGGGGGTGGGAGGGTTGGGAGGATGGGTGATGGGTATTGAGGAGGGCACCTTTTGGGATGAGCACTGGGTGTTGTATGGAAACCAATTTGACAATAAATTTCATATATTGAAAAAAAAAAAACTTTAAAAGTCATCTTTACCAGGTCGGCCATAGGGGTTTGAGGGCCGTCTTCTGCCCTTTTTAGTTTTTTTCGAATATCAGGGGATAATTGGGAAATAAAATAGGTGGCCAATACCGTGGCCCCGGCAGGGGTGGTAGGGTCTAGTCTGGTACGTTGGGTAAGTGCCTCTGTGAGCCAGCTAAGTAAGGTTGTGGGGTTTTCATGGGGGTCTTGTATTACTTCTTGAAGTTTGTTAAAATTTACTGATTTGTTTGAGGTTGCCCTCATGCCTGCTAGTAGGCATTGGATCCTCTGGTCCTGGCGCCGGTGACCATTGCCTGTGTGTTGGTCGTTCCAATTGGGATTGGCTGCCGGGACAGCATCGGCACCTACGGGCATAGTGGGGTCAGTCATGTGGGTTTGGTCTGCATGCTCTCTGGCTGCGGCTGGATGCGCTCCCTCTCCTCAGGGGTGAGGTAGATGTGAGGATCACATGAATGTCATGCCATGTGAGACTGTAGGCTTGGGTGAGGTATTGGAATTCCTTCATGTATTGGGTGGGGTCTGCTGAGAATGACCCTAGTCGCTTTTCAATTGCGGACATGTCTTAGAGGGAGAAGGGGACATGAACGTGAACCAGGCCTTCAGGTCCTGCTACCTCACGGAGACGTAAGATGGCCACTGGGGTCTGTTCGCTGGGTGGGGCCTGAGCAGGAGTTCGGGATGATATGGGAAACGAGCGGGACCGCTGGAGGTTTGGAGTGTGGAGGGGGGCGAGGGCTGGTGGGTGGCGTGGCTAGATCTCTAACAGGTCGGAGATTGAGGAAGTTGGTGAGGTGGGGTCGTTGGGGGGTTGTGGGCGGACAAGGAGCACACATGCAGAGGAGCGGGAAGAACGTAGGTGGGGGCAAGACCTGAGGTCCCAAAAGGCCATAATGTAGGGTATTTCTCCCCATTTTCCCAGCTGATGGCAGAAATTGTCCAGATCGGTTAAGATTTGGTATTGTAAAAACCCCTCAGGCGGCCATTGAAAATCATTATCTAATTTGTTTTGAGGCCAGACTACAGTGCAAAGGCGGACGAGTCGGTTACCACGAAGTTCGCCTTGTAAGCCCAGGAGCTGGAAGTTTTTTAACAGACTTTGCAGGGGGGTAAGAGATCAAGTCGGTTTAGACTTGTTACTCCCCATTGGCGTGGCAAGGCAAGGCGTCCCTCCGGTTGCAATAAGGGGCCTATTGGCATGCGGGCCTTTTGGCGTACAGGCCTTACGGCGTGCGGGGGAGAGGAGACTGACTTGCAAGACGTCTCTCGTGGGTGTCAGCCATAGTTGGAGGGGGGAAAGAGGGGTATGTCCTACTTACCAGCTCCTGTAGGCTCTTGAGAGTAGGGTGGTTGGCATCTGGCTTGGTGAGGAGGGGGGAGTTCAGCCGAGGGAGGAGAGCTACCACCTCTCCCAGGTTTCAACACCAAATGTTAGTGTCAGGCGTTGGGCAGGGTAAAGATAGGAGTTAGAGTCAAAAAGAATTTTTTGCAGTTTAAGGCTTTATTGGGAACTAAGGTTCCGGGTGAGGTTCCATGACTCAGGGAGTGAGAGGAGTCAGGGAAGTCACGCCTGAGTATGGTGGGGTAGGGTTTTTAAGCTGCAGCAGTTCCAGGTTTAGGTTCGGGTGGGTCTTTCTTTCGTGCCAGGTTGTGCTGTTGCTCGGTGATTGGTTGACCTTCAGTTCGTTCTGGCGAGCTGGCGAGATGGCCATCCCCTTTCAGGGACATCCTAACATGATTGACATGGGAGTTTTTATCTAGTGAAATCAGTAGATCTAGGTGTTCCTGTTGCAGAGCTTTGTTTTGGATGTTGCCGGGCTTGGACCCAGGGGCCCTGGGGGGGGTGCACATCCAAGCAGGCATGCCAGGAGGGAGCAGGAGCCCTTGTGCTCTTGGGGTAAGAGGCCCCGATCTGTAGGCTCTCTGCCGTGGCCGCATGGTGATGTAGCGCCTCTGAGCCCAGAGCTAGGGAGGAAACGCACACTGGCTCTCCAGGCCGGCATAGGCCCGCTGCAACGCGCCCTGCCTGCACTATCTTCACCACAGCCTCCCGCGCCATCCCCTCTGCCCGCACAACCACCTACAGGTCCCCACGAGGCTCTGTGGCTTCACACTGCCCTCCCCTCGCTCACTACAGCAGATACCCCTGCAAGCCTGGGCACCAGTGTCTGCCTCCTGCAAGGCCCTCCCCGACTCCCCTCTGACTGCTCCAGAGAACTAGGAAGCTGGCTGCGCAAGGTTGTTCTCTCAGTCCGCCGTCTAACCTGGTAAGACTTCCCCAACAAAGGACGCTAATCCATCACTGTACACCCAGGATGCAGCACACAGAGGACATTTCACAGACGCCTGCTGAGTGTATGAAGTCATCTGTGTCCCCATTCAGAGGAACAGCTGGTCCCCTGGAGCTCTGGGGAGAGAAGGGAGCCTGGCTGAGGTGCTCAGCTCACTGGGAGGCCACTCAGAGGGCTCAGTGATGCGGCCTCGGTGCTGCCTCCCCACAGTAGAACGTGCGCACCAGGACAGGAGGGGCACTGACCAGGACCATGAGGGCAGTTAGTGTCTGAGGAGCACATAGGCTGCCAATGTCCACAGGGAAGTGGTGTGGAGCCAGGAGTAGGGAGGGGGGGAGGACAGACAGCCAACCATGCTGCATGCTCGCGCCCTCCACATACACACAGGTGAGGGTCCAGGACCCCAGGGCCCAGTGTCCTCAGAGCCCACAGTGGCCACCAGAGGTGCTGGGGACCTCTCGTCAGGTCACAGGATGAAAGCGCTCAGTCACATACAGTCACAGCATTTAGGGACACAAAGAAACACAAGTAGAAAGGGGCAGGCTACCTTCTTCCTGGGCTGTGTTGCCATCAGGGGACCATAAAGACTCCCATCCTTCAGAAGGCAGATGGCAGACATTTATACAGACAGTAAGCTTGCCTGAGTCATGATAATCTGAAAGCACAAACTGATTATAAATCAATCCGTTGAACTGATTTACTCCCTTTAACCTAATTAAGTCAAAAATAATTCCTCGAAGGATAAATGGGTCTTTAAATCAATCAGCAAAATGCTGTCTCACTCAAACTATTAATAATATAGCCAAATGGAAAGAAAGATTAACCATCACAAGACTGCACGTTCCTGAAAGTGTGGGTGCACGACCTCCAGGGGGGTCAAGGGGTGCATGTGGGGTGCTCCCCATGCTGAAATGTCACCCAAACATATGAGCAGACATCTCACCCAGGGTGATGATGACAGCCAGACTTCAGTGTCAGCCCCAGAGACTCCTGACTGCTCGTGTGCACAGGTGAGAAAAACCCTCCCAAGGAAAAGTCCGGGACATAAGGAAAACTGGTCTACGTCACCATATACAAATTTTAAATGGTGTCAAGTAGGAAAAGAATTAGAAAGTAAAGCAAATTGGGGAAACATCTGCATTTGTGAAAACTCTACCAAAAATTACTGTGCAATGAGAAAATATATATAAGCCTGCTGAAAATACCCAAGAAAGTTACTTATAAAAGTAAATCAGTTCAAAACATAAAAAATGGTCAACAGCACTAGCCATAAACACATTCAAAAACATATAATGAGGTACAGCATTCACCTGTTTTATAAACTGGTCAACTGTCAACATTTAAAATACCCACTGTGATACCAGTAATGGGCAACAGATCGTCTGTGAAGGAAACGATAAATGGGTTCTGAAAAACCACCTGACAGAAGATGTCAGAGCCCTTGAGAAGCTACGAGCCCACTGAGCCCAGATGGTGTGCCAGGCATGTGAGGGGAGCAGTGGGATGCGGCAGAATATGGCCCGGCCCTCGCATGCATGGCTCACAGTCTGGCGGGGGGCTGGGCTCCAAGGCGCAAGTCCTGGTGGTAAATGAGAACCAGCAGGCCACCCATGTGCCCCCCGAGTTGGATGGTGAAATGGGAGGTTACTTGCACAAGATGCCATCACACTTTACCAGTAATAACACAGCGAAAAGCCAAGAAATTCACTTGCAGAAAGCCATGTTCCAAATACCTTTGTTGTGGAGATGATGTAGGATCTGAAAGTACCGGCTAACTGGAAGAGTTTGCTGCTCTAACTGATGGACACTCCAGCTCTCACTGACAGCTCCAACAAGGCAATGCCGGCTGGGGTCATTTACAAAAGACTAAGCTGCTTTCACTCTCCATTCTTGGTCCTCAATCAGTCATTCAGACACATCAACTCCCAAAGCCCACTTGTGTCTTCATGCTACTTACACCCCAGTTGGGAGTCCTCTGACCCAGCTCACAGCTAGACTGGGGTGTGGCCCTCCCCAGTGCCCAGCTTCTGGGTTTCATGCACAAAGACTAAAATGAGGTTTATGGGGGCGCCTGGGTGGCGCAGTCGGTTAAGCATCCGACTTCAGCCAGGTCACGATCTCGCGGTCTGTGAGTTCGAGCCCCGCGTCAGGCTCTGGGCTGATGGCTCGGAGCCTGGAGCCTGTTTCCGATTCTGTGTCTCCCTCTCTCTCTGCCCCTCCCCCGTTCATGCTCTGTCTCTCTCTGTCCCAAAAATAAATAAACGTTAAAATGAGGTTTATGGCCGTGGCCTCTGCAGCAATTCGCACACGCCTGTGTACAGGCTGTCTGTGGTCACTCCCCAGGCACAGGCTTGCCAGGAGCCAGGCTGGCAAGCCATGATTTCAGCAGCCCTGGCAATGCCCTGGCAGCCCATCAATCAGGAATTAATACATTTCAGCACATTCTTCCCTCTGTATTACAGCAAGCAGATGAACCATAAATGGGGAGTAAAATACTGCTTACACTGTAACTATCCCAACCGGTGGAACACTACCATGGAAAGGGCCTGTGACACTGACAAACAAAATCTGGACACGTGGTCTGTGCACTGGACCACAAGGTCAGAGCAAAATGGGACACTTCCTTGCCTTTTCTGAAACCTACTCCTGCTGTAAAGAACTGTATCCACTGTGTGGCTCCGAATGTCGGTAAAAAAGAAACATGTCCCCCTGAAAAGAACATGCCAACTTCATTTAAAATATGGGGCCCTTCCCTTCCCTGGCTGATGGCCGCCATGAATGTTACATGTCACCGGAGTCAGGAGGGCCAGTGCAGCTGCTGCACACTGAGAATTCATGACTATGGAAAAGGCCAACAAAGAAACCCCTTGCTAAGCGACAGCCGGCTGATGTACACACAGCTCTGCAGGCCCCCTCCCTGCCCTGAGAAGCCTGCAGACAGAGTGGGTGTCCCAGGCTGCCAGGCCTTCCTACACAGGTGCCACTGAGCCAGGGCTCCAACCCACAGCACAAGGCAATGCCTCGGCACCTGCCAGGAAATCGACAGCTGACAGTGGGGGGGTGGGAGGGTTGGAGGGGGTGTCCACTCCCCCCTCTACCAGCAACTGCTGCTGCCCACACTCCAGTCCCGAAGATCTGGCATCACAGTGGGGTCTCAATGGCCCCTCCTGCTGGAGCCCACAGAGCACATTGTGTCCCAGGAGGTTTCTATTTCCCTCAAGGTAAACCGAAAGCACACTGGGAACTGAGGGTCCATGGCTGTTTCATTCAGAGCCAACAAACTTGGCCGGGAGACCACCACATGGTGGCTGCGGCACGAGCACCCAGGCCTCAGGAACATCGGGGCTCAGGGCTGCGTTCCAATCTTTTCTGCGCATACTTTCTGCTCAGCTTTTACAGGACTACAGTTGCCCTGTGAAGATAAATTTGTATGCTATCTGACATTTGTGATGAGAATTTTCCAATTTGTGGACACTACTTGGAGCCATGCTTTAGGAAGGTGTGCAGGAGGCTGTGGAACCAACTGTGGGCCACAGCCCTACTCGCGCAGGCCCTTCCTACAACAAGGAATGCCCCATAAGCGTCCTTCATTCAAGAAGGATGTGATCCACGTTGAGAATGAGCTCCTCGAGATAAACATCTCAAATTAAATCGGCAGGTAAAGAGTAAGGGCATTTTAGGGCTCCTGACAGATACTGAGGAACACTTTCAAGGAGGGCTAACGATTCATGCTACAGCCCGTGTCTTCTAAGACCACTGTTCCCACCAATCTCTCCCATCTCCGCTCACAACAAAGGCACAAACAACTCAAGAGAATGAGGCTTATGTGCATTTCTGTATTTTGTGGTGAAGTATGACTTTGTGTCTGCAAGTGTCTTTGTGACTGTTCCTTGAAGTCATTCTTCATTCACTTGGTCCCCATTGGTGGCCACACAAAGCAGGAGGAGGGTTCTCCTCACCCCAGGAAGGGCTCTCCCTGGTTGGGGTTCAGACACCTGTGTCTCCTGCAGGAAAGCACACTCCGCACAGGCAGAACTACATGGCAGAGCACCTCTTCCAGGCTGCCCACCGGGCTCGGGCATGTGTGCTCCACCCAGGCGGCTCACCAAACATGCAGGAGCCCAGTCAATGTGGAAAACCCGCAAGAGACTAAGCGACCCACAATAGGGCTGGGTTAACATGTCACGGTCCCCACACAGTCACCCCATCTGACCAGCAAAGTCTGCGGGGCACACACTTGTTCCTGGCCATCGCAGAGGGACGACTGTGCCCAGACCCCCAGCACCATTAGCCCTCCGTGAACTGAGCAAGCCCACCTGCTGCCAGCAGAGCCTCTGTGATGCGAAACTGTCGCTGACTGAGGGGCTGGGTTCACAGTCTTTTGGGTCCCCACCAACCACACTGCCTGAGAAATGGCTTTTGGGCTTCTTTGTCCTGTCTGTACCTGGATCGTAAGACGCATGATGGAGGACGCAGCACCGGATGTTACAAACCCTGGGGCAATCCGGCGACTTCCGACACACAGTTTCTGTATTTGTGTCACGTGGGTACAAGCTCAGTGGCTGGGCCTAACAGCAGGTGGTTCAGACCTAAAGCTCTGACTGCCGTGTGAGGGTAGGATGTCACAGACACCCACTGTGGTCTGCAGGTGATTGGCAGGGCGCAGTCACAGGCAAGCCCAAGCACAGGTCTGCACCACTCAGGTGATGCCCGATGGCCATTCACTATGTTTTCTGAAATCCTTCACTGGCTTCTTGAAGGTGAGACTGTTCTTGTGTACTGAGCAGTGTAACAAGTGAGTGTGTTTTCTCCAGGGCAGAGAAGAGGGCAGGACTCGGCACTAACACTACCTGGGATAAGAGGTGAACCAACCCAAACCAGCACTAGCTTCTGGGCAAGTGAAGGGGCGAAGACCCCCAGCAAAGCCTCAAAGGCCTGTATCTGTGTTGAATCACTTTCTGGTCATTTCCTGCTGACCGTATGAGATTCTTCTCTGGCAAGGAACCCTGGGCATGAGTTTTTTGTTGTTTTGACAACATGTATTTTCTTCGGTGGAGAGGGTCATCCTGCTGTTTTCAGAAGGGGGCACAGGGTACTAACCAGGCACTGTGCCTGCACCTGCACACAGGTCAGTGGGAGGGCCCTGGAGCCAAGTGTCACAAAGATGCCAAGAGAAAACAGATTTCTGTTTTCTGGTCCAACGCTGCATCTTGTTCAACCTTTGTCATAGTGACATATGCTGCCAATGAGCAGGACACAGGCCACCTGGCTTTCCTGTAAGTCATAGTAGGGAGAGAACTGGTTCAATCGGAAGTAGCAGCTGAGGTGCCTGACCTGTTTTATGCTCGGTCCCCAGCAGCCAGTTGCCACTGGGATTCTCCTTCTCCAGGCACTGGAGACAAAACCAGGTCTTAGCCTCTGACACCACCCTCCATGATCTGTGTGTGGGCAGAAAACTGCGCAAGGAGACTGTGGACATCACGGAGGCATTTGGTGCCTGGGGGTAGAGCCGGAAGGCGAAGTAACGCAAGTCTGCTCTGAGGACCACAGAGCCAACTGAAATCCGAAGGCATGCATGGACTCAGGTCAATACAATGAGGGAATCGGAAAAGGCCAAGGCCATGCTGAGGCTCAAAAGGACCTAAGACATGAAATATGTCAGAAAACTAAAATAACACAGAAACGTACCAAAGCACAAGTGAGCACAGTGACAGTGCCAGGATGCTCAGAAAAGAGGGTGTGGGGACAGGGGGGCCCTGGTCAGCTCCAACCAGTGCAGAAGCAGGGTCACGTGAACTCCCGGGTGCAGCACTAGAGAGAGAGGCCAGGGGTAGGGAAGTGAAGTGGTGGGCCCTCCCTTCCGAGGCCCCAGCCTGTGTGTGGCCACAGGGGGAAAGCCTGGGCCCCTGCAGGCCTTGCAGACCAGGGAGGGGTGGCCGTGCCAGCCCACACCCATCCTCCAGGGCAGTGCACGTCCCCCAGGCAGCTGAGTCCAAGGAGCCCCCCCTTGCGAGGCATCTCCTCCCCACCACCACCCGTTCCTAGCTGTCCACTCCCTCCTGGCAGGGTGACCGCGGACAGAGATGGTGACAAAACCGACATATGGGAGCCCCAGCCAATGCCCCACTTGTCACTCACATAGCTTCTGGGCTGTTTTCCCTTTACTGTTTCACTGTATGACCTGGAAAGGGCAGGCCACAACCCCCAGGCCCTGCAGTTCAAGAAGCAGCAGAAAAATGCTGGCTGAGGGCTGGGGGGTTGAGGGGGGAGTGGGGGACAGTCGGGACACGTTCTCATCGTGGGGCTGCCTCAGTGGGCCACAGCCGATACAGATCTTCTTTCATACTTAATGAAAAGCAAAGCTCCACACTCCAGTCAGATGGAAAAAGTGACCTAGGGTGGAGCTCAAAGGAAAACATCTTTTTTCTCCGTGGGGTTCGTGCAAGAGCCCAAACGCACGAGAAGCCCGGCCAGGGCATGAGAGGGTTCTGGTCACCAGAAAGGAGTGCCTGTTCCTCTCGTGCTGGGAGGAGTCAAAGGAGGGGCAGGGGGCTGCACGGGGCCATGAGGCACTGTATTCCTGGAACCCCGAGGGAAGGGCCTGGGCACGTGGCGCTGCCGACACACGAAGAGCCCATGGCGGACGCCCCGCAGCGACCTGATGGTAGGAGAAGGGGCCACACCGAGTGAACACACGTACACGGTTCCAGCTGCCCATAAATCACAGCTCTCTGACAGCACGAGTGCCACCCGCAAGACACGGCTGGGGCCCCACCCCCACCCAACGACACAGTGGGACCGAGGGCACCAGGGGTGCTGCGGAGGGCCAGGGTGGCAAGCTCTGCCAGCCCCCAGACCCCCGCCACAAGGGAACCAGAAAGACTGAATCTGGGTTTAAAGTTTCTGGCTCTGTGCCACCCCAGGGGACCCCAGGCACGGATGGACACTGAAGGAACTGCAAGGCCTTTGGGCGGTGCCCTCAGGACCCACTGAGGAGCCACCACACACTGTGCCACCACCTCTGGGGGCTCGTGTCCCGGCATTCCCACAGCTCTGCCACGTCACAGCACTGTCTCCCACCTGGAATGCAGGAGCTGTGGGGGGCCTTTTGGTGGGGGGATGGGCACAGAGCTCCTTCTACAGAGAACCTATCTCCAGCATCTGTCAGGGATGCCGCCCCACGCCTCACCAGGACAGCTGTCCCTTTCTGGTGGAGGCAAGCTGGTCTCTCGGCCAAGGTATGGGTGCGTGCCACCCTCCACCAGGACGGCCTCCCCAGGGCTCCACATCAGCACCCACAGAGCGACTGTGGCCTCCACTGCCAGGCCTTCATTTTCTCTAAACTGTCGTATGCACAGGCAAAGAGGGGCACTGTCAATGGATCCCACAGACCCCGGCGTTTGATACCTGTACTGGCCACATGGCTGGCTAGAAGCTGGAGACCACTCCCCCCGTCCCCCCGCGACCATCCTATGAAGTTTTCATGCTTCCCTCCAGATGTCAGAGAGAGCCCCTGACTGCCCCGCTTCACCTCCTGGGCCCCACCACTGTGGCCCTGCCTCCTCAGGCTTCCTTTTTCTCCTCCGGACTAACCCCTGGGGCATCCTTCTGGGGCCTGGTTCAGGCTGGGTCTGGCTTCAAGCCTCGGCAACAGAGAGGATGTAAATCTCAGAAAATCTCAGATCCCAGAGAGCCAGAGCTCAAGCGTGCATGGTGGTTCCCCACTGAAGCCCTCACACAACAGGGGAGGGGAGAGATGACCCACCAGAGCCCGGCAGACCCTCCCTCACAACACTGGGCTGCGTTCACCATCTGGTGGCTATGCCGCCACCTCACTAGACAGAGCACCTGCCTGGCCCGCGGACAACAGCCTCCGCATGCCTTCCTGACACCACACCCTGAGAATCAGACTGCCTTGGGGCTGGAGCAGACATGACGTACACCCCAGGGCAAGTCCCCCTTAGGGGTGACCAGGCTGGCCTCCAGAAGAGGAGCTTACTCCAGCTCGCGATCCGGATGTGGAAGCAACCTTCCTAACAACACTTTTGTGACAATACACGAGATTTTGTGACAATACTTGATTCTTATAAATAATTCAGTGGACACAGAAAAGTATACAAAGGAAGAGCAAAGCATCCATCAATACGCCATGCAGGCACCGCTGACCCCTTGGTACACATCACTGTATTTGGTTGCGAGGGCCACTGTGCAGAGTCCTGCAGACCAGGTGGCTTACATGACATTTGTTATCTTGCAGGTTTACAGGTCCCATAGTGACCAGTGATGGTCCCTCCCCAGCTTGCAAGAGTCCGTCTTCTCCCTGCGTCTTCACAGGGTTGTCTCTGTCTGTGTTTGTGTTCCGACCTCCTCTCCTTACAAGGCCGATTCATAGTGGATTAGGGCCACTCTATGACTTCATTTAACCTTAATTGTCTCTGTAAAGACCGTCTCTCCAAATTTAGCCACATTCTGACGTTCTGGGGCTTAGATGTCCAACAGATGAATTTGAGGAAGGAAAACAATTTAGTCCATAATATTCATATGTACACACATTTTTTTAATAACCCAGAATTGAGACTACCTATAAAGCTTTCTGTCCTATCGGTTTATTCATACCCTGGTCACCTTTTCCTTCTTGAGAAAGCATTTCTTGGGGCTCTGGGTGGCTCAGTCAGTTAAGCATCTGACTTTGGCTCAGGTCATGATCTCAAGTTCATGAGTTTGAGCCCCTCATCGGGCTCACTGGAGCCTGCTTCAGATTCTGTCTCCTTCTCTCTCTGCCCCTCCCCTGCTCACGCTCTGTCTGTCTCTCTCTCCCAAAAATAAATAAACATTAAAAGAGGAAAAGCATTTCTTAGGAAATCAGATTTAAGCCTGCATGGACATCACTGACCCACAACTGGTTGGAACTCCCCTGAAGTCTGGGCATCGGTGCCGTCTATAGCTCCTACTGGATCAAACGCCACGGCATGAGTTCCCACACCCCAGTCTCCCCAGCATCTCTCTACTTCCAGCAGACAAGGAGGCACTGGCCTTCCGACAGGCCTTCCAATGAGCGCCAAAGTGCTTCCCAGAGAAGTTCCACTGGAAGATTACAGGGTGTCAATCTCACCTCACCTGAAAGCACCGAGTATTAACCTTATTAATAGTGGCTAATTTGATAGACAAAAATAGTACTGCATTCTTGGTTCAATTTGCATTTTCATTACTTACAAAGCTACACTTTTAGTTTATTAGTCATTTGTGTTTGCGACTTTGTAACATCTCTGCTTTTTCTAAAAAGCATTTTTTAACCATATGTCTGCTTTTTACAAACATTAAGAAGTGGTTCTTAAAGAGAAACACCACACAAAACCCTGGCACGCACCAAGGAGAGAGGCAAGGGCCGCTTTAACATTAGAGGGCAGGCCTCAGTGGCCCCAGGGCGTGGAGGGAGCTACCAATCCAAGCAAACCCTTCAGGTAGGCCCATGGAAGTTGCTGGAATTCTGACACCATGTGGGGTGGCCAGGGAAAACAAGTTACTTGTTTGACCTTTCTTATTCAATTCAACAGTAGGGGACTTTTAATCAAATATGTCAATATGTACTAATTAACCCTGCTTGGGGCAAGTCAAAATTAACACACCACCTCAATAATAAATCAGAAAGCCATAATTGGTATTTTAATTTTTGTAAGTAATGTAGCACCTAACACTACACTGAATATTGTATCACCGCCACATAATTACACCACAATATATTCCACAGTGCATCCTCCACACCCTTATTAGACTCATAAAATATGCTTCCAAAATGAGAAAAAATAGCTGTCAAGAATTGCATCTTATTATTCAACTATTAAACTTTCTTAATCATCAATCAGTTTAATTGCCCCTGGCATGGGTTATAAATAACATTTTGTGGTTCAATAAAATACTACAAGCATAACCCCTTCGAAACTCTTCCTTGGTTATTCCAGAATGCTCTACTTACCCTTCCCTGGGGCTCAGTCATCCCCATCTCACATGGATAGAACATTCTGAAACATGTTTCTAACTTATGCAAAAATTGTTCAGGAGTTGCTGTATTCGTTATTTTCAATGAGATCTGCAATGTAGATGACCCACCTCAGTCCTGTCCAGCCAGTCAGCTGAATGCAGACATTAATACCTCACCCGGTCCAGCTGCTGTGGCCTGTCTCCTCCTCCAATCCCCTAGCTTGGCGCCCCACGCTCCCCCTCTCCACCCCAAGACTGGGGCTGCAGCAGGTACAGAGACAGGGGCTTCCCTTCAAGGGACTTAGAAGTGAGAGATGACTGAGACAAAAGGCAAGACTTAACTACTGACCATGCTATTTTCCCCTCATCATCAATCATGACCCAGATGCCATGCGCTGGGCTGCACGCGGCCAGAGTGCCATCCATATTCAACAACCCTACCTGCTCGGTGTTGGTGACATCCGGCAGTGAGGGGACGGGACTCAGCAAGGCTGGGGGACTCACTGAACGCCTCGCTGTCTACTAAACACATTCACACAAGGCCACACAAGCCTGGTCTTCTCTTTTGGAAAATATCACTACTGTCATCCAGTAATCGTGTAGCTATCTATGTTCGTGTGGGTCTTGCCTAATAAAGTGCAGGCTCCCAAAGACCTGGGGAGGGACAACCTGCACAAAATAACCGAACAGGTGCCCTAGGTACACTGGCTGCAGGCTGGATGGAGAGAGAGGCAACCAGACCGCTGGCCTCCTAGGAGGGAGGCTTAGGCAGGCTTCATGGAGGAGGGAGCCCACAGATTCAGGCCTTGAATGATAAACAGGCAGAGTTTTTAAGGTATGTGCTCCCAATCAACTGATTTCCCGAGTAGTTACTGTCCCATAGCTTCCCTGGGACCCCACAAGGAAACCCCAGCCACCAGCAACAATCCCCACGCAGGGACCCCAGGGCTCACGGGTGCCACTTGTCTGCCTCACGCCTTTTCCCTCCTCTGCTGAGGCCCTCCTTGGACGGCTGCCCTGCCTACCACTCATGGCCCCAGAGTAAGCACACTGCCTCCCCGGTAGTGAAGGATGACCATGAAATCTGCTTGCAGACACTGGGGTACTGGGAGCTCCCCAAGAACCAGGGCCCCAGACCCGGTGTGGTGCTCAGCCCATGGAAAGCACTTAAAAATGTTTGTGGAGGAGACAGGCACACAGGAGCACAGATGAAACCATCAAATGCTTACCCAGGGCTTTATGGTTTATAAAGTATTTCCTATTAAATGAGGTCTATGGGGTTTTGTTGTTGTTTTTTAATATAGATGATTCTAGGAAGTAAGGTTTTAATCAAAGGAAGTACACTTCACAGGAGCCCTGTGGTTGGTATGACCACGAAGCAAGTTCTCAGAACCACAGGCAGAAGGTACAAGGCAGGAGGAAGGTGGGGGCCCACCCATGGTCACTGCTCTGGGGTAGCAGCACTCTGTATCTGAGTAAGGAACCACAGAAAGCCACTCAGTGAGCTCTGAAATGACGCTGCTAGGGCCATGCTCCAGAAAGGCAAGCACAGCAGGAGGAGCCGATCAGAGAATGTTGCGTGAGGCAGGACACTGGGGTGTGCACTGTAAGCTGCAACTCTAGGCCGTGAATGGGGAAACTGATGTGGTTTGAGCAAACACTCAATTCACCAATTCAACTGATGTGCCCTGAGCAAAGTCCAACAAACATGGGCTCCATGGGCTGACTGCAGCGCCAGGCGCTATGCAGCTGATGTGCCACAGGCCACACAACTGAATCCTAGCCCAGAGCGAATGGCAGGCAGCCAGCCACCCTCACCCATTTTAGAGGTGAAAAGGTAAACCCAGCAAGCCCATAGGACACACGCAAAGTCACAGAGCCTGTGAAAATCTAAGCGGGAATGCAGCATAGGCCCATCTCCCACATTGCAATGCCCTCACGTCTGAGAATGGAAATGGCATTTTACCCAGATGCGGATGAGCTCAGTCTGCTCCTCAAGCTTCTGCATGGTCTGAATGGAGTGCTCTGGTTAGGATTCAGGCTCTGGGGTCAGGCAGCCAGGCCCCATGCCTCTTGGAAGCAGCCGTGAGCAGACCTGTTCTTCTCCACAACCCTCGGCTTCTTTCCTATAACCTTTACTGCCATCAGCAACACCTCCCTGTCGAAGGGGTTGGGGAGAAACGCACACGCAGAGTCACGGGAAACAAAGCACCCAATCCAAGTAAGCACTCGATAAATGTTCTCACTGGCACTGGCTAATTCCAGGGGGTTCTACGAATTTCTAGCAAGTGGAACAAAAATGTGAATTACAGCAGATTTCCCACAGAAACTATGCAGGACAAAAAGACAATGGAATGACATCATTATAGTAGGGAAAGAAAAAAACTGTCCATCCAGAATTCTACTTAGTTAAAACATCTGTCACAAAGAGAAATAATACTTTTTCACACAAACAAAAGCCACAGTATAAGAAGGGCTAAAGAAAGTTCTTCTGGAAAAAAACATGATACAAGGTAGAAATAAAGAGCTACACAAAGACATGAAGAAGACGGGTAATGACAAAGACGGGGGTAAATGAAAACAGGTATTTGTCCAGCCTTACAACCTACTTGAACAGAATTAACAACGGGCACACCACGCACACAGATCTGGGTTTGGGAGGCTGCTCCAGTCGGAGGAGCCGGGCCCCTGGGAGGACCAGCGCACACACACAGAGGGGCCCCGGCACCAACAGAAAGGGCACCCAGTGGCCAAACCTGAAATAGTGTGAGCAATTGGGGCACCCGGGGGACTCAGTCAGTTGAGCATCTGACTTCAGCTCAGGTCATGATCTCACGGCTTGTGAGTTTGAGTCCTACATCGGGCTCTGTGCTCACGGAGCCTGCTTCAGATCCTATGTCCTCCTCTCTGTCTGCCCTGCTCGTGCTCTCTCTCTCTCTATCAAAAATAAACATTCAAAAAACAAGTATGAGCAACAGAATGGCATAGTACTGGACTATACCCAAAACGTAAAACAAGAATCTATGAGTCCAGACTGATGTAAATGGTTGAACCAATTAACAAATGGGGAAAACAAACAAATCTCTCTTGCAGAAGAACTCTAAATAACTTATGTAGACACTGTACCCTCAAGGACTTGGAGGAGGACATGTGGGTGCATTGTGACCTACTGCTAGAGGAGACAGGAGGGAAGGGGAGGAAGGAAGTGTAACTTTTCCATGGAGAACCTGACAAACACACCTCAGCCGGGCAAGCAAGGTCGACACCAAGAGCGATAAATCATGTTGATAGCATGTGCCCTTGACGGGATGGGATGAGAAGGGCACTTTCCTTCTGTGTCATTCCACCCAAAAACCCATAACCCCAGTCTAATCACAAGAAAAGTATCAGACAAACCCAAATATAAGGACATTGTACACAATACTTGGCAAGTACTCAAACTGCCAAAGTCACTAGAAATCAAGAAAATCTGAAAAACTGTCCCAGGCTAGAGGAGCCTGAGGAGACATGACAATCAGATGTCACGTGGTTTCCGGATGGGCTCCTGGAACAGAAAACAACATGAGAAAAAAAACAAGGAAATCTAAATATAGGTCATCATAATTTCCCAATATTGGCTCTTTAGTTGAGACAAATGTTCTCTGGTACGACATTAACAGCAGGGTCTGTGGGCAGAGGGAACTCTCAGACTATTTTTTACACTTTTCTACAACTCAAAAACTGCTCTAAAATCTAAAGTTTGTGTAAAAAACCAAACGATATCTCCCACAATCGAACTCTATGACAGCGGGCCATACACACACGAGCCCTGTGGGGCAGGAGACAGGAAACATCGCACTATGCTGTGAAGTTTCATGCCGTGTGTCAAGTGGTAAAGTATTATTGGAAGCTAGGCTGTGACAGGTTAAAAACATGTACTGTAAACCCTAGAACAAGCTCTAAAAAGTAAAAAAAAAAAAAAATTAAAAAGACATGTAAGTAAAGAGCCAATCCAGGAGATAATACAGACTTGTAAAAAGAACTCAATTAATCTAAAGGAAAGCACGAGAAGGGAGCCCTGTGTTGGGCCAGCCATCCCACTGCATCTGGGCCTCTGGCTGTGGGACTAAGACAGTGACCCACAGGGCCTGGGGGCCTCCCTGACACCCTCGGTCCCAGGCAGCGCCCTGAGGGCAACAGCGCTGTGGAGAAGGAGAGTGTACCCGGGGTGTGGGTGGTGCTGCACATGGGAGCTGTCCCCACCTGGGTCCTTCAGTGCCCAGGGGGCACTGTCACAGCCAGGCCAGGAAGCTGGCAGGGGCAGTGTATCAGCAGGAGGGGCTGGGGTGACAACCTGACGACCTCAGGGACAGTCCTGGAGGCCATGTAACTGGGAGCAGTGGGGGCTGCTGAGGCAGATCATGCCCCTTCCCACAGGATGAAAGCTTGTCTGGGGACATGGGCCAGGACAAGCTGCCGAGAAGCCAGGCCAGAGGCAGGGTGACAGGTAAGGAGAGGGTCCCGATCCAGCAGTCAGATCAGGATGGGCAAGACCCAGACAGTATGAGGGGGAAGGGAAAGAGCAGGGCAGGACCCCTCTGAGGTGTCCAAATGGGGCACAGGACAGCTGCTTGGAGCCAAAGGACACCGGCAGATAGCAGGTGTGGGACAGCATGCTGCATCGGCCCAAGGGCACAACGCGACTCCTGCACCTAGCAGGATGGGCCCAGGAGGCAAGGAGACACATGGGAGCAGAGCTGGGGCCGTTCTGAAATCTAGCAGCTGAGAACACTAGATCACAACCTTGCAGGCCAGCCCTCCCCCATCCAAGCCTGCTGAAAATGATGCCTCCCCTCTCCAGAAAAACAAACGTGGAGTATTTGGTATCATTTCAAGAGGTTCCGAAACCTGCTGAAAAACCACCACATCGGACAACATGGGAGTGGTAAAGCCACCAAAAGGCAAGAGGCCACCCAAGTGGAGCAGGAGAGCAGAGAGTGTTCTGATAACCTAGGATTGAGGCAATGGGGGCGGGGAGGGGACACCAGGGCAATGAGGCCAGGAGGACTGCCATCCTGAGCTGGCCAATGGGAAAGCTCTGAGGAGGGAGGGAGTGGTCAGCAAAAGGACAAGCTATGAAGGGTAGCTGCACATCACATCAGCTGCAAAGGTCAAGGAGGGGTGGTCACTAGTGACATCACCGAGCCTCTGGTAGCAACTGTCACCGAGCCTCTGGTGGCCACCGCCCCACTGGACGCCCACAGGCCATGGGCTCAGTTTCCAAAATTAATATTAAACAGCCTCCTCTCTCCACTCTGTCTCTTTGGAGATTCCAGCTAAATGTAATAACTGGTCCAACTCCGATAAGCCAAGAGAGATTCCCAGTGAAATGAGAGGGAAGGGGGCAGCTGGCCTCCAGCATCACCTCCAGCATCAAGAGACAGCCTCTGCACATCTCAGGCCCCAGAGCACTTCCCACTAAAGAAAGTTCTGCACTCTTGCCTGTGCTCCAAGCAGCACACATCCCTCAGGTTTAGAATTTGGTCCATGGATCTGAAAGAAAGCCCATCAGTCACGGCTAAGACACCTGCCTGCCCCACATGCCTGCCTAACTGGACAGCTGACAAAAGGCACTTGGCCCTCAGATGCACTGTCACAATGTCAAGCGCTGTGGGCACAAAGGCAGCCCCCAGCCCAAGTGAAATATATCCGTGTCAATGTTGACATCCCCCTGTTCCCGGTACAATCACACCAACCACGTATTTCCACACCCACTGCCCTGGGCAGGGCCACCCAGCCTGGATTATTCTCTGCAGATCCATAATACATGAATCACAAAACCAACTGTGGAGACCCAAAATTAGATACTGCTGCCCGGCCCCAGAAAATGCTATCATTTTAGCATGTTCTTCTGAAGTGGTTTTGTGTTTATTGGCAAAATGGTGTATTATTATTGCAATCATAATGATTTAAATATAAATACCTTCAGAGCTATAATAATAATGCACACGCACTCTGTGATTTTATTTCAAAGACTTCCCAGCACTGTACTATACTCAATGATTAGCCTTCCAACAAGAAGAAAAGCTAGAAGTATTGTCTCTCTTTGGCAGTTGGCAAGGCTACGGCGGGGAAGCAGAGGGTGGGCAGGCCTGTGGCCATGCTCAGGAACGATCGGGGCTGGAACTCTGTTAACTTACTTGGCCCACGGATGTGCATGTGCGCTCCCACACACCCCTCACCACAAACCCCCATCCTGGGTGTTCACGGAGAACATGAGCGAGTGGAAATATCAAAACTGCGCCATAAACCAGACAGAGAGGCAAGGTGGAATCAGTGTAGCAGGGGTTGCTGTTCCGTGACTTTCCACACACGCTTGCATCAGCCTCTAGAAGACTCACCTCGCGTGGACCCGCAGGGCACATCCAAGGCGGGGTTCCCAACATCTCCCCAAAGCCGGAGCCTCTCCCCGACCACCTTCTCTGAAGCAGCGATACCATCCATCCCGCGAGCGCAGGGAACCATGGGGTCATCTGCAACCACATCCTCTCTTACCTTCATCCCACCTCCCAGCAAACCCTTTCAGGTCGACCTCCAAACCAGTCAAATCCAACCACCGTGCTCTGAGCTGGCACCTGAGTGAGCTCCCTGACCTCGCTGTTCTCCCCAGACCCACTGGGTTCCCCTCCTCCCTCATCATGGAGGATCCACCCAGCTCCTCCCTTTTCCCTTGGTCACAGGAGATCCACACAGCTCCTCCCTGTTACAGAGGAAGTCACGTTCACACTCTTTTAGAACCCGCTCTCTTCCAGATCAAAATCCAACACCCTTCTAATGGCTCACACATCCTACAGGACCTGGTCCATCACGGCTTGGCAATCACTTCTCTGGCCACACGGGCCTCCGTGTAGGCCCTCAGGCCGGCTGGGCCACCTCAGAATCGTCACTGTTGCTCCGAACAGCAGATGAGAACTGACTCACTTAGAGACCATGCTTTATGAAGAGACCTATCCTTCCCTCTCACTGAGGTCCGAGATGGGCCAGGGAAGAGTCCTTGGTGTCACGGCTCCCATGTCGTGCTCCCTGCAGGGCACCTGCTCCCTCGGTGAACTGTGGACAAACTGCTCACCATGCCCAGTCTCACATGCTTACATACACTTGCTGGTGTCTGTCTGTTGGCCCAGCACATCAGGTTGAATCTGTGCGAGGGAAGCACGTCTGTGATGTGTATCTCCCAGATGTTCTGACTTCCAGAACCCATCTGCAGGCCTTAGTTCAGTAGTGTTTGCAAGACAGAAGTGTTTCTGGGGAGAAAGGAGTCTTTCCCTGTCTCATGGGGTTTCCCGGTGGCAGGGATGAGCTCAGTTTAAATGACGGTTCTTCCTTGAGAAGTTGTAGCTTCTGACCCACAGGGACACAGGCCATGGGGAGGAGATGTCCTCTGTACCATATCAAAGGAGTTCCAAGCCAAGTGACTACCGCCACAGAGAAGACTCACACACGCTGTGTGGGCTGGCACGCAGTGGGAGGTGGATGTCTGGCCAGGGGCCCACAGCTGTGACCAAGGCTGATGGAGGTGGCCCTGTCCCACAGAGAGGAGTGTGTGGACGACAAACTGTGAGGGGCAAGACCAAGCATGGGGACTCCTGCAGAGTCTACTTGGGAGCACAAAGGACGCTGACAGGCAGCTACTCCAGAGGTCTTTAGAGACAACCTGCTCCTGTTTCCTTATGGAAGTCTTCTTCTGGAACGGAACCAACCACACAGGAAGCAAAGTAAAGATGGCATCTGCCTTGTCAATTTCAGGGTTAAATTATAAAGAGAAGCTCTTCTGCTGAAAAAGCTTTGATTTCTTGTTCCCCCTTTCACCTACACTGTTTTATTTGAAGATGAGCACTTCGTTACTTCTATTTGCATGGTCTCACTGCTCTCTCTCATTGGTGCTGGAGCTCCAGCCCCTCCTCCTCGCAGCCCTCCACAGGCATGTTTCCTAGACAACCCGCAGTGGCTCCAAACACCTTGCCTGTGCAAGATACAAAGAGCATCCCTCTCCCATAGCTGGCACTTAAGGGCAAGTTTATCAGGTGAGAGCAGGAGTCTGAAGCTCCGGTAATTTTTCTGGGTCTGTCTTGAGGAGAAAGATCTAAGCAAGCAGGTCCCCCAACTTAGCAACAGAATGGAAGGCAGTGGTGGAACCACCAGAGAGAACAGCCACGCTGTTGAACAGGCTGAGAATGCAGAAGGTCACATGTTTTCATGACCTCTGGCCGTGTTCCCTGGGCAGGAGGCCCCGGCCACCCCCAAGCCCAACACAGGTAAATCTATATGCCTCAGATGTAGATACAGAGAGACGGGGAGGGGTAGAGGGAGAGAGGGGAGAGAGAGAGCTGCACACAACATGGCTGGAGTCAACGTCTGAAGAAAACCAAGAGATGCAACATAACGGACAGACAGGTGGACAAGTGATGAATGACACACACGGCTTCCACAAGGCCCTGAAATGTGCTAACACTCAGTCACTGTGATGAGGATGCTGTGACCTGGAGGCCTGCCTGTGCACTGCCTGTAGCCACCTGGATAAATGCACCCACTCATGCCCTTTCTTCCCCACCTGTAAGGTGAGGCCAGGGAAGCAACTGATCCCAGAGACCCCTGCTGTCCCCCGGTAACACACACAGCTTCTTAAAGGAGGGCCATGCCTGTGAGAGCCACAGCACACTGAGGACCACAACCTTGCACAGCATTTGTGGTCCAAACTCGTGCACCTAAGCCCAGCGTAACCAAGGAGGGTCCATGGACCACATCCATAGAGCACTACGACCCCAGGAGAATGGATGGTCCAGGGAAAGCCAGCTGATATGGTGAGTGAACCCCTCTTAAACTGGGTACTAATCAGCATCCCCTACAGAAAGTCAACTCACTGGGCAGAGGCAGACACCCACAGAGGGACCCAGTGCCCAGCAGCACCCTTAACTTGGTGCATGAGTCCCTTAACCTGGCAGGTCACACCACCTCATCCGCACAGCACAGACGGCCCCACAGCACCTACAGACCTTGGGCCTGAAGTGCTTTGACAAAGGCCCACTCCTCCTGGGGAAGGCCACTGTTTCACACAGACCCCAGAACAGGACAACACAGCTGGACGGCGCCAGACATGCACCGCTCAGGAGGGAGAACTGGGGCCACATCAAATGCCAACCTAAGAGCAGGGGTGTGATCACGCCTCAGGAAAGCCTCAGGGACCACCACACATGGTCTTCCTGACCCAGCCCCACCTGCTGATGTGAAGGCAAAGCTGGAGAGGAGACCCAGGACTTGTTCTTGGTGCTGTGCTCTTGGGGATAAAGTGGTACAGGGCACAGACTGCATGAATGAAACACTTTCGTCCCAAATGAAAACCACCTGTGAAACCTCACAACACCACAAGGGCCTGTGCCCACCGTCCAAGAGGCCCTTTCTGGGCAGCACTGAGCGCTTTGCGGGCCAGCACAGTGAGGCGGACCTTTGTCCCTGCCATCCTAATGCTATCATCTGCTCTCCACCAGACTTTCTGACTGCAAAGCTCCCATTTGCGGAGGGTCCTCAGGTCCCCAGGGCCTGACTGAGCCATAGACAGGGTGGGAGACCTCTAGGCCCCAGCACGTCAGGGACACTGTCTCCCCAGCCCCTCACTGACCACACTCAGTCTTGGGGTAGGGAAAATCTGTATGTTCTGGCCGCTCCCTCTTCCACCTGGCACACTCTTTGCAGGTCAGGATGGGAATGTTTGGGGCAAAGCGTGTCCACAACATGGTGGCCTGAGCAGGCACCCACCACACAGGCTTGGCCACAAAAGCAGCTTCTACAGTGCACTCGAGGATGTTGCTGGCCTAGGACAGAGGAAATGAACCTCAATGCCTCAACAGAGTGGGTTGGTAAAATCAACAAAAACACGCCTTCCCTTATTTTCGGAAGCCGTGTCCACACCTCTGAGGGGTGACTGAGAGCCTAAGGTCAGATGTTAGGCAGTGAACAACACTGCCCTTCAAACCAGGGCTGGAACTGCATGGGACAGTGGTGTGGCTTCGACCAGGGACAAAAATTATTCTGAAGTACTTTGGGTCACAGTTCTGCTGTACTCAACAGAAAAACAAATCTAATGCAACGTGTTGAAAACTCAGCACAAAGAAGCAGCTCACTGCAACCAGGTATGAGCTGCAGGAGTGTGGACAAGTTACTTACCTCCTCAGTGCCTCAATCCCTCCTGCTGAAGGCCAGAACCCCTGAGCCCAGCAGGAGGGCAGGAACCACCCCTGCAAGTGAGGAGTCAGAATGTCATCCATAAAGAGTGTGCGTTGGCAGAGGGAACCCCTATGAACTCTGTCCCCACGCAGGCCCACAGAGGAGACAGAGGAAGAGTCCAGAGCCCAGGACTCAGCCCAGGTGGTCTGGAGTCTCTGATCTCAGATGTCCTGTTGCACCTCTCCCCAGAAGAGAGAAATACCCTCAGGGAAGCAGGAGACAGGCTGGGTGTGGATGCCAGCTCTGAGCATCAGATGAAGACCCTTATCAACTGAATTTCTTCATGCCTCGCTTTGCAGATTTGAAACCTGGGGATAGCAGCACTGACCTGAGGAGGAGTGAGACAGTACAAGGAAAGGTCTGTAAAAGTGTCTGGCATGGGGCACCTGGGTAGTTCAACAGCTTGAATGTTCAACTCTTGATCTCAGCTCAGATCTTTTTTTTTTTTAATGTTTATGTTTGAGAGAGAGAGAGACAGAGCATGAGCAGGGGAGGGGCAGAGAGAGAGGAAGACACAGAATCTCAAGCAGGCTCCAGGCTCTGAGCTGTTAGCACAGAGCCTGTTGTGGGGCTCCAACCACAAGATCATGACCTGAGGGAAAGTCAGACGCTCAACTGACTCACCACCCAGGTGCTCCTCAGCTCAGGTCTTGATCTCAGTGTCGAGAGTTCAAGCCCCTCACGGGGCTCTGTGGTGGGTGTGAGGCCTACTTAAAAAGAAAAGTTTTTGGAGCAAAGTAAGTGCCAAGTAAAGGTTAGCCTCCATCGCCACTGTGGCCACCATCATAACTAGTGCCACCTCTGTTTCTCAGTAACTACTGAACCACTGAATACAGTAAAGGACCAATGATCCCTCCTGAAATGAAACTACCTAAGAGTAAAGGCCCCGGCTCACACGTCTCAGTACCGAGATCTGACTGCCGGGAGGGATTTCATGGAAATCTATGGAATTGACTGAAATCACAAGGAGACCAGAAGACAGGGACTAAAGTCACAGCCAACCTGTGGATTCTGAGGACACTCAGCTGCTGGAAGCGTGAGGCTATAAAGTTAGACAAGGTGGCTTCTCCCTCCGAAGCTGTCTGACAGTCAGCCTCAGGCACAAGATGACAGAAATAATCTTTTCAATGCAAATGTATATCTTGATCTTAAAAAATCAACCTATATTTTCAGTTTTGGGGATTTAGAAAATAAATCAAATTTTTGTATCCATCTGAGATATGTTTTCCTTAAAAAAAAGTAATAATAATGAAAAAGAAGGTATTTCAATTTTATAAAATCTGAGACCAATTCCTGAAAGTTGTAAGGTTAAAAAGCATGGAATGAAAAAAGTTGGCTTAGGGGTGCCTGGGTGGCTCACTTGCGTAAGCATCTGACTCTTGATTTCAGCTCAGGTCAGGATCTCAGGGTTTGTGGGTCGGAGCCCCCTGTTGGGCTCTCTGTGGACAGTGCAGAGTCTGCTTGGGATTCTCTTTCTTGGTCTCCCTACAGCTCCCCTGCTCTCTCTCTCTCTCTCTCAAAATAAATAAATATTAAAAAAAGAAAGAAAAGAAAAAAGTTTCTTTAAAAACCAAAAAGAGCACAGAGTGCATAGACTTTAACGCTAGTGAAAGAATTTAAATTTTAAAAATATTTTTAAATGAATCCAATCAGCATCATATGGCCACTTTATAAACTCAGCACATGAGGCACACCTGGGTGGCTCAGTTGGTTAAGTGGCTGACTTCTGCTCAGGTCATGATCTCACGGTTTGTGGCAAGCCAGGCATTGGGCTCTGTGCTGACAGCTCGGAGCCTGGAGCCTGCTTCGGTTTCTGTGTCTCCCTCTCTCTCTCTGCCCCTCCCCTGCTTGCACTTTCTGTTTCTCTGTCTCTCAAAAATAAATTTAAAAAAACATTAAAAAATATTTTTAATGAGCACATGAAAAGGCACTCTAGTCACCAGGGAAATACAAATCAAAAGCACAAGCCACCCCTCGGGCCTGCTGGTGCAGCGGTAATGGAAAAGACAGATACTAACAAGTGCGGGTGAGGACTGCTGGGGGAGCACCGAGGGCTCCGATCTGGTTGCAAACCAGCCTGGCAGCGCCCCCCTTACATGCACAGCTGCCATGGGACCCCGCAACAGCACTCCCAGGGATACACCCAAGAGAAGTGAACACGTGCGACCACACAATTACTACACACGGTGGCACTACCAGTCACCGCCAAACTGTGGAAACAACCCAAACGTCCCTCAGTTGCTGCATGGACAGAATGTGGTCCTACCCATACTGTGAAATATTATTTGGCCTGGCTTTCTGACTCATACTACAACCTGGATTAACCTCAAACAGATGACCTAGGTCAAAGAGGTCAGTCGCTACAGGCGACATGTTGTACAATTCCAGACATTGTATGAAATGCCCAGACTAGGCAAATCCACAGAGACAGAAAGTAAACTGGAACTTGCTGGGAGCTGGGGGAAGGAGGGCTGGGGACTGACCACTGATGGGCATGAGGGTTTTTTCCTAAGATGTGAAAAGGTCATGGTCACGCAACTCTGTGAATACACTAAAAGCCACTGAATTACACACCTTAAAAGAGACCTGGGTGCCTATGTAGGCAAGTAGGTGGACGGACTGATCAGTCAGTCACCAGAACAGACTGCCTATACCAGCAGGGGACAGGAAGAGCTGATTTACTATCCCCTTTTCAATCCCAGTCCTGCTCTGGTCCTGGCCAGCCAGTGGTGAACTCCATTGTCCCATTCTGATGTCCTTGACAGGTGGAAATTTAAGGCCTCAGCTACAAGACAACTTTTTTCTGAGCCGGTCTGTGTTCAAGGAGATGCACTGCAAAGCTGTGTCACCTGCAGAGAAAACACAAAGCAGCTCCCATGCCCGGCTAAGGGCTGTGGGGCTGATGACAGGTGGCCCACCACCGCCAGCTCTGGTGTGGGGGGCGATGAGGCTCATTAGTTGCATGGAGACAGTGGCCCACGGGGAGGCTGGGAGGCTGGCCTCCGCCGGAAGTGAGGCAGGCAGCTCCCCTCGAGTACGTCTCTCTCCTCCTAATTACAGTCAGCTCCCTCCTCCTACCTAATTCCTTTGCTCTGACACCTGCAGACGTCCTCTGGCTTCTGTTCAACGCCACTCTCCTGGCAACGTCAGAACGCATGCTCACCTTCTGTGTGGTCCCAGAAGCACAAAGCTTTCCCACCCTGCGGTTCTGGGTGAACGTACCTCTTTGTGCACGCTCTGTCTGTATTTTCATCAACCAACAGACACCTAATCTTCATAATGAAATGAATTTGTCTCATGTTCAGCCCCGAAATAAACTTACCAATGACAGATACTTCATTTCTTCCTCATATTTCCATTGCCCTTAAGGAAAAGTTTCATAAGTAATTAAATTGATTTTCCTTTGTGCTTGGGACTCAGATCTATTCAGGAGCAGCAAGGGAAGAAAAAGCATGATTTGTCGGCGAGGATGCCCCTGGGAGGCTGGAGGGCCGAGTGCTCACAGTAAGCCTCTGCAGATGGGGAGCCAAGTGTGCCCCGTCTGTCTTCCTAATTGACATGTGCTGTATACATTACATCCAGAAGGGTTTCGTGGGCACTTTCTGGATCGAAAAAGACTCTTAAATATGAATATCATTTGAATCCTTCTTGAATACTATTCAATTCCTATTATTGAAGCCCGACCTTAGACACCTGACATTAATGGCATTGCCAGGCAGCCACGAGTGTAAGCAGAGTAACCATTTCTAATTACCCACAAGAGAGTCCCTGAAACTCCCCAAAGAAACCAGCAGAGGTGGGGGTGCTTGGGGCCTTCAGAAGTCAGTAAGACATCTTTATAAAGAACGAGGAAAGAAACAGCTCAAAACAAATTTAAAACAAAGCTGGCTCCATTGCTGATATTTAATGTGACCAGCATCCAGAGCAGCCTGATTTCCAGATGAAAAAGGGAAGAATGAAAGATCTACGGTATTCCTGACTCCTCCCAGGCCTGGAGTCCAACCTGCTGAAAGGCGCCATGACCTTGGCCGGTTGTCTTCACTTAATGAGTCTGGCTCTCCTGGCTGGAACACGGAATCCTTTTCCAGACTGAATCCAAATACCACACTGGGCACAGCCCCTGACATGCCTGGAGTGGGTATTCCTGCTGAAACAATCCTAAGGTCTCCTTTTTCTTCCAGGGAGTGGGAAGAAGAGGGAGAAAGGGCTGACCATCCAGGTCTGGGTTTTGTAAGTTAGCTTAGCACAACATCAGTGTTTAACTGTGAAGAATCAGCTGGCTATCTGCAAAGCACACACAAGCGCCAACCCTACAGGAAGTAGCCCGTCTGCAGAGGACCACCCACCTGGGGTCCCCCAAAGCCAAAAGGGTCACCAGCTCTGACCTGAGTTCAGGAAGGCAACACAATCCCTCTCTGCCACTCACCGTCTTAGAAACAAGAACCGGGGGTCACCACTGCCTTCAGGAGCCTGGCCACGTCAGAGGCCATGCAGAGACACCCCTCAAGCCCATATGACACTGACCTGCAGTGACTCTAGGTCCACATTTCCAGAAGGCTCTTGGACACCCCAGGGGACCCCGTGGAGACTACTCACTAGACCCTCCAGGAACCCACAGCATATCAAGAAACGTACCATCATTCGTCATCTGAGTCCAATAGACCATCTTCATTTTTCTGTATTGTTGAGTCCTTTTACAGAGAATTCACAGAATTAAAAAAAGAGGGAGGGGAAAAACCTTTGTATGAATCTTAACGTGGTGCTAAACACAGGACGTCCAACTCTCCCCACAGTTTCCTAGCTGTGATATAGGCAACCTCCCCCGCAAGCAGCAACTCTTCACCCTGGTCAGGCCTGGGGCAGTCACGCTGGTATCGGAAACACTGGTGACGACGTCCAGACTCTTCCCCTGTGGTGCCTCACTCATCAGAACTTGTGCTTCTTCCTGCTCTTACCCTGTGGAACCACCACCACGGCTCCAGGTCCCACCGTCTTCTCCCACACGTCCCGACATGTCCCGGCTTCTGGTTCTTTCATTTGCTTTGTTCAAACCCAATCAGAACCCGAGATTTCAAATGCATCTCCAAAAGGTTTTCCCGGTTGTTGCCTGTAGTTCTTCTTCTATTTGTTTTCAACGTTCAATACTTTTGAAATTGTTGTGGCTTTCAATTTTGTTGAAGAAAAGACCACCACATTCTTTGCTGCACAATTGCCAAGAATTTTCACTTTTGACTTATGGACACCGAGTGAGTAGACTGATCAGCCAGTGATTTTCTGCATTTACATGGCTTCTTCTTCCCCCTTCCAATCACCTCAGTTTGTCAGTGACATCCAAGTGTGATCCACAGAAATCATGGAAAATAGAATACGGACATATCTTTTTAGCAGGAGGGACTGTCCTCATACTCGCCACAGATTATTATGTGATGAAGTCCTTCCTGCTGAATGACTAACTGGACGAGAAAGCATGCTTCCTTCATGTCATGAGAATTCTACCACCAGCTCACTGACGCCTGCACCTGAGAGGCAATCACTGAACGTGGCTGGGAAATCTAGACGGTGCTCTCCGCCTTTCTGCACCCAACCTCCAATTCCCAGCACAGAGGGAAGGGTCTTCCTCTGCCACCTTGCTCTTCATCATGAAGGTGGAATACAAATAATTCTAAATGCTCTACGTGCAGAGGCGTCTGGGGGGCTCAGTCAGTTAAGCGTCCAATGGGTCACCATGCCAGGACGCATCCAACAACAGAGTCCTACCCAGCAGCACTGTGTGACAATGTGGACAAGCATCTAAGCACTAAGAGAAGGCACTCACAAAAGTCTGGAATTTGTGTGATTCTGTTTGCATGCAATTCTTTTTTTTTTTTTCACTATATGAAATTTATTGTCAATTTGGTTTCCATACAACACCCAGTGCTCATCCCAAAATGTGCCCTCCTCAATACCCATCATCCACCCTCCCATCCCTCTCACCCCCCATCAACCCGCAGTTTGTTCTCAGTTTTTAAGAGTCATGCTTTGGCTCTCTCCCACTCTAACCTCTTTTTTTTTTCCCCCTTCCCCTCCCCCATGGGTTTCTGTTAAGTTTCTCAGGATCCACATAAGAGTGAAACCATATGGTATCTGTCTTTCTCTGTATGGCTTATTTCACTTAGCATCACACTCTCCAGTTCCATCCACGTTGCTACAAAGGGCCATATTTCGTTCTTTCTCATTGCCACGTAGTACTCCACTGTGTATATAAACCACAATTTCTTTATCCATTCATCAGTTGATGGACATTTAGGCTCTTTCCATAATTTGGCTATTGTTGAGAGTGCTGCTATAAACATTGGGGTACAAGTGCCCCTATGCATCAGTACTCCTGTATCCCTTGGGTAAATTCCTAGCAGTGCTATGGCTGGGTCATAGGGTAGGTCTATTTTTAATTTTCTGAGGAACCTCCACACTGTTTTCCAGAGTGGCTGTACCAATTTGCATTCCCACCAACAGTGCAAGAGGGTTCCCATTTCTCCACATCCTCTCCAGCATCTATAGTCTCCTGATTTGTTCATTTTGGCCACTCTGACTGGTGTGAGGGGATATCTGAGTGTGGTTTGATTTGTATCTCCCTGATAAGGAGCGATGTTGAGCATCTTTTCATGTACCTGTTGGCCATCCGGATGTCTTCTTTAGAGAAGTGTCTATTCATGTTTTCTGCCCATTTCTTCACTGAGTTATTTGTTTTTCAGGTGTGGAGTTTGGTGAGCTCTTTATAGATTTTGGATACTAGCCCTTTGTCCGATATGTTATTTCCTAGTATCTTTTCCCATTCCGTTGGTTGCCTTTTAGTTTTGTTGGTTGTTTCCTTTGCTGTGCAGAAGCTTTTTATCTTCATGAGGTCCAAATAGTTCATTTTTGCTTTTAATTCCCTTGCCTTTGGGGATGTGTCGAGTAAGAGATTGCTACGGCTGAGGTCAGAGAGGTCTTTTCCTGCTTTCTCCTCTAGGGTTTTGATGGTTTCCTGTCTCACATTCAGGTCCTTTATCCATTTTGAGTTTATTTTTGTGAATGGTGTGAGAAAGTGGTCTAGTTTCAACCTTCTGCATGTTGCTGTCCAGTTCTCCCAGCACCATTTGTTAAAGAGACTGTCTTTCTTCCATTGGATATTCTTTCCTGCTTTGTCAAAGATTAGTTGCCCATACTTTTGTGAGTCTAGTTCTGGGGTTTCTTTTCTATTCCATTGGTCTATGTGTCTGTTTTTGTGCCAATACCATGCTGTCTTGATGATGACAGCTTTGTAGTAGAGGCTAAAGTCTGGGATTGTGATGCCTCCTGCTTTGGTCTTCTTCTTCAAAATTAGTTTGGCTATTTGGGGCCTTTTGTGGTTCTATATGAATTTTAGGATTGCTTGTTCTAGTTTCGAGAAGAATGCTGGTGCTATTTTGATTGGGATTGCATTGAATGTGTAGATAGCTTTGGGTAGTATTGACATTTTGACAATATTTATTCTTCCAATCCATGAGCAGGGAATGTCTTTCCATTTCTTTATATCTTCTTCAATTTCCTTCATAAGCTTTCTATAGTTTTCAGCATACAGATCTTTTACCTCTTTGGTTAGATTTATTCCTAGGTATTTTATGCTTCTTGGTGCAATTGTGAATGGGATCAGTTTCTTTATTTGTCTTTCTGTTGCTTCATTATTAGTGTATAAGAATGCAACTGATTTCTGTACATTGATTTTGCATCCTGCAACTCTGCTAAATTCGTGTATCAGTTCTAGCAGAGTTTTGGTGGAGTCTATCGGATTTTCCATGTATAGTATCATGTCATCTGCAAAAAGTGAAAGCTTGACTTCATCTTTGCCAATTTTGATGCCTTTGATTTCCTTTTGTTGTCTGATTGCTGATGCTAGCAATTCCAACACTATGTTAAACAACAGCGGTGAGAGTGGGCATCCCTGTCGTGTTCCTGATCTTAGGGAAAAAGCTCTCAGTTTTTCCCCATTGAGGATGATGTTAGCTGTGGGCTTTTCATAAATGGCTTTTATGATGTTTAAGTATGTTCCTTCTACCCCGACTTTCTCAAGGGTTTTTATTAAGAAAGTGTGCTGAATTTCGTTAAAGGCCTTTTCTACATCGATTGACAGGATCATATGGTTCTTAGTTTTTCTTTTCTTAATGTGATGTATCACGTTGATTGATTTGCGAATGTTGAACCAGCCCTGCATCCCAGGAATGAATCCCACTTGATCATGGTGAATAATTCTTTTTATATGCTGTTGAATTTGATTTGCTAGTATCTTATTGTGAATTTTTGCATCCATATTCATCAGGGATATTGGCCTGTAGTTCTCTTTTTTTACTGGGCCTCTGTCTGGTTTAGGAATCAAAGTAATAGTGGCTTCATAGAATGAGTCTGGAAGTTTTCCTTCCCTTTCTATTTCTTGGAATAGCTTGAGAAGAATAGGTATTATCTCTGTTTTAAACGTCTGGTAGAACTCCCCTGGGAAGCCATCTGGTCCTGGACTCTTCTTTTTTGGGAGATTTTTGATGACTGATTCAATTTCTTCACTGGTTATGGGTCTGTTCAAGCTTTCTATTTCCTCCTGATTGAGTTTTGGAAAAGTGTGGGTGTTTAGGAATTTGTCCATTTCTTCCAGGATGTCCAATTTGTTGGCATATAATTTTTCATAGTATTCCCTGATAATTGTTTGTATCTCTGAGGGATTGGTTATAATAATTCCATTTTCATTCATGATTGTATCTATTTGGGTCATCTCCCTTTTCTTTTTGAGAAGCCTGGCTAGAGGTTTGTCAATTTTGTTTATTTTTTCAAAAAACCAACTCTTGGTTTCTTTGATCTGCTCTACAGTTTTTTTAGATTCTATATTGTTTATTTCTGCTCTGATATTTATTATTTATCTTCTTCTTCTGGGTTTAGGCTGCCTTTGCTGTTTTGCTTCTATTTCCTTTAGGTGTGCTGTTAGATTTTGTATTTGGGATTTTTCTTGTTTCTTGAGATAGGCCTGGATTGCAATGTATTTTCCTCTCAGGACTGCCTTTGCTGCATCCCAGAGCGTTTGGATTGTTGTATTTTCATTTTCGTTTGTTTCCATATGTTTTTTAATTTCTTCTCTAATTGCCTGGTTGACCCACTCATTCCTTAGTAGGGTGTTCTGTAACCTCCGTGCTTTTGGAGGTTTTCCAGACTTTTCCCTGTGGTTGATTTCAAGCTTCATAGCATTGTGGTCTGAAAGTATGCATGGTATAATTTCAATTCTTGTATACTTATGAAGGGCTGTTTTGTGACCCAGTATATGATCTATCTTGGAGAATGTTCCATGTGCACTCGAGAAGAAAGTATATTCTGTTGCTTTGGGATGCAGGGTTTTAAATATATCTGTCAAGTCCATCTGATCCAATGTATCATTCAGGGCCCTTGTTTCTTTATTCACCGTGTGTCTAGATGATCTATCCATTTCTGTAAGTGGAGTGTTAAAGTCTCCTGCAATTACCACATTCTTATCAATAAGGTTGCTTATGTTTATGAGTAATTATTTTATATATTTGGGGGCTCTGGTATTCGGCCCATAGACATTTATAATTGTTAGCTCTTCCTTAGGGATAGACCCTGTAATTATTATATAATGTCCTTCTTCATCTCTTGTTACAGCCTTTAATTTAAAGTCTAGTTTGTCTGATATAAGTATGGGTGCTCCAGCTTTCTTTGGCTTCCAGTAGCATGATAAGTAGTTCTCCATCCCCTCACTCTCAATCTAAAGGTGTCCTCAGGTCTAAAATGAGTCTCTTGTAGACAGCAAATAGATGGGTCTTGTTTTTTTATCCATTCTGATACCCTATGTCTTTTGGTTGGAGTATTTAGTCCATTTACATTCAGTGTTATTATAGAAAGATACGGGTTTAGAGTCATTGTGATGTCTGTATGTTTTATGCTTGTAGCGATGTCTCTGGTACTTTGTCTTACAGGATCCCCCTTAGGATCTCTTGTAGGGTTGGTTTAGTGGTGTCGAATTCCTTCAGTTTTTGTTTGTTTGGGAAGACCTTTATCTCTCCTTCTATTCTAAATGACAGACTTGCTGGATAAAGGATTCTCGGCTGCATATTTTTTCTGTTCAACACATTGAAGATCTCGTGCCAATGCTTTCTGGCCTGCCAAGTTTCAAAAGAGAGATCAGTCACGAGTCTTATAGGTCTCCCTTTATATGTGAGAGCACGTTTATCCCTTGCTGCTTTCAGAATTTTCTCTTTATCCTTGTATTTTGCCAGTTTCACTATGATATGTCGTGCAGATCAATTCAAGTTACGTCTGAAGGGAGTTCTCTGTGCCTCTTGGATTTCAATGCCTTTTTCCTTCCCCAGTTCAAGGAGGTTCTCAGCTATTATTTCTTCAAGTACCCCTTCAGCACCTTTCCCTCTCTCTTCCTCCTCTGGGATACCAATCATGGGTATATTATTTCTCTTTAGTGTATCACTTAGTTCTCTAATTTTCCCCTCATACTCGTGGATTTTTTTTGTCTCTCTTTTTCTCAGATTCTTCTTTTTCCATAACTTTATCTTCTAGTTCACCTATTCTCTCCTCCGTCTCTTCAATCTGAGCCGTGGTCGTTTCCATTTTATTTTGCATCTCATTTAAAGCGTTTTTCAGCTCCTCCTGACTATTCCTTAGTCCCTTGATCTCTGTAGCAATAGATTCTCTGCTGTCCTCTATACTGTTTTCAAGCCCAGCGATTAATTTTATGACTATTATTCTAAATTCACTTTCTGTTATATTATTTAAATCCTTTTTGATCAGTTCATTAGATGTTGTTATTTCCTGGAGATTCTTTTGAGGGGAATTCTTCCGTTTGGTCATTTTGGATAGTCCCTGGAGTGGTACGGACCTGCAGGGCACTTCCCCTGTGCTGTGGTGTATAACTGGAGTTGGTGGGCGGGGTCGCAGTCAGACCTGATGTCTGCCCCCAGCCCACTTCTGGGGCCACAGTCAGACTGGTGTGTGCCTTCTCTTCCCCTCTCCTAGGGGCAGAATTCACTGTGGGGTGGTATGGCCCGTCTGGGCTACTTGCACACTGTCAGGCTTGTGGTGCTGGGGATCTGGCGTATTAGCTGGGGTGGGTAGGCAAGATGCACGGGGGCAGGAGGGGCAGGCTTAGCTCGCTTCTCCTTCAGTGATCCACTTCAGGAGGGTCCTGTGGCAGTGGGAGGGAGTCAGACCTGCTGCCGGAGGGGTGGCTCCACAGAAGCACAGCATTGGGTGTTTGCGCAGAGCAAGCAAGTTCCCTGGCAGGAACTGGTTCCCTTTGGGATTTTGGCTGGGGGATGGGCGAGGGAGATGGCACTGGCTAGTGCCTTTGTTCCCCACCAAACTGAGCTCTGTCTTCCTGGGCTCAGAAACTCTCCCTCCCTTTGTCCTCCAGCCTTCCCGCCTTCAGAGCAGAGCTGTTAACTTATGACCTCCCAGATGCTAAGTCACGCTTGCTGTGGGAACACACTCCATCTGGCCCCTCTGCTTTTGCAAGCCAGACTCAGGGCTCTGCTTGGCTGGCAGGCTGCCCCTCTGCCCCAGCTCCCTCCCACCAGTCCATGCAGCGTGCACCGCCTCTCTGCCCTTCCTACCTTCTTCTGTGGGCCTCTCGTCTGCGCTTGGCTCCAGAGACTCCATTCTGCTAGTCTTCTGGTGGTTTTCTGGGTTATTTAGGCAGGTGTAGGTGGAATCTAAGTGATCAGCAGGACACGCGGTGAGCCCAGCGTCCTCCTACGCCGCCATCTTCCTATAGATCTCAGTTTTATCCCTTTTTAGAAGAAATGTTTTCTGAAGTTTTAAATGATTTTTTGTCACCTATATATTTTTCTGTAACATTAGCAAGTATACAGTTTTATTAATCATGCAAAAAGTATAGTATTGGGACAGAAAACACATTTGGTTATCATAATGCTTGTAGACTTATTTCTTCTAATAAACTGATCATGTTGGAGATCTTTTAATGTTGCATTTGGTTTCAGTTTCAGTATCTTTGCTCAGTGTCACTTTTTTTAAATTTTATTTTTTATTTTTTAAAATTTACATCCAAATTAGTTAGCATATAGTGCAACAATGATTTCAGGAGTAGATTCCTTAGTGCCACTTACCTATTTAGCCCATTCCCCCGCCCACAACCCCTTCTGTAACCCTCAGTTTGTTCTTCATATTTATGAGTCTCTTCTGTTTTGTCCCCCTCCCTGTTTTTATATTATTTTTGTTTCCCTTCCCTTATGTTCATCTGTTTTGTCTCTTGAAGTCCTCATATGAGTGAAGTCATATGAATTTTGTCTTTGTCTGACTAATTTCACTTAGCATAATACCCTCCAGTTCCACCCACGTAGTTGCAAATGGCAAGATTTCATTTTTTGATTGCTGAGTAATACTCCATTGTATATATATATACCATATCTTCTTTATCCATTCATCCATCGATGGACACTTGGGCTCTTTCCATAATTTGGCTATTGTGGATAGTGATGCTATAAACATGTGGGTGCATGTGTCCGTTTGAAACAGCACACCTGTATCCCATGCCCAGTAGTGCAATTGCTGGGTCGTAGGGTAGTTCTATTTTTAGATTTTTGAGGTACCTCCGTACTGCTTTCCAGAGTGGCTACACCAGGTTGCATTCCCACCAACAATGCAAAAGAAATCCTCTTTCTCCACATCCTCGCCAACATCTGTTGTTGCCTGAGTTGTTAATGTTAGCCATCTTGACAGGTGTAAGGTGATATCTCATTGTGGTTTTGATTTGTATTTCTCTGAGGATGAGTGATGTTGACCATTTTTTCATGTGTCGGTTGGCCATCTGGATGTCTTCCTTGTAGAAGTGTTTATTCATGTCTTTTGCCCATTTCTTCACTGGATTATTTGTTTTTTGGGTGTTGAGTTTGATAAGTGATTTATAGATTTTGGATACTAACCCTTTGTCTGATATGTCATTTGCAAATATCTTCTCCCATTCTGTTGGTTGCCTTTTAGTTTTGCTGAATGATTCCTTGGCTGTGCAGAAGTTTTTATTTTGATGAGGTCCCAGTAGTTCATTTTTGTTTTTGTTTCCCTTGCCTCTGGAGACATGTTGAGTAAGAAGTTGCTGTGGCTAAGGTCAAAGAGGTTTTTGCCTGATTTCTCCTCGAGGATTTTTATGGCTTCCTGTCTTATATTGAGGTCTCTCATCCCTTTTGAGTTTATTTTTGTGCATGGTGTAAGAAAGTGGTCCAGGTTCATTCTTCTGCATGTCGCTGTCCAGTTTTCCCAGCACCAGTTGCTGAAGAGACTGTCTTTATTCCATTGGATATTCTTTACTGCTTTGTCAGAGATTAGTTGGCCATACGTTTGTGGGTCCATTTCTGGGTTCTCTAGTCTGTTCCATCATTGTCACTTTCAATTAGAGATACTAGAAACCTATATGTGTTAAGAAGGACAGAAGGATGTCAATATTTTGCATACATATTTTTAATAAAGTCACAGCTTTGTCTTTGAGTCAAGGAATAGTACAATCTTAATTGAGTTTCAGAGTAGGTGTTAATTTTACTATTAAGAAAAAATTTCATCCTTAGCTGGAATTGACTTTTCTGTATAATCAGAAAATTTATTGTAAGTGTGAAGGCTTGCAATTATTCATTGATGTTATTTACCATATGGAAATATGATAATTTTTATTTTTATATTTCACATTTATTTAATGGGACTCCTAAAAGAAATTTCTTTTTTTTCAAACTCTGAAGCAAATACTTTTTATTTGTCATGTATATTTGAGAACTTTTGATTGTCAACGTTTGAGTCTCTAACCAGGCTTTCAAAACAATGTACTTGCATGTCAACTGAAGGAAAACAAAACAAGCAAACACAGAAAATCTCCTAGAATTTACTATAGGATTAAAAACTTGTATAGAGGACTGTAAATTCCTAAATAAAGACTTTCAACAATGTTATGGGGAAGAAATGTCTGAGTTTTGGTGGAAGAAATGGGAAAAAACAATCTGCCATCGTTTATAGCTTGCTGCATTTTTTCAGAAGTTTTAGAAGTCATTAATTGTAGTATATTAATCTCTGTGTCATGGATTTTTGGAAGAAATAACTATGCTGTGGACTGTGTTATTCATTTTTTGAATTATTCTTGTAAAAATATGTATTGAATATCAGGCATTGTGGCAAACTTTGGAAATTCAGTGATGATTTATACATAGTCCCTGCCTTCAAGGAGCTCCCATAATAGTAGAAGGATGGAGCTAGAAAATTAGCATCTGGGCAATGGTAGAAGTTGTACACAGAATTCTAAGGCTAGATAATAGTTCTCTGACACCTTGGGGATGGTGGTAAGAGTAGTTCAGTAAAGCTTCCTGGAGGAAGAACACATGAATTGAGTCTTGAATGACAAGGAGGAATTAGCCCAGTGCAGGTCGTAGGCAGAGGGAATGGGAGTAGAGAGGAGGAGAGGAGGGCAGAGAGAGCAACATATGCCCAGGAAAGTTATGTGGTGGGAGAATGAAACTTATTCAGAACATTGCTGGTATTGCTCATCTTTTAACATAGCTAAAGACTGTATTTCCTTTTTATTTATTTATTTATTTATTTATTTATTTATTTATTTATTTATTTTGCTTCTATTGGCCATTAAATATTTCTGGGGTGATAGATCCCTCGAAGTCGATATATTATGAATAGACAATGAATTATTTCTCATGAAAATGCATGCTGTGTGCAGACACATGAAAATATGAAAAGAATTTCAAGAGATAGTGTCCATCCCAGAAACCCAGGTTAAGAAACCATCTATTTGTTAGTAATAGAGTTACATTTCAGTTAGTAATAGAGGTTGCAGTTAAGAATCTGAAATCTTTAAAGTAGCAATCCTTTGGTGAAAGGGGTTGATCTAATAACATCTGTGCTAGACAAAGCAAATACTGGTTCCAAAATTATTTAGTTATAAGTTTATGTCCTATTTTTAGCTTCTTTATAACTTACTTCCTCATATTGCCTCACAGTAGACCTGAAGAAAGATTCCAGGATTACATAGATGTATTCCAGAGAGATTAAGTGATGAGTTCAGGTTTATGTGGTTAGAAAGCAGGTCTGATTCCAAAGGCAATATTCTTTCCATTTTTGTTCTCCTAAGTAGAAAATACGTGTATAAGATTAGAGCCTCCAGTAAGAGAAGTGTGAGTTTTTATCCTTATATTGAATTTTAGAGGTTAGGTGACTTAACCAGGGTCTCACAACTAGCAAGATGAGGAGCCAGAACTATTATTTACATTTCCTGATTTCCATTCGATAAATAAGAATATACTGCCCTAAAATGAAGAAGAGAGATAAATAACTAGGTATTACAGTAATGGCCTTGAAAAAAAGTTAATTTCAGTAAGCCAATAGTTTGTCATTTGCAGAGTACCTACTTTCTTTTAGGCACTTTATGCATATCTTGTTTAATTCTCACAAAATTCCTGCAAGGAGGTATAATTATCTGTTTTATATATGAGAAATTGGGATTCCAAATAAGGGGTAAAGCTAAGGTTCCACAACCCATAAGTAGTAGAACTGGAACTGCAATCCAAGTCTATCTGGCTCTGTGTCCATACCAATGGGACTACTCCACTCTGCCTCCTAGTAAGTTAAAATAACTCAAACTTTCTTTTGTTATTGAGGAAGAGCTAATGCATATTTTAATTTTCAGACAAATGAATGGAACAAACGTGCACGTTTATTTCTAATTACTGCAGAAATATGGGGTTAATGAAGTTTCTCATCTTGGGCATGTCTATGCACTCATTGAGTAAATTAATGTTGAAGAGTAGGGACTAAAATAGCAATTAGTATATGCTTGTCTCCTAGTAGGCATTCAATAAATATTTGTAGTCCAAATGAGTGGAAACATTTCTTATGAATACATTTTAGGTTGAAATATTAGAACGTAGGCTATTGGAAGCTGAGTATGTAAACAGAAATAAAGGAGAAAATGAAGAAACTTTTGACATTTCACAAACAAGATGTCCTAGCTGAATAGGGCTTGAACACAGTTAATGTAGTGGAATGGAACAAGCTCATTAAAACCTCATTTGGGATACTTCTGGGGAAGGCAGCAGAGTAGGAGTATCTTAAGCTTACCTTGTCCCATGGATCCAACTAGGTAACATGTACATGAGTGCAAATAACCCAGAAAACAACCTGACGTCTGGCATAACAGACTCCCTGCAGCTAAGTGTGAAGAAGAGGCCATATCAAAGAAGACAGGAAAGGCAGAGACATGACTGGGAGCTATATGGATCTGCAGGAGGAAAGAAGGGAATACTGCTGCAGGCGCAGAAAGGAGAAAGAAACAGATTCTCCTATCATATCACAGGGGTGGAGAACCTACATGAGGAAGATGAGTCCCCATAACATTTGGCTTTGAAAGCCAGAGAGGCTGAATTTATGAGTTTTTACAATCAGTGGGGATTAACACCTGGAACTTTAAAAATCAGTGGGCTCAGCTTTGGGAGAGCCAGGAGGACTAGAGGAAACTGAATCCCTTCTCTTAAAAAGATATCAGAATCAACAGCTCCTTACAGATATAGTATAGAAGCATTTTGAAAAAAAATGCCTAGGGTATATAGGAGAGAGATTTGTTTAATAATCTCTGAATGTGCACTGAAGGGGCAGGGATTTCTGGGAGACTTCTCCAGCAGAAAGGAGCTGGTGGGTGCCATTTCCATCTCTGCCTCTTAGACTAGACACAGGGACATCTGCAGGAACCAGCACGACACCATCACTACTAACTTGCTAATGGCATGCCCTGCCTCTGAGTTCTCCTGTGGTCACGCTCCTCAAGCCAGGCCTTGCCTTGGTTCCTGGTCTCCTCCCATGGAAGACCCATGCAAACCTTGCAAACACCATATACACCACCACCTCCAACCTTGCCTTGGTCCCTGTTTGCTGGAGGTTCCCTCTCACAGCGGACTGTGTTAGAGACCTTGCTGGCACAGGGTGCCCCACTGCTTTATTCTCCTGCAGATCTGCTCCCTCCAAATCGCTCTTGGCTGGAGCCCATCCAGAGTGGTGCCACAAGCCTGGAAGTGTGCAAGAACCTTAACAGTGACTCTTTCCCTGGGGAGAAGAGAAGATAACCACACACACCAGTCTGACTATGGTCCCGGCAGTGGGCTGGGGACAGATGTTTGGTCTGAGTGCAGATCCCACCCCTCAGTGAAAACTCCTCAGGGGACAACACAGGAAAAGTGATATAGTTTGGTTCTGTTGCATTTCTGGAAAATTCTTGGTCTGATTAACTCGAGCTTAAGATGGCCCCAGATTGGCTCACTAACAACACAAGGACCAAATACTGCCTACAAAAGGCAAAGAAAGCCATGCAGATGACTGGACTGAAGGCAAATTCAGGTCAGCCACAACAGCCGGGCACATGCAGTAGACATAGGAGACCCTTGAGCACCAGATTCTAGTGAACATGGGATATTGCATTGCTGGGCACTGTAATGCCCTTCATAAGGCCACTACTTCCAAGAAGAGGGGAAATAACTTTTCTAACACATAGAAACAGACACAGAAAGTTAGACAAAATGAAGAGACAGAACAATATGTCCCAAATGAAAGAATAGGACAAAATCACAGCAAGAGACCCAAACCAAATGGAGTTAAGTAAAATGCTTGATAAAGAATTTAAACTAATTGTCATAAAAATACTATATTTGAGAAAAGAGTAGAAGAGTTAAGTGAGATCCTTAACAAAGAGATAGACAACGTAAAAAAGAACCAATTAGAGATGCAGAGCTCAATAACCGAAATTAAAAGTAACACTAGATGAAGTAAACAGTAGACTAGAGATGGCAGAAGAATGTGTCAGCAACCAGGAGACAGGGTAATGGAAAGCAGTCAAGCTCAACAAGAAAGGGAAAAAGATGATAAAAATGAAAATAGACTCCAGAAACTCAGTAACACCATCAAGCATAATAATACTTATATTCTAGGGATCCCAAAAAGAGAAGAGAGAAATGGGGAAGGACATTTCTTTGAAGAAATAATAACTGAAAATATCCAAAATCTAGGTAAGGAAACAGAAACTGAGATCCAAGAGGCACAGAGGGCTACCAATAGAAACTGCCCAAGGGTGTCCACCTTGAGACACATAGTAATTAAAATGGCATAAAGTATTGATAGAAAATTTTAAAAGCAGCAAGAGAAAAGAAAAGTGCTACATACAAGAAAATCTCATAAGGCTATCAGCTGACTTTTTTTGGCAGAAACTTTGCAGGCCATGAGGGAGTGGCATGATATTGCAAGTGCTAAAAGAAACCTTGTAGCCAAGAACACTCTATCCAGCAAGGCTATAATTCTGAATAGGAGAGATAAAGAGTTTCCTAGACAAACAAGAGTTAAAAAGAAATTCATCACCCTAAACCAGCATTACAAAAATTTAAAGGGGACTCTGAGTGGAAAGGAAAGAAAGACCAGGGGTAAGGAAAGGAAAGGAATGGAACATAGAAGCAAGAAAAATAGGAAGCTCAAAAGCAGTAAAAATAAGTTTAGCTATAAAAATCAGTCAAGGCATTCACAAAGTAAAAGGATATAAAGTATCTGATACCATGTACCTGAAACATGAGTGGGAAAGGAGTAAAGAATGTGTTCAAATGTAAGCGACTATCAACTTAATGTAGATTTCTATATGAAGAAAATGTTATATACAAATATAATGGTAACCACAAATCTAAGTGCAGTAATAGATATGCAAAAAAATGAAGATAAAGGAATCCAAGTGTATCACTAAAGAAAACCACCAAACTGTGGGATGAAAGAACAAGAGAACAAAGAGAACTACAAACACAAACGCAGAACAAATAACAAAGTGGTAATAAGTTACATACCTATCTATAATTCCTTTGAATGGAAATGGACTAAATGCTCCAGTCAAAAGACATAGGATGATGAAATGGCGAGAAAGCAAGACCCATCATATATTGCCCATATGAGACTCACTTTAGATCTGAAGACACATGTAGATTGAAAGTGAAGGAATGGAGAAGTATTTATCATTCAAATAGAAGTGAAAAGAAAGCTGAGGTAGCAATACTACTATCAGAGCAAAGACTGTAACAAGAGACAAAGAAGGACACTACATGATCATAAAAGGAACAATCTAAGAAGACGATGGAACAATTGTAAATATGTATGCACCCATAATGGGAGCACACAAATACATAAGGCAGCTAATAACAAACATAAAAGAAGTAATAAACAGTAATACAATAATAGTAGGGACTTTCATACACCATTCAGATCAATGGATAGATGATTGAAACAGAAAATCAAAAAAGAAATAGTGGCTTTGAATGACACTTTGGACCAGATGGATCTAACATATATTCAGAACATGCCATCCGAAAACAGCAGAATACACATTGTTTTCATGTGCACATGGGACACTCTCCAGAATAGGTCATATATTACGCCACAAAACAAATCTTAACAAATTCAAAAAGATCGAAATCATAACAGTGCATCTTTTCTGACCATACATTGTGACACTAGAAGTCAATAGCTAGAAAAAGTATGGAAAGAACACAGATACATGGAGGTTAAATAGCATGCTGCTAAACAATAAATGGGTCAACCAAGAAATCCAAGAAGAAACAAAAAAATACATGGACACAAATGAAAATTAAAAGACAGTGCTCCAAAATCTTTGGAATGCAGCAAAAGTGGTTCTAAGGGAATTTTATAGCAACACAGGCCTACCTCAAGAAACAGGAAAAATCTCAAATAAACAACCCAACCTTACACTTAAATCATCTAGAAGAAGACGACCAAACAAAACCAAAATCCAGCAGAAGGAAGGCAATAATAAATATTAGAGCAGAAATAAATGATATAGAAACTAAAAAAAACAAACAAACAGTAGAACATCAATGAAACCAGAAACTGATTCTTTGGAAAAAAACAAAATTGATAAGCCTTTAGATGGACTTATCCCCATCCCTGAAAAAAAGAGGACTCGATAAACAAAACAGGAGGGGCGCCTGGGTGGCTCAGTTGGGTACGTGCCAGACAGCATATTGTACACCTGAAACTAATATAATACTGTATGCCAACTATACTAGAATTAAAATTAAATTCAAAAAAGGGAATAATGAAGGTTTTGTCATGTTGAGTGTGAGGTGTGGCAAAAAGGCCAAGTAGAAATGACTAGTGGATGGCTGAAGCTATAATTCTGATTGCTAATGAGAACATAGCATGATTTGGGAGTTATTAGTAAGGAAATACCAAATTCATGAAAGGGAGATCTCTGAGGGATGGAGAGTACAAGAGCAAAAAATCAAGATCCAGTAATGAAAGAGTTTATGGAATTGTTAGCTCAGTCTAGTTCTTGATGTATACATGGGAAAAACTGAGGCCCAGAACAAAGAAAAAACTTGCTTACAATTACTCACTAATTCAGTGGAATCAGAGTCTATGTCTCTTCACTCCCTGTCCATAGCCCCCTTTCTTCCACTAATACTTATCTCAACCAATTTAGATGTTCTGCAACAGACGACTAGAGCTGCTCAAGTGAAATTGAAACTTGAAATGGAAACCAAAATCACGTACAGGAAGAGAATATTGCCTTCCTTATTTTTAATCATTTCTGCCCAGCAATTCTTAGGTTTATGTTAGAAGACATGACCTCTGGGGATCAGGAGACTGCACATTCCCTGGTGATTACACATGAGTTTATTTCTCTCTCATTTAAAAAAATTTTCCCCTTAAGTTTGTTACTTGTGTGTGTTTGTGTGCATGTGTGTGTGCGTGTGTGTGTATTGTGTTTTGTTTATGTTTTGCTAATTTTCTTTCTTGGAGGACCGTTTGCTGAAAGATATTTGAAATATTGCTAGGGAACATATGGCTCATATTTCAAAACAAGAATTTCCCCTTTTCCTCAGCTGCTGGGGAACCCTGTCCTGAACATACTCACCACTTCCTCTGCCAGGAGATTTACCTTGACATGCTTCCTAATTCACACTCCTCGTCCTTCAACTTTCCCCACCAGTGACAGAGAAATTAAAATTCACTTTTAACCACTGTTTATTAATGTCTGTCTACCGTGAATCAGGGTTCCATTTAGTTGAAATGAATTATTTCATTAGCCAAGTGTGATCGGTATAATTTTACCTGTTTTATAAATAAGGAAATTGAGACACAGATAACGGGTTGTGTGACATGACTATGGTAGACAGAATAAGGATCCTCCAAAGATGTTCATGCCCTACTTCCTAGAACTTGTGAATATGTTACCTTACATGGCAAAAGTGACTTTACATATGTAGTTAAGGATTTTGAGATGAAAAGATTATGCTGGATTATTTAAGTGGGCCCAACATAATCACAGAGGTCCTTAAGAGGAAGTCTGAAGGGTTAGAGTCAGATGAGACATGGTGATGGAAGCAGAGAGGTTAGAGACACAGACTTGAAGATGCCATGCTCTTGGCCTTGAAGATGGAGGAAGAAGCCACGAGCCAAAGAATGCAGATGACCTCTAGAAACTGGAAAAGACAAGGGAAGAGATTCTCCCCAGAGCCACCAGAAGGAACGTCACACTGCTCACACTTTGAAATTAGAACTTCAAAAACATTTTTAAATAATTGTTACTGTTTACTTCTGAGAGAGAGACAGAGTGTGAGTGCATGAGGGGCAGAGAGAGAGGGAGACACAGAATCTGAAGCAGGCTCCAGGCTCTGAGCTGTCCACACAGAGCCCAATGTGGGGGTGGAACTCACGAATCATGAGATCATGACCTGAACCGAATTCAGATGCTTAACCAACTGAGCCACCCAGGCAACCCTAAATTTTTTAATTTACTTTTGAGAGAGAGAGAGAGAGAGAGAGAGAGAGAGAGAGAGAGAGAGAGAGAATGAGAACGTGAGGGGTGAGGGGCAGAGAGAGAGGAAGACCCAGAACTTGAAGCAGGCTCCAGGCTCTGAGCTGTCAACACAAAGCCCATCGCAAGGCTTGAGCCCTCGAGCCATGAGATCATGACCTGAGCCAAAGCCAGGTGCTTAACCAACTGAGCCACTCAGGAACCCCTGAAATTAGAGCTTCTTACCTCTAAAATTGTAAGATAACAAATTGGCATTGTTTTAAGCCACTAAGTCTGTGGTAATATATTACAAAAGCAAAGGAAGCTGATACATTAAAGTTAAACAGCAGGTAATTTTTCCAGTGATTTCTGTTTTTCCACATGTAAAGATTGCACTCTATAGACATGTAACTGAACCCTATCTTGCTTGACACTGTTTACCCCTTATTTCTTTGTGACTCTCTTCCCTTCCATCTAAGATAGTAGATGCTCCTTAACCTCCTCCTCATTCTCTGATCATTTTCTAAATTATGGGTTCCATCTTTTACTTATCGTCTTCTGAATATATTTCTCTTTCCTTTCCATCTCCTTGCTTCCCTTTTCTTTCCTCCATTTCATACTGTCCCTAACACTCACCCTTCATAACTTCTACTTTTTACATTTATGCTAATGATTCCCAAGAATGTCTCTTCTCTAAATTTTAGACTCCCCGGTTCATATCTATCCTTGGAGAACTGAGAACCAAGGCAGAGAAAAATTTAAATACAGCTATAGACCAAAGACCAATAACCTTCAAAAGTACAATAGATATGACCTTTCAATAGAGATGATAAAAGTCAGAAGACAATATATTTACATCTTTCTTTAAAGTTTTTAACATTTATTTATTTTTGAGAGACAGACTATGAGTGGGGGAGGGGCATAGAGAGGGAGACACAGAATCAAGATCAGGCTCCAGGCTCTGATCAGTCAGCACAGATCCCGATGCAGGCCTCAAACTCGCAAACTGAGCTGAAGTCGGCTGCTTAACTGACTGAGCCACCCAGGTGCCCCATTAGGAGATAACTCTGAATGTTAACTGAAAATGTTGAACACGATATGATGTGTGTAAACTATGATATTATTGTTTAGATACCTCAATACATGACAAGAATGAATGTTACCATGAATGAAAATGAATACATGCTCTATGATGAAACTCCAATGCTTCATTAATTCTATGATTGTGAAATTTTCATTTAGTATTTTCACCATAACTTCAAAGAGAATTATAAGTTTACTCCATCTTCAATAATTGTGCTAGTCCAGGATAATTTGGGGTACCTGGACCAGAAGTTCCTAAAAGTTCTGTGATTCAAGCAGTGGTTCATTCCCTATATTGGACTGTGTTAGCAAATCCTACCCCATCCCACCAAGATAGATATCTCCAGGACTGAGAAAGTGGAAGACCATTGCAGAATTGGAAAGGGTCCCACTCCCAGTTCCATCTTAGAACAGCAATGGGTACATATGGTCATTCCTGTAAAAACAAAGCACTTCCACTCAGAGATCCATTTGGAATTGGACCCTGCAGACATCTACTCTTTGCTGTACATGGTCTTAAAAAAGAAAGTGCTAAGGAGAATGATCAACAGAGAGAGAATTTCTATTTTGTAAGTTACACCTGCAAGAATGCTAATATAGGGAAGAGGTAGGAAATCTTAAGAACAGTTCTGGCCTATTTTCAGATCAAGTACTTTTTCCTTGTTGGTCAAAACATTTATTATATCCCTGAGGTCTGTTTAAGTCGAATGGGTGAGACATGGTATTCAAGGCATTTCTAAAGCACAGTCCCCCAAAGTCAGTCTTCTCTGCTTATTGCAACCCCAAACATCTTTTGTTTGTATGGCCTGAAAGTGTCAGCTGCAAGAGAGGAGTTCCTCCAGCATTGTTTCTTTTCCAATTTTATTTAGTTATTGTCTTCGCCTGGTTCTTCTTCTGGGACACCTCCAAAGCTGTTGCTGAGGACCAAGGGCACTCCTGGTTCACTTTTTGTGACATCTTCTGTGGCATCTGGAGCACTGTGGACATTGTCCAGCTATTTTCTTTTGCAGCTGCAGGAAACATCAGGTGGAGCTGTATGAGATCGTGTGGCATGCTGTTTGGGGCAGATCTGACAACAGGTCTAGGGTTTATTTTGGAACATGCCTTTTGAGATATGGGGGTGGAAGTTTCCCTGCAGAACCCATGGCTGGCATGAAGGAAGAGACCCTCCCATGGTTGTCCTGGGGCTCAATGAAGGCCACATCCCAGTGTCATCGGGGCCCCATCCCTGATTGCCCTACATTTTTTACTGCTAGTCCTTCTACTGCGTTGCTGTCCTATTCATACTCTCTTTGAGAGCTGTCAACATCCCCTTCTCTGTTGAGGACCCTGGCACATGTGAGTGTTGTGGGACACACAGTGGTGATATGTGCCTCTGTCTCACATGGATGTGATTTTACACACACCAACTGAAGGACATGAGTGTGTGGGGAACAGACAGTGTGGACTCCCCTGATTGACTTGCCTCCAGATGAGGCAGCATCTACAGATCCTGAAACTCATAGTTGGAAGTGGTACCCTGAGGTGACCCCGTATTTCCCACAGCATTATTGGAGGTTCACGGGACCCAAGGACATTGGAATCTCCCAATCAGATAGGGATCCTATAAGCCACCTCCCCATTTATACTGCGTCTACTAAGTGCTCCCAGGGATGCACAACTAGGCAATTTGAGCAGTTGTACCATCTCAGGTTCTCTCCATGACCAGGAATGAAGCCTGTGTCATCCTGCCCATCCTCCAGGCCATCACTCTCCCCATGACTGTGCAGGACGTTGCCTAGGTCCCTCCTTGCAACTCATACTCCGTGTTCCCCTTCCTCTTCCCTTCCCAGATATACTCCATTTCTATTCTTCTGACAGCCTCCACAATTATACTGTTCTCAAATACGAGGAAAGAAAGATGATTTCCTGGCACCACTCAATCAACCCCTGATCTCTCCTGTTTGGAGAGTGCCTATCATGCATCTGGGCTGCTGGGTACTGAGAGGGAGAGAGTACTGACAGCATCCACATATCCAGTGTCCATTCTGTCACTGAGATGACCTTCTTTGGGACACATTTTAGCCAAAAACAACCTCAATATTTCCCTTAACCTTAAAATATGTTGTCAATCATTTCTCCTATTTTCAAAAAATCTGGAAACACTATTGCATGGGGAGATCTGTATCGATCTGTATCGATCTCAGTTCAAATGGTAGCTAATGCACATACATTCAGGTACTAGACACTTGTGTACTATTCAACGTGGATCTTGTGTTGATATAGAAATGTTTCTTAATTTCTATAGTTATTATACTATGATTGACTTAAGGAATTTATATTTGTATCCATTAAATCACTGAAAAAACTGCCTAACATTTTATACTGTTCTGGTTGTACAGGACAGTGAATGAAAAAATTATTCTCAATCAACTTAGTGAGTAAATTTCCATGGTACCTTCTTCTGGTACAGGAAGAGTGTGCACCTGATGTGCACCTGATGTGTGACCAGAAGAAATCTGCTTTCTTTATGGATATGGTTGTCCTGGGTGGCACATCTTGTGCTTCATTGCTATGGTAATTTCCTGGGAAATGCAAAGAATTAGAGAGTAAGTTTGGCATCTTGCTGGCAGAAGACCATAGAACAATTCAACATACTTTACACATATTCGACCTCCCACTATCCCTACTCGCCAGCTTCCCAACAAATCTCATGCTTTTAAAATGGACTTAGGAAGATGTCGATCTTTGGTTTGCATTGAAAACAGCCAACAACCAGGTTTGGTGGGCCAATCCTGTTACTTAGCAGAGACATTAATAGAAATGCAGTAAAGCGCAGTCACCACACCTGATGGCCAGGGTTGACATCACATTAAGAATCTGCATGTACCTGACAGAGGTAGGAGAGGGCTCTGTTCCTCAGTTTCCTGTTCTCACATGTGAACATGTTAATATGCTATGCTCATTTGTGTGCTGTGATGGGGCTGAAAGTGATCTACTACAAGTGAAACCTCAAGAACAGTAAAGTGTGCTGCTTCACAATTCACAAGATTTGGGTCTAAATTAAACTCGAGTCATAATTTGACTCTGTTTATATGCATAGTGTCTTAGGATAACTACCTTAAGTTGTTCATTTGCCAAAGCCTTCAGACTACATCAAGTCCCTCTTTCCACTGGCAGATGGACATGAATGTGAGTGGGGATTCTCTCGTCACACTGGTGAGGTTCTCTTTCCCCACCTTGCAGTACACAATGTACCCTTCTCTGCTCTTTGGAAGAGAGCCAAGTGCTCACAGTGATGCTCAGTCTCTGAAGACGTTCATCTCTTTGAATTACACTTTTTGCCAAGCAAACAGAACTACAACTATGGTCAGTGGTGGGTGCCTGATTTTCCATCTGAGAAAATCAGGTTTATTCTCCGCAACAGTACCTGAAGATAAATGTTAGATCCCATTCTAAGCAGGTGGAAAAAGAAGGAGTGACTTCTCCCCAGCTAGACTTGTCAGTTCCTGCTTTCTCCAATTCCTACTGGATCTAGGTGTGGCAGGTAGCTGCATGGCAAGCCACCTGCAGAAGGAAGAGACCCTGCCCCACCACACTGTGACTCGAGTGATGTTGGAAAGATTCACTGTGGAGCCTCGGATGAAGAGTGCTGTGTGTGAGGAAAGTGGCAAGAATGATGTACCATGACCAATCATGCCACAAGACCTGCCAGGAGGTGAGGTCCTGTTGTCACTGACTCTGTGACAGATATTGTACTACATGTGATTTGTTTTCCTGGTACATTGACATCTGTTGGGCGTACAATGAACACATTTAAATTGTACTGTATGATGCACTTTTATATACATACACATTCATGATGTAATGGTGATAGGATTTTTTTATTGAGATAGTCGACACCATTAATTATAATGTTTAGGGAGGTATATACATCATGGAAACACACTGTACACCAAACTCTCTCTCTCACACACACACATGCTCACACACAGACACACAGACACACAAGCATTGAGAGTTACATAACATGGATTCACATGTAGACAAACCTACCTCCCTGAAAACAAACATACACCACTTAATGGCACTACCACTGCTTCCACAGATGCTATGTGACCATAGGTATTTTCTGGGAAAACCCCTTTGGACTGCCATGTGTCTTATTCTAATTACAGCAGGAGCTGGAATCAGGGTGGCTCTGCACAAGAAATCTGCAAGAAAGCCACACCTTTCTCATCTTCCAGATTTCTCCTCCCAAGTGAGGGACTCCAGAATACATACCACTTTCACATTCCAGTGGGGTGCTCTGCAATGTCATAAAAGAACACACTGTGAGGGTCAGATCATGCTGTGTTTTGTTTGCACAACTCTTTAGTTATCTTAGTGACATGAGCAAATGAGATGGGAAAGAGCAATAGAGGCCAGCGAACCCCAAAGCAAGAGCAGAGCAAACATAATCATAGACAAAGGCATCAAAGATTCCTAGAGGGTATACGTCCCAAGCCCTTTTTAAAATTTTTAAATGTCTATTTATTTTTGAGAGAGAGAGACAGAGTGCAGCTGGGAGAGGGTCAGAGAGAGAAGGAGACACAGAATCCGAAGCAGGTTCCAGGCTCTGAGCTGTCAGCACACCCCCTTATGTGCTGCTCGACCTCATGCTCCGTGAGATCATGACCTGAGCGAAATTTGAACACTTAAACGACTGAGCCACCCATGTACTCCCCTAGTCGATTTGGAAAAATGATATCCAAGAATGAAAATTCGCTGCTGGTGAAGAGCTCACTATCCTGCAGATGGTACCTGATTCTGCTATTTTGAAACACCTTTGTAACCATGTATCTGTTGGTAATGGACTGTCACTGGACATTGTCACTTTTAACTAAGTGGTATATACCAATCAGTGTGCACACACTGAGAGTCATGTACCTTCATTCTATTTAAGGAGAAATAAAATAATCTTCATTCTTACACAAGGAAAGGCAAGCTTACCTCCGAAGTCGATGTGGTATCTCCGTCTCTGCTGTCAATGGAAACTTCTTCTGTCCAGTCACTGATGGAACCTAACAAGATACACAGATAGTTTCAGGACGCCAGTGGGACTGCTCAGGAATTTTTTCTGGGTTTTTGCTTCATGGAGTTATTGACACAAGTATATGGAGATGGGTGGTTCCTGAGTATCAACTGACCTGCTGCTGGGTCATCCTTGGTAGATAAAGAAAGGTAAAAGAAAGGAGCAGGGAAGGAAATAGAAACAGGGACTCTGAATTTTAGCTGCAGGGAATCTCACCAATGTGAAATATTGGAAACAGTGAGATGCATGCAATGCTTTGCTGATGGAGTCCTATGACCCAATGCCTATTTGAAGTTCAGGAAATGATCCTGCATTGTGGACAATTTGAAGACAATGTGTGTGCCCTGGCTGTGCTGGAGATATGCAACCAGGGTGGTGGGAACAATCCTCACTACCAAAGTTTACTGTGGGTTCCTGTTTACCAGCGTCCTTTTAGTGTGCACTACAAGGTTTGAGCATGTCTTCAGGCTTATGATACTGTTATGAAATTGACTAGAAATCTTCCTGATTCTTCTCTGCCTGGACTCCATATGAGAGACGATCCTAGGTGTGAAAGATATCTGGCCAGTTATTTCTCCTCCATCTCCATCTCCAGAAAGGGAATATGAAACAAACATTCAGGTACAGCAGTTCTGAGGGAAGAATGTACTGTTGTAGGCAGTGTGTGCAATGAGCCTGACTTAGAGTCCTGGAAATTGGACACCTGCACTCTGTGTAAGTAGCACTTGTCTTCTGAAGAAACACAAATTCCACACATATCACATCACATCACATCACATCACATCACAGGGAAACAACCCATGACCCTCATACACAAAAACCACACCACCTAAATGACCTCCGTGCTGTCAGGAACTGTGGAACAAGGTTACATTTTTACCATACAATCCATTTTTCTCACAAAACCCCATCCGCCAGATGGAACCCAGAAATCAGGGATTCTCTCCAGACCAAAACAGATGTGAAAGCCTCACCCTCAGAGTCAGCAAGAGTTGTTCTCAAGAAGTTTCCAATTCCAGAATATATACTATGAACCATTACTGTGGTCTTACCCTGCAATTACAGAAAAGGCAACAGTGTGAGGTTCACATCATCCTGTGCACAGGGTTTGCATGTGGATTTTGTTCTCAGGGTGATGTTAGCAGCTAGTTGGAATGCAGGTTTTGAGTCAATGACTTCAAACAATCATACAAAGGTGACCTGTGAAAAGGCTCCTGTTTTCAAGGCCACATCTCGCAAGTCACTTTAATCAGCACATACAAAATTCTTTTCCACAGAGGAAAATTATCTCCTGACAAATGCTGACTACCATACAGTTTCTCACTGGTGGTGTCATTATTACTTTTTTCCCTTGGGAAAATCATATCAGTTGGTGATAGAATCTCAGGAAAAACCTTGAGCAGTAGTAAATTGGATATAACCTCACGGATAGCCAAGCACAGATGTTCATATCTTAATTCCTTTGAAATCGAAGTAAAGCAATAGTGCTCTTTCAGAAAATATCTTTACCTGAGGAAGAGTTATGGGTGCTTCCTCCACCTTTGTGCTGGGAAGCTCTTGCATCAGGCCCTTGGGGGCAGCTAGGAGGAATCAGAGCAACTGTCAAGACACTGGTGGGACAGCTCAGGAACTAGTCAGAGGTTTTACTGATTGAACATGAGGCGAGTATGTGCATGTGGGTGAAGAGTAATTATGGACTGTGCTGCAGCTGGGCATTCTCTAGGGGGACCAAGGATGGCACAGAAAAGGAGCAGGAAAGATATGGGCAACAGGGCTTTTGTCTTTCTAGCAAAGACGATCCTGATGAAGGTGAGATAGTTAATGAAAGTCATGGAAGCCATGAAGTACCTTGTATATCAAGATTGAGTCTCATAGCCTCTCTTGATGGCTTGAAGGTCAGCCAGGTTATCACTGTCTTCCTCTTTGAAAATCTGTTCTTCCTCCAGAATCCTCATCGTGTATCTGCTAGGATTTTATATTCAGCATGTCTACTTTGGAATTTGTCATTGATGAAAGGCAACTTTGAATGTGAAGCTGTATTTCATCCTAGGAAATAATCCTCTTAGATTTCCTCATGAGTCATTTGTCATAAAAATTATTACATCTACAAGCCTTGAAAATACTGACATCCCACCATGTGAAAGAAAACACTATCAATCTCCTAATATACTCCTCCCACTTTTCTTTGGTGTATACAATTTATGTGTGTCCAGTGAGTCAGTGGCTGTCCATCATGGCCCACGCCATCCAACACATGAGAAGTTCCTTACTGAGGGGAGGCCTGGAAAGAGCACTGAAAATCTCTACCACTGACGTGCAGGAGGTTTGAAATAAGAGTGCTAGACACATAGCTTACCACCCAGTTTTACTTTGAAGTCCTGTTTCAGAATGGCCTGTGCTTACAGTATCATAGTATTTATTTCCTTTTGTGTTCAGGTTTATTCCCTTAGTTTGAGAAAGTTCATGGGCAGGGGAAGAGCACAGAGAGAGAGAGAGAGAGAGGGAGAGAGAGAGCATCCCAATCAGGTTCCATGCTATCAGCACGGAGTTTGACAAGGTGCTCGATCTCCAGAACCTTGACAGCATAACCTGGGCCATAATAGAGTCAGACACTGAACCGACTGTGCCACACAACAGCCCCCAGAATTGGAGCATTTCTAATGCTTATGAGAATGTTATCAAATACACTAAGTGATCTCTCTCTTCCTTTTCTGCTATTGCCCATGTATAAGCAATGACCTCATCTATGAGAGATGTGGACCGACACCGTCCTCCATGCAGCATCACAGCTTCCTGAATCTCTTGGCTGACCATAAGAATGTAGCCTTTCTATGTGCATTTGAGACCAATGGCATGCCCAAATTATCTGCACCTACTTCTGTGCCCTGCTTATGTGACCATTTAGGCCACTGTGTAAGTTTGGGAAGTGATTGGGCCTTGTAGAGTCTAGCATTTCCAGGCAGCTACACATTGCTAAAATTCATTTCCTCTGTGACTAATGGTGTCATGGCTGAGTGCTAGGTGTATATTAGTAGTCCAGAGCAACTGGGGACTGACTCCTGGGTTCAGACCTTGGCTTTCCACGTAATAGGGCAAGGGTTTGGGTCATACAGAATACATGGTCATAGTGCTTTACTGGACATTCTCTCTCCATACACCTTAACCATCATAACCAGGAGGAACCCAGAACAAGGATGCAACCTTCTTTATCCCTTAGAGTTTTCAACAAAGACTGATTTTCCTGAATATGTACACTTTTCCTTTGCCCCAGCGTCAGTCTGTAGTTGAGAAAATAAAACACGATGAAGATCACACCATCCTATACACTTTGGCACAGGTCTTTTGTTTGGTGAAGATCAGGAATTAAAAGATTGGGTACACTGGTTGCGTTATTGCCCACCCCCAAGTTAAGGAGGACACATGTAAGGATTTTGTGCTTTTTATGGAAGATGTGTCAAGTTCATTCTTATTACCAAAGGCAAAATTCTCTTTAGGAGGAACATGCCCTGCTGAAGAAAGTGTTCACTTGCATATGGTTTGAAATGGGGGATGTCATGTTTTATTGCCCCTTCATAGCTGCTGTCACTTGGTAATAGACTTTCACTCAGCATTCCCCCAAGCAAGGAAACTGCATATCTCATCGTTAAGGTTATTAGATTTCCCTCCCTGTATTCAATTGAAGAGGTAAGAAAGGAAGTAACATTTCTATCTCAGAGAAAGTGGGGCGAGATTACCTGATTTCCTGGGTAATTCAGAGAAATAGAGAATAAGGTTGGCATCTTGCTGGCAGAAGACCATAGAACAATTGGTCATACTTTACTCATAGTTCAACCTTCCATTCTTCCTACACTCAACATCTGCTTGATAAATTTCATGCATCAAAAAATGGACTTAGGACGATGTTGAGCTTTGGTTTGCACTGAAAACAGCCCACAGCCAGTTTGGTGGGCCAATCCTGTTATTTAGCAGAGACATTAAGAGAAATGCAGTAAAGCACAGTCACCACATGTTATGGCCAGGGTTGACATCACAATAAGAATCTACACACACCTGACAGAGGTAGGAGAGGACTCCATTCCTCCATTTCCTGTTCTCACATGTGAACGTGTTAATATGCTGTGCTCATTTGTGTGCTGTGATGGGGCTAAAAGTGATGTACTACAAGTGAATCCTCGAGAACAATAAATGTTGGGTGCTTCACAATTGCTCTGTAAGTGTTCTGTTACTGCATGTATGCAGAAGGAGCTAGACAAATAATGGTTTACTCCAGAGAGGAGAGTTGGAGAGCTGTATCATGTCGGAGGGTGTAAGTTCAGTCTCTCACCTTCCCATGGGAATGATTCTCTACAGTTCAGAGAGTACATATATTATCTACTCTAGTCATCCCCACGTCAGCACTGTTGGGAGGGCAAGCAGTGGCTGTCACTCATATTTTACAGTGGTGGAGACAGTAATAAGGGACACGAAGTGACCTGATTGGAGTGTCTGCCATGATGTGTGATGAATCCTGGACTGCAAGGTAGTTAGCTCTCTGGGTCAGAGATCCCTAACCACCTGAGATCTTCCCAGGGTCTGTGAGGAAGTGCTCTGGACCTCTGAATCAAGAGATGTCCTCACTTACAGACATCCTCCTGTCCCAAAGTTTCTATGGGAGACAGTGGGTGCTTGGCAGGAGGGGTCTGTGCTACAAAAATAATCTGAATCCTAACCCAGCATCCTGCCTCTCTGTTTCAGTTGACAGAAAATATGGTGCAGTTTTTCCAAATCAAGCCCCAATGGAAGACCAGGGAAGTGCACCTTTGGCCATCCTCCCCTAGCTTTTCAGAAAGTCACCTCACTCACCCATGGCATTCCCAATAGCCATTTGACCACTCACATGGACGAGTGATCTTCTTGGTACCAAAGCTGATTCAAAATTTTGGGATTCCAAACCAACTGCCACACTAGGACTCAGACAAGAATTCACTACCCTTCAACTGGCCAACCCTGGATAAGAAGTTCATGGGGATGAACAGGAAAGTTACCATCTGTGCTGGGGCTTGCTAATGGAATGAATTAAGTCTACAATGCTCAGAGTCTTACTACTGATCTGAGGAAAATCCTGAGGGCCCTGGAATGAGTTCTGGTCTAGAGGCCTAGAGCAAGCTTGGATGCAGTGGCTGCAGAAACACCTCCTTGCTCCTTTCTTCCTCTCCCATATCTAGTTTTTATTCTTAGATCTCTTTATCCTATCTGGACATTGTACATGCAGAGGGCAGATTCCTGTCTCTTCTTAGAGGTCTCCTCCTTGTGCACAGCCTGGAGACCCCACTTCAGGTCTCCCTTTGATGGTTATCAGACAGTCCATTATTTAGTTGCCAAATATTCCTTCCACCGACCCAGTGGCATGTTCCCTTCTCCATTGCACTCAGGCATCACCCAGACAGCTCATGGTCCCTTCCATATCATCCCAGGAAAATACCCAAGAAATCCCAGTTTATTTCCTTCTAAAATGTCCCGATTTAGACTACTCATATTTACGTTCAGACTTGGACATCTGCATTGAGGAAAGTTGAGCTCAAATGCCCTTCCATGTCATGTCTGTTGCTGGGGTGGAATCAAGATTCTCCTGACCCAATGAGAGCTGTGTGGGTGCATTCACTGTGTGTGTTCCCAGTAAGACTGTGTACACAATAGGCATTCACAAATAGCACAGTTTTCAGTATTGAGGAAGATCTTTATGAAAGCCAGCTCCATGGAAAAATCAAATGTAGAACTTAAGTATTACAGCAAAATAAGATACTACATTCATAGAACTCAGTTGACAGGGGTGGAGGTGAACACCAAGAGAAAAGTTCAGTAAAAAATAGCCTACTTGAAAGAACAGAATTCAGAAAATCAATAGGAACATACTTAAAGAACAGCAATTCACATTTCCTGTCATGGGGAACTTCTTACCAGTGACCAAACTGCAACAGCTCAGCTCGCACAGTGACAGGAAAGGAAGCAAAGGTGTATCATCACATCTCCATGGCAATGAGTCATCAGAGAACTTTCAGAGTGAAGGCACCTCTACATTCTGTGGGTCCAGCTTGCTCCTGTCTGACCTAGTGTGTGTCCTCATGGGCAAGTGGGCCATTTAAGATGGTATGTTTGGTTTCAAAACCTGAATCCTATCCCACACTATATTCTTCTCTGTTTGTGAAGACAGGGATAACAGAAAAAAAATGTCCTGCCTTCTAATGAAGTTAACAGTGAAATTTTCAGTTTGGAGAGGAATAAATGGAACATGTTCAGAACAAAAAGAGATTCCTTTCTTGAGTAGAAATCCCAGCTCATCCCATTTTTGCAATTCCTTATTAATGGGACATATTTAGACAAAACAATTCACATTTGCTCTAGAGAGAAAATGAGCATCAATAGGAATTCAATTTTAAAATGTCATATTACTCTCTCAGCACATAACTATCAAGTTATATCTTATCCTGTATTACATATCTTTACACTGTATGCAACAATATCTGTACATTTAGTTAACTTTTCTGAACTCCATGAATATTGTCACTGGTGCAATACATATTCACGGAGCAATTAATAAAGTAAGACTCGATGTATTCAGTAAAAGTATAATCAAGGCTATTTTTGTCTCAATGTATTTATTACTGTGTTTATTGATTCCTTTATTTCCTTATGTATTTATTTATTAATTTATTTGAAGAGCTTGAGATGGGGAGAGGGTATGAGGTAGAGAGGGGAAACCATAGCATGCTTCATGCTAGCACGGAGGTCGACATGGAGCATAGTCCCAGGGTCCTGGCATGATGACCTGAGAGAAATCAAGATTCTGACATTCAACAGGTGGAGCCACCCAGGTGCCATCTGCTAAATGAATAGTGTCACATAACAAAACTATACAATTATATATGTGTTCTGACTCTTCATTCATCCAGTAATTACCACAATCCTCACCATATGGTCATGAAAGCCATAGGCATGAAGGAGAGCAGCCACACAAAACATGGAACAAGTGAATTTTATCACATAAATGGAGAGTGTTGCCATATTTAAAATGCAGTAGGTACCCTTCAAGGAATAGCATGCTATGCAACAAAACTCTCTCAATGTGGATTCATCCAAGTACCCAGAAGGAATAAATCTAATGGGGCATGAATGAAGTATAAAACTGGCATAATATCCATGGTGCTTATTTTCACCAAGGATTACCCCATTGAGGGTCAACTGGTTGGGAAAGAACTGCAAATATTACACTGCTTTGAATAAAGGATGTTTTCAATTGGGAGAGAGCTTCTCTGTATCTAATAACTGGTTTAAAAATGAAGTAATAAATGAAGAGTATGTCAGTAAATCTAGGTAAAACCCTCTGAAAATTCTTGTTGTGGTGGCAGTGGCACATGGTTGCTGAATTAATACACCTCAAAGGACATCCAGAAGTGTTAACGCTTCTGACTTCCAGAGGCAAAACCCAGAATACAGGAGAATGGGGCAGATTGAAAACTCTGATGTTAATGTAGGTTCTAAGTTAGCATTTCATTTTGTATGAGTGTGTTTTCAAAAGACCTTCCCCTTGCAAATGCTGGCAGGATACACTCACTTGACTTTGCTCATGGTCATAGATTGAGGAATTTGACAGGGAATGTGGGGATGCATCTTTTCAGCTCTATGATGTTGGGGCCTCAGTAAGAAAAGCCTGCTGGCACTGAGCTGGAATCCTCTGGATGTGACTCCTTCTCATGTTTGTTCCCAAAAATGCATTTGGCTGGAGGACCTCCGTGAGACTTCCCATTGGCCTAGGCTTTACCAGCACATGTAGGCTTCTTAAAGGCTGAGGGCTCCACAGGGTGGTGAAACCAGTGACCCAGCAGGGTCTCACGGAATTTTTCCAGCATAAATGTGGAAGTTACACAGCATTATTTTTAGGGTGCCTGTCCAAGTCATGTAAGCACTAGTGTGTCCTCTGATCCCAGGGAAGGGAATAAACCCACCTTTCACTAGGAAGCATGCCAAAAGAATTGCAAGCTGGTTTGTTATCTTGCCACATGGATAGACAAGGCTTACAGCTTACTAGCTGTCATCCCATTCCAAAGTCTGTGGTGTAGGCCATGTTGCCCTTTGGCACAGGGCCCAAGTGGAAGAACAGCATGGGTTGAACTCCTGCCTCCACCCTCATGAGCTGTTTTGGAAGGAAACACATTTAGAAATACTTCCAGAATGGTTATAAGACAATAAAATGGAATGCATATGAAGAATTGTTCTATCAGGGACTCATGTCCTCCACTGACACATCAGGACCTGATCTGTCAGAGGCCCTCCGCATAGATACATGCAATGTGCAGTGTCCACATATCAATTATGCTGCACTGAAGCTAAAAATGAAACCACAACAATAAAAGCCAAAATCAATCCTCTAGCTCTCTACTTATTGCCCTCATGGTAAATTTCTGCCTTGAACTACAAATTCTGAGACGGTAGTATTCAAAGTGTCTTGCCATTATTTCCATGAAATTCATTATTTGAACATCATAGTTTATTTTGTGTATTTTAAGTTATTATTTAATTTTTGAGAAGGGGAGGGGCAGAGGATCCAAAGCGGCTTCTGTGCTGACTGTAGAGAGCTCGAGTTGGAGCTTGAACCCATGTACTGTGAGATCATGTCCTGACCCAATGTGAGAAACTTAACCAACTGAGACCTCCTGACTACCCCCTGGAAATCTTACTTTATATTTGAGGAAAAGTAGAATTCTGACTAAAATATTTTCACATTTCAGTTGATTTCTTTAGGCATTAGAATATGATTTGCAATATTAGTGAATCAGTAAACCTCAAATAGCAGACAAAATATTTAGTTTTTCATTCCCATGCGAAAGTCTTTTGAGCCACACTAGGTCGTTTCTCTACCTTGGGCCTTCATGATGCATGTAATTTCCACATGAATATAGGTATTATGTAACTTGTAAGCATTATATGATATGAAGTAATAAATCCACAATATATCATGGAATATAAACATTTGAAACAAAGTTCTTGTCCTTCCAATCCTGTCCAATATAAAAACCATTTTTATGGGTATGTATTCAGGCTTTTTCTGCCATTCATAAATAAATATATATTTGTCCATATGTATGTGAATTTTCTACCAGTGAGATTAACTCACATTATCCTGTTGTGCAAGTTGTCATTTACAGGAAACCATTAAGAGCATCTTTGTAAATCCATAACACAGTGACCTCACTCATGTGAACATATGCTCAGTATTCCACTGCACACACCATTAGAAGCAGTTCACCGTGAACCAGTTTTTTTTTTTTTTGTTACAATTTTGCTGTGTGAGAATCCTCTGTATATTTGTTGGCGTATAATGAAGAATTCTGTGGATGAGGCTTCCAGAAGTGGGAATATGTAGTGTCAATTTTGAACAAATCTACTTGTAGAAGTATCCTGGATGAAGACATACGAGGTGGTGATGGTCAAGGACACCAGAGGACATACCAGGTGGATGGCACATGTAAGTCATGAAATCCCATACTGAGGATGGGAGGCAGAGAGTTGGCTGGAGAACAGAGCAGGCTTGAAAGCATACAGGGATCATGAGAGACTTAGGAGGGAATGATACACAGGGAAATCAGGAGGAGGGAATGAGTGAAAACATGACAAGGAAAGAGAGTATTCAGGAAAGGCAACCAGCTCAGTCCCTGGTGGGTGGAAGGGAGGACAAATAATTATGATGCATGGAGTCTGTTTGGGGAGGCAAGGTGGATGCTGTCACATAGTTTCAAACTGAGTATGTAATTGATCCCCTTTCCTTATTGTCAAAAACTGTGGAGCATATAAAGCACTATGTGGGGATATAATAGTTTGGGTCAATTCTTGGCAGTAGAAGGGGAGAGCCGTCCATGAACACGGGTAGCAAACCACGCACAGGGTGTAGGGAGCATCAATTGGAAAGTGGGGTCACTGGAAGAGAAAGCCTGGAGTTGGAAAAAGTGGGGCTTCAAGTCAGTGAAGTCAGATGTGGAAGAGACACAACGCTGAGAGGGTGAGGGAGCCCACTGTCTTCTATTATTTTAAGAGTTTAACTGTCACCAAGGCAGTTTATTTCGATTTCTGACTTGATGGAAAGTAAAAAGGAAGGAGGTAGGGTGTAGAGGTACTATCCCCTCCTGTCCAAAGTGAGGGTGTGGTGACTATTCCAGAACAGAAGAGAAACCACATTTGCTCTCACTCTTACCCTGCAGGTTCCTGCACTACATGATACTCCCAGTTCCTCCTCACTTATTTAACATGATTGGTAGCCATTGTTATCATACTCCATCCCTTATACAGCCCCCAGGTGTTAGTGCAGCTCCCCTCAGTGACCGCCCTGCCTCAGCAAATCCCCCATGCTGCTTCCTGTGCCCATGAATCCACAGCTGCCTCTGGCTGCAGGTACCAGTGGCCCTGGGGACTGATCCTGTTGTGAATTTAGGAGATTCGCTCCAGGGTGTCCCTACTTTAGACCTTCCCTGATCCTTCATTCTTGGACCCCTCTCTGTAATCCATAGTTATGCCTTCTCCTGTCTGTAGTACATACTCACTGTTTACTCACTGTCCTTCAAGTTAAAAAATATCTTTTATGCTTACACAAATAGTAAAATACAAGTTAGAAGGTAGACCACATCAGATTTCCTACCGCCTTTTTCAATGCTTTCAATGATTTTTTTATACAAGAAAAAAATCGCCAGTTTTAAAAAATTTGCATTCATATTCTTCAGTGAGTTTGCATTTTTTTAACACAGAGACTGCACACATCTGAAGAGGTTTACTCAGCCATTTTACTTTTGTGCTGGTATTAGAATCATTTTCATTATTTGTGCACCTGGGTGTCTCAGGCATTTGAACATCTGACTTCACTCAGGTGATGATCTCAGTGTTCCTGAGTTTGGGATCAGGATCAGTGTCTGTACTGATGAGACTGGTTCATTCTGTGCCTCCTTCCCTCTCTGCCCTTCCCCACCTCTCTGTCTCTCTCTCACAAATAAACATTTAAATAATTACAAAACAATCACTTTCATTATTTTGAAATCATGAACATGTATTCTTATATAATTCATATTAAAACAATGAATAGAAGTGTTATTTTATAAACTTTGATGGTATTGCTGAATTCTCCTACCAGTATGTTATATTAAGGTAAATACCCTGAGCTGATTGTAATGGATTTCATGTCTCACCTGAAAAACCTCACTACTTCTCACTGCACATTCTTCTGGCAGTACTTACATTCATGGTGTAGTGGTAAGAAAGTGAAAAGAAATATTAAATCATGTCTGTCATTGCAATTACCTTTGATGTCTTACCCTGTATCAATTTTAGATAACAGAAAAGAAATAAAATTATTTACTTTTTAAACCTTCATCTGATTTTTGAGGAGGTAACAGTTTCTTATGATTTTTTGATATTTAAAAGAATATCATGGAAAAGAGTATGTGCTAGGATAATATCCAGCAAGCAAAGTGTAATTACGAAGTATCACTCTTAAAAGCACATGCTCAGGGGCGCCTGGGTGGCTCAGTCAGTTGAATGTCTGACTTGGGCTCAGGTCATGATCTCACAGCTTGTGAGTTGGTGCCACACGTCAGGCTCTGTGCTGACAGCTCAGAGCCTGGAGACTGCTTTGGATTCTGTGTCTACTTCTCTCTCTGCCCCTAACCTACTAGCATTCTGTCTCTGTCTCTCTCAAAAATAAATGAACATTAAAAAAAAATTTAAAAGCACATGCACAAGGGCGCCTGGGTGGCTCAGTTAAGCATCCAAATTCAGCTCAGGTCATGATTTAACAGTCTGTGAGTTTGAGCCCCGTGTCACGCTGTGTGCTGACAGCTCAGAGCCTAGAGCCTGCTTTGGATTCTGTGTCTCCATCTGTCTCTGCCCCTCCCCTGCTCATGCTCTGTCTCTCTCTGTCTCAAAAATAAATAAAAAACATTAATTTTTTTTAAATAGCACATGCACAATGACAAGACAAAGAAGGTACACAAAAAGCATAACCTCAGTAAGGCATGACACAGACAAGGTGCCAAATTCCCACAAGCTCTATGTGACACTATCCGAATAACAAAATACAAATGACACAATCCTGCCTCACTACCTCCCAGGGTTACACGACATATCTTGAGCTTTCCTGGAGAGAAAATCCAATTCCAGAAACGTCTGCAGGAGACTGAAGGGGAAAGCCAGCAGCAGGCCTGAACCAACATCAGAGGAGAAATTCCCCAAGTGTGAAGACAAATATCAGCACATGGGGAGACCTTACCTTACCCCTGACCACAGGATAGGCAGGTGTCACACACAGTGCTGTGGGCACATGGGGTTCATGAGTTGACAGAAGAGCTCTGGAGACACTACAGTGAAGGGAAGAGAGACAGGAAGGGACATTTCACATCTGCCTGCCACAAGGGATAAGGAAAAACCGAAGAAGATACAACCAAACTCTCACTCACAATCATAGAAAAGATCTATGAGATAAAACTAAAAAAATTGTCTAGTTAACACATATTATCATTTTTTGTAAAAGAACATAACAACCACGGACTAAACTCTTGACAAAGCTTGAAGGATGCAACGATGTACAAGATAAAGAGTGACAAGGAGACAATAGCCATGAGAAAATAAAGATGAAAACATGGAAATGTACAATTATTTTATAGACCACTAATGCAAAGATAAATCATGTGCATTTTTTTTTCAACGTTTATTTATTTTTGGGACAGAGAGAGACAGAGCATGAACGGGGGAGGGGCAGAGAGAGAGGGAGACACAGAATCGGAAACAGGCTCCAGGCTCTGAGCCATCAGCCCAGAGCCCGACGCGGGGCTCAAACTCATGGACCGCGAGATCGTGACCTGGCTGAAGCCAGACGCCCAACCGACTGCGCCACCCAGGCGCCCCAAATCATGTGCATTTTGATAGGCAATGTGTGAAAATTGTAGCCACAGCAATAGATGAACATGGCTTTGCATTAGAGTGATATAAGTGACATGAGCCTCAGTTTCTGTATATTTAAAGACAGTGGTGGTGATGTGGCCACAGAAATGCACACATTCCTGATACCAGGGAATGGAGTGTTTACAGTGGCACATGTTATGTGATACAGTACCCATGAAAATGCACAGTAGCAAGATCACTACAGACAGGAAGGAATTGGAAGGTATGAAGAGTTGAGTGCAGGGGGGCAATGGCCTGACTGCTGGTGCCTCAAGGTTTCTCTGCAGATCATGGAAATACTATCAACTTCATCATGGTGGTGGTGACCAAAACCCATAAATGTACTTAGCATCATTTAATATCTATTGTTTAAATGTTCTCCAGGCCCTGGTGCATGTGTAGTTGGGCTCACATGCATGTGCTCCTGGGACCTCTGTGCTACCTCAGGCAACACTATAATCTGGGTATCACTCCTTCCTCAAGGACTGGTCTCAACACAGAGAGGACTCCCCCACTGGAGCCTCCACAGAAGCTTTCCAATTAAAGAGGGTCAAAGATAAGGTCTATGGGATCAGGGGGTTTTGTCTTACTTTCTCGCTATCAGAGAAACACTAACAGTAGCTGTTCCCACTGCCATGAGAGAGAGCACAGTGATAGTCAGTCTTGTCCTCAGGCTGCAGCCCAGAGTTGAGCGGAAGCCCTGCATTGGCTGAAACATCTCTGGATTCAGAGGAGCAGTTGGGGATCCAAGATCCCAACTGTGTACTTTAGTGGGAGTAGTCATACAGGAAGGAGCACATGTGCACACAGGGCAAGCCCTGCTCAGCACTGCACTGAGGGGATAGAGCCCTGCAGCCCAGCCTTGATTTGGGGCCAGAAGGACCTAGCTCTTGTCTCCACCATGGCATGGGTCCTCCTCACCCTCCTCCATGATGTCACTGGTCACGTGAAGGGAGTTCTCACTGTCTCCATACCAACCAGTACCCACAGGCCCTACCTGAGTCTTGTCTCTTCCAACAGTGGTCACCAGCCTCCCAACTGCAGCCCTATGAAGAAATTCCTAATAAGGATTGAAAATGAGAAAATGGTAGGCAAGAACAGGAGGAGCGCTGCATGCCCATGTCTGAAGAATGTCATAAAGAATTTACAATCAAAGAATGCCCCAGGGGCTGGAACCAGGCCCTCCCAATATGGTTCAGAGACAACAGCAGGTAAGAAGGGCTGGGTCCCCACACTCAGGCACCTGAAATGTGTGAAGACCAAGGACAGGCTGTTGAAAGAACATGGAGGAGTTCAAAGTTGATGTCCTGTGGGATGTGAGAGGCTCCCAGCAGCCAGCAGTGTGCTCCAGATTCCCTGGGTGAACACAGGATGGGTGGCAACAGCCACATGGAGACATTTCTCTGTGACTATCTTCACTGTGTGTCCTACACTTGACTTTTTTTCTTTTAAGTGTGTGTGTATGTGTGTGTGCGTGTATTATTAGTATACGAACAAACGTCAAAACATAGCCTGACACCAAAGCCAGCAAATCAGTATCTGGGAATGTACTGCCTCTCTGTACTTTATTTTTCCCATTACATGACATGCCCTGAGTAGAGAAGCTGCAAAATGACATACACGAAGCTTTTGTCACGATACCAATTCTCCAAACCATTAATTCTGTAACAAAATGAAGGATTGAAATCAGATGCAAGTTATGCGGCAGTAGGGAAAAACTCTGACATGAATGCATCACACATGGACAAAATGAATGTGTCACCTAAATTACTTACCAATGAAGTAATACGAGGTTTGCACTATCTTGACAGAGGTGAAAACACCTTAAGTTGCCGTGGTTGTATATTCTTGCCCTTCCCAAAGATGGGGATTCCTCTTGGGAGTGAGATCCTAAGAGAATCAGAGTGTATTGGAACAACCATATGTAGAAATTAGACAGGGACCTGTGAGCTGCAAAACCCAGGTGGGGCTTTCAAGTGCCTGCCCTGTGACCAGTAGAGGGTGCTGTGCTACCACCCTGGGGCCCCCTACTCAACTGCTTAAAGGAGACCATTCAGTCATAGGAGCCAGGGTCTGTGTGTTGGGCTCTGTGATCCCTGCTGGAGACTCAGCAGGTGTGTCCCCTCTGTCCTGGCAGAGTCTCTTGAGCAGGTACCTGTGTGTTTTGTCAGCAGGCGCATCATTCCAGGATTCTCCTCAGGGGTGAAGACAACCCCCATCAGGGTGTGGTGTGGGCTGAATTCCAGCACCAGGGCTCAGAGAGGTATTGGCAGCCATTGAATGAAGCCCATTTGCATGGACAGCCCCTCATATGGCAGGGGATGGAGGAGAAAAGGAGGCAACCCAGCCCAATGTGGGGACCAGAGGCAGGGTGACCATGGCCTGGACTCCAGTCCTCCTCTTGTTACTCTCTCACTGCACAGGTCCAGCAAGGACTTCGGGACACAAAGACATCCTTGAGCTTGTGAGAGCAGTATTGCCACTATTTTTGAGAAAATTTACTGTTTATTCCCAATCACCCATGAGTGTTTGCGTTTTTAGGCTCTGTATCCCAGTGAGATGACTCAGCCACCCTCCAGGTCTGCAATCCTGGGATCTAAACCCAGCCTCAACTACATGCTGAGCAGGGGCTTCAGTGCTGGCAGCTATTATATCAGTTGGTTCCAGAAAAAGCCAAGTTGGCCTCCCCTGTACCTCCTGTGGTTCTATTCAGAGTCAGTAAGCACCACAGCTCCAAAGTCACTAGCTGCCTCTCTGAACCCACAGATAGCTCAGCCAATGCAGAGCTTCGGCTCATGTCTGGGCTGCATCCTGACGATCAGGCTGACTGTTACTGTGCTATAGCTCATGGCTGGGGAGCAGCTACCATTACTCAAAGTGTCTCAGATGATGAGGAAGGGAGATAAAATACTTGCTCCTTCAGACCTTGACTCTGAGCTTCTTTTCAGTGAGAAACTGATGTGGAGACACATGCACGGGACACTGTTCTACTGAAAGACCTGTCAGTAAACTAGGGTAAGAGTGGCACCTGGGTAGTTCAGTCTGTGAAGAGTAAGAATCTGGACTTCAGATCAGGTCACTGTCTCACTATCATCAGATTGAGCCTCACATCAGGCTCTGTGCAGGGTGTGAAGCCCCCATGGGATTCTCTCTCTTTCTCTCTCTGCCACCCCTTCTCAAAATTGAATAAACACTAAAAAACTGGGGTAAGAGGCTCATGTTTGAATGTAAAGTGAGACACCATAGGACATCCCAGGAAGACAGGGACGGATAAGGTGTCAGAGACAACTGTACATCCCCATGGGGTCTGGAGATGAAAAGGAATAAACAGTGTTTCTGCACCTGAACGTGTTACCAGTGAAAATTCATCCACATGTCACTTTCATCATGTTGTTGCATACAGTGTGATTTTGTGTCACTATTAATTTATCCATAGCTAACACAATGACAATAACCCTGGTCCAAGACAGTGTCTTCCCTATGCATGATACTGGACTGTATCCTATAGAATCCCCCTGACAATACAGCTGACACCCTCCCTCCTCTGCTCCCCTGTGCCTCACTGTCCCTCAGGCTTCAGTATCTCCCTTTGGTGCTTCAGGTCTGAACTCCATGTCCATATAAGATTTCAGAGAAAATGGAAATGATATTGTTGCAGTTTCTAGTCTCTAGGGAGGAGAATGAGCAGAAAAAAAGAACTGCAAGTTTTCCCCAACATTTTCCTTCTTTGTTTTGTCATTTGACAAGACCTGGGTTACTTCTTTTAAAGATTATTTAATTATTTTCAGAAAAAGAGAGAGAGAGAATAAGCAGGAGAGGGGCAGAGAGAGAGAGAGAGAGAGAGAGACTATCCCTAGTCATGCGCTGTGCTGCCAGCACAGAGTCCAATGCAGGGCTCTATCTCACTAATATGGAGATCATGATCTGAGCCAAAAGCAAGACTTGGATGCTTAACCAACTGAGCCGCTCAGGTGCCCCAAGACCTCGACTTCTGATTCTACACATCGTTCCCATGTCTGGTCTCATTTAGTCCTCAAGAAAACCTGTTCCAGGGATAAAGTTTTTGAGATAATTGCCTTTAAATGCAAGATGCAAGACAACTATCTCGCAAGATGTTCAGAACCAATAAGAGGAACATTAGGCCATCTCTTCCCATTTTTGATAACACACACACACACACACAGACACAAACGTGCATGCACAGAAACACACACAAAATATTCTCTCTCTGAGGGTATGGTATCCTGGATTTGGCAGTTTCTTGGGATTCTCTGTCCTGCCAGAAATCAGGATCAACCTGGGCTCACCCAGCCATCCTCAGTGTCAGATTGTCCATCATCAGAAAACAATAGGACACCATGTGTGACTGTGGTCCTGACACCAAGGCAGCCAGGACATGCCCTGAGCACCTGCTCTCCTGGGAGGAGGCTAGTGCTCAGGAATCCTAAGGCCAGCCCCTATCCCCTGGTCAGTTAAGCTTCTGACCATCTTTAGGCTCCAGTCAGCACCTAAGGTTGATCAGTACATTGACTCTGGGACAGCAGTCTCAGTGTTGCTCCCAGAGACATCAAGTCTCATGAGATACATATGCCCTGTACACTCAGGGCAGGGCTGTCACTCCATCACCCAACACAGTGAGACCTCCAGTCAGGCTGGATCTCTATTAATGTTTGTTCAGTCTTAACCTAGGGCCACAGGGCCTGTGACCTCAGGTACACATTATCTACACCTCTCCAACCCTGTAATGTGACCTTTGACAATAAACTTTTGGAACCCATAGGCTTTAGATAATAGAAAATCCATTCCTTCTTTCAAGGGTGACTGAATGAGCAATTGCTTATCATGAAAAAGCTGGACACAAGTCACAGGGACTGTAGAAGTCCCCACCCTAGAGATCTGTCTGTGTCTGGTAATCCTATCAATGAGATGGCTCTGAATGTCATGGGAACAGTCCTCTCAAGGAGTCCAAGGGACTTCAAACAGAGCTTTCTTCCCTATAGAACCAGAGCCATGATATAAAATTTATAAGTATACACCTATATGTATGTCTATATCTATATATGTATATCTAAGTCCATACCTACATCTACACCATCTACATCTACACCTATGTCCCTCTATCTATCTATCTATCTATCTAATAAGAACTGGAATAAAGAATCAAAGAAGTTTCCAAAAACTTTGAGATTCTGTTGGATCTAAAAATGTAAGTTAATCCTTTTCCATTCTTGTTCCATCAGTAATTTAACCAAAAATTCCATCCGTATATCCTCTGCAATAAAAACAGATCTGGAAAAGAATATTCACGATTACACCAGCATCTTCACGACTAATGAGGGAAGTACCCTCCTGATGAGGAGGCTACCCACACAAGGATGCACAGGACAGTCCCCACGGTGACGATCATGAGACCAAACCTTAGCCTGGTTGAGACTGTTGACCAGGCCCTGAAGCAAATGCTAACCCTAACCAGAAGACTACAACATGCCCTGAAATCAACCCTCCGGGAAGATCACTGTTCGACTGTTGTTTCAGACACTGTGTCCTCATGTGGCTCATCCTAACCCTAGCCATGGTTCATGCCTTTAGGGGGCCCAACATCTAGGGCTCAGAAAAGAACAGAATGCAGGCCTGTGTCCAGCACAGAATGATTCAGTGAGTAGCACTAAGGTTCCCCATGCTGCTTCCAAGGCTGCCCACACACTCGGCTGGCCCCCAAGCCCAAACCCTCTGACTGACAAGCCCCCTGACACACACCCTCAATTAAGCCTTCCTGGGGAAACACTAAACTGCTATTGCTTCCAGACCTTTCTCAGCATAGGATTTAACCCTAACCCTAGGCTTTGCTCTGGACTTAGAGTTCTCCTTTCCTGGCTCTGAGAAATGAATGGACCTAAGGCTCCTGGATGGTGCCACATTAGTCAGGGAGGCAGGCATATGATCACCATAACATTTTCATGTCTGGGATAGAGTTCCAGGAAGGAATGAGGAGCTGAAACATAAGCCTGTCCCATAAGACTGGCCAACCCCTGAACCCAACCTTAAGTCTGACCTGCATTCTCACATGTGTCCTCAAGTCATTACATGGGGAGATCACTGCACTGCTCACAGTTTGCACCCTGCAACCACCTGGGACGGAACCCTAACCCTAAGCATGCCTCTGGCTCTAAGGGGGTCCACCAAGCATGTGTGAGGAGAGAAGTACTTTGGGGCATTTGACTGGTGCAATATTGGTGAGTGAGAAAGCCTGATGTAAAGCATGATATTTCCACATGAGGCTTATGCCAACAGAAGGAGATCCTGAGCTCAAACCTCTGCCTGCCCTTGAAGCCAGATCCTAAGCCTCACTCATGCTCTAATAAGCACCCACCACTCAGGTCTCTAAGGAGAGCCTGCACTGATGTCAGTTCATCCCCTGCCCCCTCCTACTACTTAAATGACTCCTAGCTATGGATCTGGCCTCTAGAGGCACCACACCCCACCTGTGGGCCAGGATCAGAACTGGTGCTCATGGCTACCTGAGATTTCTTCAAGGAGGAAGACAGAGTTCATCATGACATGTACAAGGCCGGAAGGGCCTGCAGAAGAAGATCAAGAGCCCAAACCTGGGCTGCACTGAGACGCTTGGACAGACCCTGGGGCCAAATACTAAGCCTGAACAAACACTATTACACACCCTCAACTCAACCCTCTGGACAGATCACTGCACGGCTCTTGTTTCAGAGGCTGTGTTCTCCAGTGGCTTGATCCTAAGTCTAGCCATGGTTCTTACTCTCAGGGGGCCTACCCCCTAGGTCTCAACAAAGAAGATATTTGGAGCCCATGTATTCACAGAATGATTCAGTGAGAAGCCGAGAAGTTCTCCATGTCACGTCCAGGGCAATGATGGGGATACAGAAGGGGATTCTGAACATAATCTAACACTTCGCCCACTCGACGAACACGTAGTCCAACCCTACACCTTGCCCACACATTCCGCTGGCATCAAGAACAACTCTCAGCCTAATGCATATCCTGACCCTTGCTCTCATGTCAATGCTCCGTGGGGAACACGGCCCTGATGTCAGTCATGACCTTATTCCTCCAAGAACTAACTCTAACACTAACCTTGGCTGTGGTCTTAGGGGTCTCCCTTCCTAGCACTGAAGAAGAATGGACTTGAGACCCTTGGCTGGTACGACATTCATCAGGGAAGAATGCGGCAGATCACCATGACATTTTCATGTCCGGGATGGAACTCCAGAAAGGGATCCCCAGCTACAGCTGAAGTCTGTCCCATAAGATTGGCCAATCCCTGAAGCCAAAACCTAAGTCTGATCCATACCCTGAGATGTTCTCTCAACCACTCCCATGGGGGATATCACTGCACTGCTCGCAGTTCGCCCCATGCCCCCCTGGGGAACTGAACCATGTCCCTATCCATGCCTCTGGCTCTTAAGTTGTCCACCAAGCTGGTGTGAGGAGAGAAGGGATGTGGGGAACTTTACTGGTGCCAAATCGCTCAGTGAGTAAGCCTGATGTTCACAATAACATTTCCACGCTTTTGAGGCTTGTGTCTGGAGAATGAGATCCAGAGGCCAAACCTCTGCCTAGCACACAGAGTTAGCCAGCCCTTGAAGATATCCCCAAATGCTCACCCATGCCCTATCAGGCACCCTCCACTCAGACCTCAAGGGAGAACTTGGCAATGTAGGCTCATCCCTGGTCCCCTCCCAGGAACTAACCCTAACCCTAGCCATCCATCTGGCCTCTAGAGGCGCCATGCCCCACCTGTGGCCAAGAACAAAAATGGTGCTCATGGCCACCAGAGATTTCTTCAGGGAGGAAGCCAGAGTTCGTCATGACAAGCACAAGGCTGGATGGGCCTGCTATCTATCTATCTATCTATCTATCTATCTATCATGTATGCATCTGTCTGTCTATCTATCTATCATCTATTGGAGAGATTTCTTTAAAGGAATGGGCCCTTGGGGTTGTGGAAATTTGGTGAATCCAGCGTTTGAAGGGGAAGGCTTGCTGGCTGAGGACTCAAGAGAAAGGTGCAGTTTGAATCCAAAGGCTGTCTACAATGGAACTAGGAAGAGCTAGTGTTGCAGATGTGCATCATGAGCCCAGACCTCGGCCTCTCTGAGATGCCTGCCCACACGCTGGAGCCAAATGCTAAGCCTGACAACAACGCTAACACACACCCTCAACTCAACCCTCTGGGGAGGTCACCCACTGCATGGCTGTTGTTTCAGAGGCTGTGTCCTCCAGTGGCTTGATCATAATCCTAATGGTTCTTGCCCTCAGGGGGACCACCCACTAGGTGTCAGCAAACAACAGAATCAAGGCCCATGCCAGGCAAACAATGATTCGGTGAGAAGCCCAGAAGTTCCCCATGCCACTTCCAAGGCAATGATGGGGCTACTGAGGGGGATTCTGAACCCAATCTTACCCCTTACCCACACAATCGACCGGCCCCCTAGCCCAAACCCTCAGCCTGATGCTCACCCTGTCCCATGCCCTCAACACAGTTCTCCGGGGGGAGCACAGCCCTGATGTTGGTTCTGACCTTGTCTCCACCAGGGACCTAAACCTAACCCTAACCCTCACCTTGGCTATGGTCTTAGGGGTCCCCCATCCTAGCTCTGTAGAAAGAACGGACTTGAGACACTGACCTGCATGACATTTGCAAGGGAAGAATGCAGCAGATCACTATGACATTTTCATGTCTGGGGTGGAACTCCACAAAGGGATCCCCAGCTAAAGTTGAAGCCTGTCCTACACTATCGGCCAATCCCTGAAGCCAAACCCTAAATCTGATCCACACCCTGATATGTGCTCTCAACCATTCCCACGGGGTAGATCACTGCACTGCTTGCGGTTCACCCTGTGCCACCCTCAGGAACCGAACCCTGTCCCTATACATGCCACTGCCTCTGAGATGGTCCACTAAACTGGTGTGAGGAGAGAAGTGACTTGTGGCACTTTACTGGTGCAGAATAGCTCAGCAAGAAAGCCTGATGTTCACAATGATATTTCCATGCTTTTGAGGCTTGTGCCTAGAGAATGAGATACAGAGCCCAAACCTCCACCTTGCACACAGTGTTAGCTGGCCTTTCAAGACAGCCCGAATGCTCTCCAGTGCCCTATCAGGTGCCCTCCACTCAGACGACGGGGGTGAGCTTGCAATACTGTTGGTTCATCCCCAGTCCCCTGCCAGGAACTAAACTTAACCCTAGCCATCAACTTGGCCTCTAGGGGTGCCATGCCCCACCTAGGGCCAGGAACAGAACTGGTGCTCAAGCCACTTGAGACTTCTTCAAGGAGGAAACCAGAAGTTCATCTTGACAAGTACAAGGCCATATGGGGCTGCTATCTATCTATCTATCTATCTATCTATCTATCTATCTATCATCTATCTATCAACTATCTATCTATATACCTATTATCTATCTAATTATCAACCTATCACCAATGTATCTTATCTAGCTTCCTATCACCTATCATGTATCTTTCAATCTAGCTACCTAGCTAGCCCTCTTCTACCTATCTGTCACCTATCTATCTTATCCTTTTATCTGGCTATCTGTCTATCTACTTACCTATCTATCACCTATCATCTTATCTATATATCTAGTATCTATCTATCTACCTATCTATCTATCAATCATCTAACTATTGGAGAGATTTCTTTAAAGGAATGGACCCTGTGGTTGTGGAAGTTTGGTGAGTCCAAAGTTTGAAGGGGAAGGCTTGACGGCTGAGGACTCAAGAGAAAGGTGCAGTTCGAACCCAAAGGCTGTCTACCATGGAACTAGGAAGAGCCAGTGATGTAGATGGAACTCAAAAGCAGTCTGCTGGAGAGAGCCTCATGGCCTGTGACAGGCTGACCTTTTCTTTTATGCAGACCTTCTCCTCAAAAGGAGCCATTGGTAACCAGGGACATGGCCAGGTTTTCAGGCCGGAGACATGCCAGAATGTCCCAGAAGAGAAAGACGGCACCCTGACTCCTTTTTCTCTCACACACCTGGTAAAGGATGGATGCATCCAGAGACAGGCCCAGATGTCCCCCAGCTCAGTGGTTGGCCGGCAGCTGCCTTCACCTGCCCTCCAGCTCACTGGCAGTGGGAACAACTGAATCTTTGCTTTGATGCACCAACAAACCCCATGCCTGGAGCCCCGGATCTCACTTCCTGTTTGTAGAACCTACACCTTGGACCTAGAGAAAGCAACTTATTTGCAGTGGAGTCCAGGATAGCCCAGGTCTTGTCTGTCTCCCACCTGGAACTCCTCTTAGGTTCCTCTCCCAGGGTCTGTGGTAAGTTCTTAGTCATGACTTTGGTTCACTAGCACATTAACCACTCACCAACCCAATGCCTCGACTTACTTCACTCGAACCAGGACACTTGGAGGCCAGAAGGCAAGACTTATCATGGCGTGGATTCCAAAGCACATTAATTGGCTCATCTTCAATTTTTCTCTTTCGCTCATAAAATGGTTGCCATGTGCTCATCCAACCACACTTGGGTTCAGCTATGCACCCTCCCAACCCAGTCCCTCACACATACACTAGAGATCACGGACACAGTGACAAATTCCTTGCCCGCACCTTGCAGGTGGTTGGATTTATGCATTACCTTCAAGAGAAGTCTCTTTGTGGGGTGCCTGTGGGTCTCAGTCTGTTAAGCACCCAACTCCAGATCTGGCTCAGGTCCTGACCTCAAAGTTGGTGAGTTCAAGTCCACCTTAGACTCTGCAACCACATAACAGATTCTGCTTGGTATTCTGTGTCTCTGCCCCTCTCCTTTGGACACCTTCTCTCAAAATATATAAACTTGAAAAAATCTCTTTGCTCCTACATACAGAACACAAACTTAGCAACTTATAGTGCTCAAAATTCTTCCTTTGAAACGGTTGATGATGAGGAAAAAAAACAGCCTTTGAGTTTTACTTGCTTTTCAAGACTCAATTTTGCTTTTCTGGGCGTCACACAGGGTCTTTGACAGTGGCTACAGCCTGGGCGCCCCACAGATGTCGGTCATCTCTCCACCTGCAGGCTGCACAGCCCACCAGGCCCAGATCCACCTGGTCTGGGCCTCCCTGCTTCAGAGTCCGCGCATTAAGGCTCCCACCTTGGGTGTATGAACCCAGTTTGAAACTATTGTTTCCACTGGGAAACCTTTAGGGTCCTAAAACTCTGCAATCACCCGCTGAAGTGACTCAGACTGGTTCCCCCAGGATGACCTGGCCCTGACCTTCGCATTGGCTTCCCAGGGTGGCCTGGGTCTCAAGTATCCTGAGCACAATCCCAAAGGCTGGGGAGGGGTTGGGGGGGGGGTGAGAAGGTAGTAGCTCTGGCTTCTCCTAACCATAATAAACCTCAAGATTTTGCCCAGAAACAGAAGGGCCCCCTGACCTGGCAAATGCAAGAACTCTCCAACCTGGATCCAGAACTAGGCTTCCAAGGCCAAGCATGCTGGCTCCTGACACTCACCATCCTGCAAACACATCCAGGAAATCACAGCCTTCACACAAGGAGCTCATTCTATCAGCACCAGGCGCTGGCGGTCCTGGAAGACGCCCGTGGTAGGGTTGGGGGCGTTGGAGGCGCCTGCCTCCAGGAGCCGAGGAGCCCACCCTGGAGACCATGCCCAGAGCGGGACCCTGCGTCCTCCTAGCGCCCTCTGCAAGAGCCCCAGCGCTGTGCCGTGGGACTTGATGGCTCTGAGAACCCCCGCGAGGGCCCCCAGGACAGTGCCACAGACGCTATGGCTCAGACACCCTCAAGATGGCGCCCTTGAAGTGGTGGAACTGCGAGACCGGATGGCTCCCATAGCCCTGCGAGGGCACCCCCCACCCTGTGCGGTGGCGGAAAGTGACATTTGGGACACCCCCTCCATGGTCCCCAGGGCGGAGCCACTAGACATGAGGGCTCTGACAACCCCTTGAGTGCACCCACCCCGCTGGGCGGTGCCGGGAAGTGACTGGTTGGACACCCCAGCGACGGACCCCAGGGCGGAACTGCGAAACCTGATGTCTCGGACACCCGCGTGAGGGCACCCTGGGCAGAACCCTGAGACCTGATGGCTCCTGAAACCCCCGAGAAGACTCCCACCCCATGGCTGTACCTGGAGAGGTGATGGCTCCGAAGCCTCGGCTCCCGCCCAGACAGCTCCTCTGAGATGCTCTGGGCAGCTGTACCCACGAATGGCTGAAGCAGTGCTTGCTCCTCCTCTTTTATATACCCCTCTGTCGGACCATATTGAAAACCACACCCTAAGGTCCGCCTTCTGGCCAGGGCCGTGTGGTGGAGTTCTCGCCCCATCAGGACGAGTCGGGAACTGCAGCCCTGTGTTAATCTGTGGATCTGCAATCCATTCCAAGATCTTTTTTTTTTTTTGGTATAAAAATTTTATTTTATTTATTTTTAAAATTGTATTATTATTTTAATATAATTGTATTAAGTATTAAAATAATATTAAGTAATTAAAATATTTAATTAATCATTATCAATCAATTAAATAATTAAAATTAAAATTATTAAGTTAATGCAAATTATTATTTTTTATTTTTCTTAATTTTTTTAATGTTTATTTATTTTTGAGACAATGTGAGAGACAGAGTGCAAGCAGCAGAGGGGCAGACAGAGGGAGACATGTGCATTAAACCAGATTGTAATGGAGGGGTTTATTACTTTCTCTCTGCATTCAATCACTCATGTATTCAGCCCTGTTTATTCAGCATCGCCTATGTGCCAGATCTTATGTGAAACACTGTTCTTCAAGATACCTGGATTTGTAATTCAGGAAGCCAAAGTTTATTTTGGTCAAGGAATATTAAATTCCCTACATCTACTGTGTCAAAAAGTACAGCACACTGGCAAAGATGAGCAGGCCCAAATAAATCCCAGTGTTTGCTGATGTCAAACTTGACACTTTATATGCTCCAATTTCTCTAAATTAACACAATGAATACTCTGAAGAGCCTTTACTATTGTTATTTGTCAGGCCTCAGATTCTTCCCCATTTATTTTCTCCCAAGATATTTTTGCCTATTGTAACAAAATAGGCAGTAATAGTAACAGCAAATGGAGAAAAATGGGGCTGAATGCATAAGGAAACCGCACTTCAGGTGACATTGATTTGTATCCAGGAATGCCTAAAAGGCTCTCTAGTGATTCCAAATACTTAAGAGCATATTCATTTCCTTCTAGAAGAAACAAAAATTACCCAGTAATTTAATTCTTATTGAATAAGAAAGGCAGCCAGTTATAGAGACACACACTCATAAACTCACTGGTTTTGCTTTGCCTGTTTCCATGTGCTTGAGATGGAAGGATTAGAAATATATTTACACAATGTGAAGTGAGGAGGCACACTTCAGCTATTGTTAGTGTGGCCTTGGGCTTCTTGGAAGGTCAACTGATCCATCAAGGAGTTGTAGCCAAATTGCCTCCGACAGAATATTTTCTCTTTGAGAAGCAGACAAATGACTTTCACGCAAACTTGCTCTTCTCAACAATAGCAATAAAGGTACTGGCCATATAGTGAGTTAATAAATCAAAGAAGGGGTCGGAAAACTTTTCAGAACACACTTGCATTCCATCTCTTCAGTCTTCCTTTTATCTGCCTTTGTTCCTATTCCTGACAGTTGTTTATTGTTTCCTGAAGTGTTGTAGCATGTTGAAAAAAAATTATTTACATCCCTGTTTTACATAGAAAGGTATCTCCTATTGGATTACTGACAGATCTGTTTCGGCAGGAGAACACCATCTGAAAAAGTTTACTGTAAGGTGTAAAAGATAGTTTAGATGCTCTAGTTTTAAATAGCCAACACCTTTTCCATATGAAACAAAGATAGTATTAGAAATACACCTACCAGAATAAGAGTGATCTTTGCTGGAAAATACTGTCTTAATCTTTTATTCAAAATGCATAGCTTTCTAGTGAGGAAGAGGTCTTTCTGTGGCTACAAAAAGCTTCTCCTAATGTAGATTTTCCTCCCAGGTTCTTTGCAGAAAACAACCTACCTGAATTGTACAAAAGAATACTGCTCTCTAGTGGAATGAGGGGAAAGAAATACATTACCTCATTCACTTGCTTTTCTTGCCTTCTTGGCAGCCACTTACAAAAGGTGGCTGAGCCTTGTCCTGGACTTATGATGTTATGATACATGGCTACAATTATTGGGATATTATATTGCGAAGCGAGTTTGCTCTTGTAACCAAGCAAAAATCTTTTTCCCCCAAACCTTCTTTTGTAAATTGAAACCAGTAGGCCTCCCCATCTTTTACTTCTCAGCTGCTGCCTGTACCAAAAAGAAGAAGGAAAAAAAAAATAGAGCCTGCAACTAATAATGATTTAATTTACACAGGAACTCACAATAATTTAACTCACATCAGGTTAATTTGAAAGTGATTAATGGCAGCATTTATGGGGCTGGAAATTTTTAATAATGCTTTACTTGTGAATTTATGGCATCGGTGTTCCAGACCATGGGCTGCCTTTATTGTTGTGCTCATTGTCTATCTCCCCCATCCCCACACATGATGTTCATCCCTCCCTTTTCTAGGGATAGAAAGGAATAGATTTGCAATGCCACATTTCCTGTCTCAGTGGGAAGGGCTACAAAGTTAGTACAAATTTGCTCAGGTGGAGAATTCTTCTCCCCTGGAATTACTGTGCCATCCACATTGTTTTTAATGATACTTGCCAGGATTGTGGGCTCCCTTGATAACTTTGATCACCATGCTCATACATTCTGAGCTGGCCAGCACAGACTGTACTTTCTGGATTTGCTCTAGTGGTTTCCTACCACTGAGCTGACACAAATGTGGTTAGGAATATATAGTAACAGTGCATTCCAAACAGATACACACATTTGCAGAAATTAAACCTGCAGCTGGCAGACTTAAAATTTATCATCAACATGCCTTATTCCTATGGCCCTAAAAAGTAGGATGGTTCTTCTCTGCAGCCTCCCCATCCTTAAGGGTCAGGGGAAGCCCTGATTGGCTCACGATCGTCATATAAAAATGCACATACATGTATCGTACCAAGTATGGATGCATAATTGCCCCTTCTCACCACCACCACTTGTGAATTCTATGCTTCATGTGATTGGAATTGCAGACAATTTCAGTATAAAACCATAAGTAACAATTTGAGGAAGGAAGCAATAGTTTGTTTCAGAATTGGTTGGGAGCAAGGTAAGTTAGATGCCTCATACCCTTATACTCCTAGTCTGTGGTATACAATAAGCTCATCCCACAGCCTTCTCAGGTTCCAAGGATCATTGTATAGGGTGGTGAGGAGCAGGAGTCAATAGCAAAATAAAAACAAAAAAACAAAAATTATTTTTTGTGAGAGTGAAAAACATACTTTTCTGTTGTCATATCTAATTTTACTTTCTCTCCACCCTTGACATCTGGGAAAAATTAGTAATCTCTAATTTAAAACCCCTTCCCAAAAACAATAGTTAAATTGAGCTGTGTCTGTTATAGAGAAGGTAGTAAAATGATGCTTCAAAAAGTTATTTTCTCCAAACCAGAGAAACAAAGCTAAGCTTCAAAATTCTGGTCAATGGGATGTATTGGTTACCATTTTCATGTGTGTGTAAACAATGGGACCATTGTTCAGGTGGTGAAGGCTGCCATTGAAAGTAGGCCTTGTGGGGGCACCTGGGGTGGCTCAGTTGGTTAAGTGTTTGACTCTAGGTCTCAGCTCAGGTCATGATCTTGCAATTCATGAGTTTGAGCCCCATGTCTGGCTCTGTGCTGACAGTATGGAGCCTGCTTGGGATTCTCTCTCTCTCTCTCTCTCTCTCTCTCTCTCTCTCTCTCCTCCCCCTCCCCTAATTGTGTGCTCTCTCTCAAAATAAATAAATTTTTATAACAACTTAAAAAAATTCTTATGGGAAAGACTATTTTTATGGGGATCAAATAGTGCAATATATGAGGATTCTGAAAAAAATATACTACACATATTGAAGAGTATGAATACTATCTTGGCTCTATGTCAAAAAAGTCAAGAGGAACTATATTTCAGAGTATGTGAACTCTGTTTGGTTTCTTAATCTCTCTGAGCCTGTTTCTGCTTCAGGGGAAAAGTAATAATAACTAATTCACTCAGAGGGTTGTTGTGAAGTCTGGAGATAATATATGCCAAGCATCTGGAATAGTACTTGGCATATAATAGGGGCCCAGTAAATAATAAGTGAGATAAAAATATGCTTGATAATAAGAGTTAGAGATAGTGCATGGCAAGTTCTTAGTTCAGTTCTGGTCATACAATAGGTGCACCATAAATGTTGGGTGGGATGATAATGATAGTGACGATAATCAGCTATTGATGATGATGATGATGATGACAGTGATAAAGTTGATGACAGTTACAGAGAAGAAATACTGTATATGATAGTTGAAAATTTTTAGCTGGAGGCAGTGAGGTGTTTTCAAAAGAATCCAATGTATTTGAGATTGAAAACTGATTCCACTTTTTAGTCCTATTTTGACCTTTGAGCAAATTATTAGCTACTCTGAGTCTAGATTTTCTCAGCTATATAAGTTTTGGTGCAGCTTAAAGGAGATATCACTAAAGCATGTGATCCAGCAACTGTTATCTAGTAGATCCTGGATATATATTAGCCTCTTTCCCCCCTCCTTCTGCCTTTAGCACACTTATCCAAAGTAGCTTGTTTTATTTCATTTGCTTTCAAGTTTTATATATTGGGATGCTCACTTTCTTATTCTGGGAAAGGAAATTGCTTGGCTTTATATATTTAGAGGTTCATATTCCATTGGTCAGCATCATTTGAGACCAGTTATATGCACACAGAGTAGTGGGAAGAAGAATCCCCAGCTGAGAAGTAATTTTCCAGCAACAAACTCTACAGAAGAGTTTATAGTTGAAAGCAAGTCATATTTGCCACAGCCAGCTTCTCTTCTCAATTATTCATGCTTTTCCTATCAAACACAGTATATACTCCCTATATTCCCAAGGGAGGCAATCAACTCCTGTCCCTCCATCTAACTCAAAGTCCAGGATCTCCAGGAGTTGCATAATCCTACCATAATATCTAGACCTAACTTCTCAAGGTCCAGTAGCCTAAGATCTAAAAGAACAAGTTATCTGCAGCTTCCTATGGATTTATCATTAAATAAGAATAGAGGAGATACAGGATACTCACAAGGAAAAATTAAAAAAAAAATAAAAAAGTAAGATTATATTGATAGCAACTGTAAAGTCCCCCTACCTTGAGATAGCCCAGAATTCTTGGACCTTGTTCAAATTCTCCATGAACTCAGGCTTGGAACAATCTGAGGTTTTTCCTCATCCATTATCCTCCATGGCCGTATTTGAAGTGGACATTGGGACCAATGCACAACTTGGAAACTGTACAATTCCTTCAGGCTGTTTCTTACCCATAAAAATATGAAATATCAAGAGTTGCTTTAAAGTTTCATGATTCAAAGGGGATTTTTAAAAGTTTAGACTTGTGGTCTCTTGGCAATACAGTTTCTTCCACAGTTTACAAGAAATCTGATCCATTTCCTTGCAGAGAATTCTATATTCCAATAACCCCTGATAATGTTCAACTTTACCTGAGACCTGTGTCTCTGAAAAAGAGTGATAGTTAAGAAGTTCTTCACATTGTTGTGTTCTTGGAAACAACTTACTGCAACACTTCCTCATATGACTTTAGATAAGACTCACAGATGCCTCCCCTGATGGTCTATGACAAGCCTCCTGTAGGCCTTTAAAATTCCCATTTTCACCTCATAAATGATTAGCTGAACTGTTTGCTCTCACTGACTAAGCTGAATACTCAATAATTTGACTTGTCCAAACTTTAGTTCAGGCTTCTTTCTTTCTTTTCAGGTCCCCAAACTTTGTCTTGCCCCTAAGTTTCTACAAGTACTGAAATTCAGAATGACTGTCCTTAATGGCACCTTTTGAGAATCAGCTAAGTGGAGAGAAAAATGTTTTCAGTCCAACTTTTCAATCATGCCACTCATCTCACTCCTACTTCTTTCTAGCCTTGTTAACTCCTCTTATAGAAGGAAAGCTTCATGAATATGGACCACATCTCTCCCAAGATTTGGGTAATTCTCAGCCATTATTTCTTTAGGTAATCTTTCTGCCCCCTTTGCCATCTCTTCTCCTTCTGGAACTCCCACAGTATGTAAATTCTTTCACTTGAGGATATTCCATAAGTCACACAGACTTTCTTCACTCTTTTTCATTCTTTTTTCCTTTGTTATCTGACTAGATAATTTTGAATGACTTGTCTTTGAGTTCACACATGCTGTCTGCTGCTTACTCAAGTCTGTTGTCCACACTCCCTACTGCATTTTTCATTTCATTCATTGTATTCAGCCCCAGAATTTGTTTGGTCTTTCTTAAATTAAAAAAAAAATAATGTTTTACTTTTTCTTAAGAGAGAGAGAGAGAGAGAGAGAGAGAGAGGGCGCATGAGCAGGTAAGGGCCAGAGAGAGAGAGGGACACAGAATCCAAAGCAGGCTCCAGGCTCTGAGCTGCCAGCACAGAGCCTGATGCAGGGTTCGAACCCACAAACTGTGAGATCATGACCTGAGCAGAAGTTGGACGCCTAACCGACTGAGCCTCCCAGGTGCCCCTGGTTCTTTCTTATTATTTCTAGTTCTGTATTTAACTTCTCATTTTGTTCTTGTATTGTTTTCCTGATTTTGTTGTCTTTTTGTGTTTTCTTGTAGTTCCCTGAGCTTCCTTTAAAACAACTATTTCAAATTCCATGTCTGACATATTGTAGATAACCATTGCTTTGGGGCCAATCACTGAAAAATTATCGTATTCCTTTGATGATGTCATGTTTCCTTGAATTTTCATGTTCCTTGAAGTCTTACATTGCTGTCTTCATAGGTAAAGAAGGAGTCACTTCTTCCAGTCTTCTTTACTGACTGGCTTCAGGAGAAGCCCTGCTAGAGATTCTAAGGCTTTCTAAGACCTTTTCTACGGATACTCATGCTTCACAGGGTGGAGGTAGGGATGATTCTTAAGATTGTATTTCTGGGGCACCTGGGTGGCTCAGTTGGTTGAGTGTCCAACTTCAGCTCAGGTCATGATCTTACGGTGCGTGGGTTCAAGCCCCAAGTCAGACTCTGTGCTAACAGTTCAGATTGGGGACTGCTTTGGATTTAGTATCTCCCTCTCTCTCCACCCCTCCCCTGCTCATGCTCAGGTAAATAAACATTAATTTTTTCTAAAAGATTGTATTTCTTCTCTTGATCCTGCAAAGCCAGGGTGGGTGCTGACAGCCTCCTGTTTGCTTTCTCTAGTGTGCTTACTGAATGCTCAAGTTTGTGTGCTTTCTCCCAATCCCACTGAGTTGGGCCAGCTTTCTGTGCATATTCACTAGCTTTCTGCAAAGGAGAATATTCATTGTCCTCTAGGGCCTACACAGGGAGCCAGCTGTGGGATATATGTGTGTGTGTGTGTGGGAGTGAGGCATGCAGAACATTGAAAATGCCTGTGGGCCATTTGGTGCAGGGGACAATCTGTAGCTGAATCATCCTGGCAGCTCATGGGCAGGCTTCCTCAGGAAGTGCATGAAGTAGTATGGTCCATATGTCTTTGATGTATTCTGAGCCTTTCCTGCTATATCCCCAAACTCTCTCTGCCTGTTAGTCATGTGGATCACCTCAGTATTCTGAATCAGGTGAGAAAGAACTGGGCCTCTTTGGCAGCATTTCACACATAGGAGGAAGCTAGGCACTCACTCACATACTCCCACCCTCCCCTGTGGGAGGAATCATGGGTCAAGGCATCTCTCTTGGCACTGAGCTGTGCCATCTTGGAGTAGGGTGGTGGGAGTAAAGTGAAACTGTTCCTCTTACTCTATTCAATGTCCAATCTCAGATTGTTTTGCTCCAGTGGTGTAGTAGAACCTTTCTGCTAGACTCTTTCACTCCCACAAAAGTACTCTTGTGTGTGGTGATTGTCAAAATCAATGTTTTTTGTTTGTTTGTTTGTTTGTTTGTTTGTGGGGAAGAAGGTACAAAACTCTTATTCAACCATCTTGCTGGTGTCACTCTCCAGAAAGCTAGTTTCTCAATCTGATCTTGGCCATGAGACATTTTATCCAACTAAGAAGTGTAATAGGCCTTGGAAGTTCCAGGACAAATGGAAAATCTCATA